>NC_074716.1:11529364-12137697 GCF_947242115.1 Biomphalaria glabrata | reverse complement strand
GGCGATCGCCCCCCACCCACTAGGCCGACCCAACCCCGAAGGGGGGGGGCGGATAAATTTTAGTATAGACTTTACACAATTTGTATACGAATTTATTACTTATGTTAATAATATATACTAATTATATTTATATTTCATGCTATTTTTAGATTATTTCGCCCCCCCTTTCTAGTATGTTGGCCGATTTGGTGGGGTCGGGAGGGGGCGATGGTATCAATCCCGGGGGGGGGGGGCGAATACCTATACTGCCCTCCCCACCTAAACCCTTTGAGAGGGGGGCGGTCCGTTTTCATGGAGAAATCATAGTTTGTGAACAAAATTAGTTGAATTAACATATAAATTTTATATTATGTCGCTCCCCTTCTGGTATCTTGGTCGATTCGGTGGGGTGACCCATTTGTATATAATGTCATATCACACTCTAATCTCAAATTGTATCATTAGTAAATTTAAATGAAAAAGGGCTGTACGCACGTTTATGCATAGGGTTAGGGTTTATTGGGCGTTAGGGTTAGGGTTTGGAAAAAAATTGCCCCCCCCCCCACTTCAAATTTCTGGATCCGCTAGTGATATATTTAGTGTACAAGTTTTAAAAGACAATAAAGACCAAATATAACCTACTTTCACACACACACACCCATTTCTTATCATTAATATAAAAATAAAATATTTTGAAGTGTAAGCAGAACAATATATGTTTTTCCAATAAATGGCTATTCTATATGGTGATTCTTTTTTTTCTTCCTCGTTCCCAGTTTTATGTTGGAGCGTTCAGATGACTAGACCACTGGCGTCACTAGGGGGGTGAGGCGGGTGCGGTCCACACCGGGTGACACCCGTTAGGGGGTAACACCCAAGTAAAAAAAAATGCACTTTTGGCAGGGGCGGACTGGCTATATGGGCATTCGGGCTAATGCGCGGTGGGCCGGTACGCCATTGGGCCGGTATAGCCACCGAATTGACCGCATGAATTTTCTGACTTTATATTATCTTTAATAGCAATACTTTGAGACTCGTGATTTAAAAAAAAAACAGCATCTTATACACTTTAAAGTCTAAAACTAATCTAAAGCATTGCCGTAAATACCCTATAAATATATATAGTTCTTCTATACTAGACGATAAACACTAAATGTAATGCTTTTATTTCTCATAGAAAATGACGTTAGTTAGAATCTATTCGGATGAATCTATGAAGGAACCATCAACAACGTTGTCCTATAGATGACATGTCCAGTCATATGAATTCTTAATGGTTTGATGGAATTGGCCCCGCTACGAAGTCCTTCATAAAGCAAAAATTATTATGTTGAACATTGTAGCAATGCGTGTATTGGAATGTAAATTGTAAACGAATAGAATCAAAAAGGAACAGAAAGTCAGATAAAAAGCAACTTTTGATGAAATCCGGTGCGAAAAAAAATGTAAAATTATTTCCAGTTTTCTCACAAGCACAAGAGATTCACCAACATTATGACGACAGCATTTATGAATGAACAGGCTCAACGCCATAAGAGACGCTAATACCAAGACGACAAAGATATAGACTAAAGTCAAAATACATAAGAGGCTTTTTTTTTTTTTGCAAAAATATGAAATAATCTTGACAGCATTTGTTTTACTGAATGTAAGGATATTAAATTACCTTCAAATAAATATACTTTTTATTCTGTTGTGTTTGTAGTCAGTTCTAAGAAGCAGACAGTTAAAGTAGATTGACAGGTATATGACATTGTGAGTAAAGTTCCCCTTTCAGACCTTGCGTTCTTCAGGGCAAATGATGTTAAGGTCATATGTCTTTGGCCAACGTTTAACAAGCAGTGTGTCATGTGACCAGTACAACGACCAACCGCCTTTACTTTCCCCAACTAAAGTCAGGTACCCGTTAGAGTTGGGTGGACTTAGGGGCGCCCCGAAATTCACGAAATTCAAAATCCCAGTCATCATCAAGATCCAAACCCAAGACCCCAGGTTCGAAAGCCAACCGCGTCCTTGTGAGATGGGCAGTTCAATAATGTAAGAGTAAGAATTGTATTTGTAAATTGAAGTCCAAATGCATGAGATAATGGCAAAGAGTGAAACTGAATCATAAACAATATGTTCGTTGATGGAGGATCTTCAATTACATGTATATGTTAATGTATATCGCAGCAGGAATCTGTTCCCATTAAGAGATTCCCCATTCCAAGTGTTATACTTTATTCATTTAGTAATAACAATTATCCGATAGCTTTAAAAGCATCTAAAAAAAAACTATTCGTATAGCTAACTACTTTCGATACATTATAAAACTTTACACAATGCTCTTGAGGACTTGGATGCCCATTACGTCTCAGATAGTTTGTGGGCCGATTTTGACAGCCAGTCCGCCCCTGACTTTTGGAATAACTTAATAACTGACAATTTAAAAATAGAAAAGTAATAGAAAAGTAATTGTCATTTGCTAAATATTGAAACATGTTATTCACAATTGATAAATTGATCTATATATATATTTTAAAATATTTCGGCTAAACTTATTTTAATTTTTTAATGAAATTCTACAAATAGACCAAAACGTTACATCATACTTTATATTAAAAGCAGATGTGAAACCTTACTTTCAGCTGTATGTTGGCTGCATGTATATAAACGCTGCTTTGATTTTTAACAAGGTCTTTATCGAATCTGTTGAAATAGTAGCTAGTATCGTAATATCAGGATGCCAACCAAAATAGTCACCGTTTAACCAATGACGACATTCTCCAGGCATATGTAAATTTTGTAGAACAGAACATTAATTAAGCCACAATTGAGATTTGTGAAGATGATGATGTAATTTCAGAAGTTGAATGTAAAAGGAAATGTTACTATGAATCAGAGTAATGATATAGATTTAAATATTTTAGGAGATAGTTTCTTTTTGTCGTGTGCTAATTTCCATAAACTGCGCAGAAAATTATCCCGAGGAAAAGGAAAAATACACCAGTTGTTAAACTTACGGTTTTGATGCTTCCTGTTGAGGATGATGTAGTCACTTAATAGTAAGAAATTGTATGTTTTTTTGTTGTCAACTATTTTCAACTAATTCGATAGAAATGAAATACAAATTAGTTACATAATAAGTGGTGGATATAAAGTCCGAAATTGGAATATCAAAAGACGTATGAAGAAAAGTCATCAGGATTGGAAAATTGGAAAACAATGGCATCCGGGTACTGATACAATGGACAAGGAAGTTGTTGCTATGATTGATGTAAAGAAGAAAAACAATGGACGGATATATTGCACAGACTGTTTCTATACAATCAGAATATTTGACAATTTGTGACCATTTAAAGACGATTTTATAGAGAACAAAGCTGGTGAGATCTACTTAATATCTTTAAATGTCTAGAAAGGAGTGAGCTTGAATTTCTGATATGTCGAGAACAGGAATATAAACAATACAGCTTCAATGTATGGAGCCATAAAGGGGTACAGAAAATTTTAAGAACCAACAGAAAAGCTATTTAGTACATGTGTATAAAAGTTCCCCATTCAAACCTTGTAGTAAATAGGGCAGATGATGTAAAGGTCATCTGTGGCCTACGTGTTAACAAGGGTGTCAAGTGGCCAGCACAACGACCAACCGCCTTTACTTTTCCCTAACTAATGTCATATACCCATTAGAGCTGGGTGGACTCAGAGGGTCCAAAGTTCCCGAAATAAAAAATCCCAGTCTTCACCAGGATTCAAACCTGCCACCCAGGGTTCAGAAGCCAAGGGCTTTACCTCTCAACCGCCTCTCCTCCCATAGATGTGTATAACATTCACTCAGAAACTGCTTCTTTAATTTTACATGTCTTTGCTTTATTTTCTTTTGAGCTGAATATGTACTAGAAGGTCAAAGATACATAAGAGTAGGGGCCTACCTTTAAACTATGGACAAAGTGATGGCTAATTAAATTTTTCCTTTACCAAAAGCATAACACGTTCGACAAAGGAACAGACACTTTCATGACGGGTAAATTTATTAAAAATTTAATCTTTCAAGAAATTAATTTCCTGTGATTAATACGTTTTCAAGTTTGAAATCCAGAGAAGCAAAAAAATGTAATGTACTTAAGGTTGCATTGTTGCCCAACTGAACTATAGATAAATTGTAGCAACTGAATTATTTAATATAATTGACATTTTATAGCTGTTTAACAATCAATGAATGTAGTTAATTATAAATTATGTGTATTATGGCTAAACAAACAAACAAAAAAGCACACTTTTTTTCTTGGGGGAGGGGAGCGGAGGGGATGACACCCCGAGTGGACCGCACCAGGTGACACCCACCTTAATGACGCGACTGTACTAGACCAATTTATGAGATGAACTGCGCAGTGGTTTCCAAATCAGGGAGCTCTTCATATAGTTTTCTTTCTATGGGGTGTTTGGGGCCAGTGTCTTGTACGGGCCTATAGGTAAAGAGAACAGTTTTGAAGGACAAGGTCAGCATTATCTGGTGACACTCCACATGGGCAGATTTCACTGGTTCAAGTTTTGAGCTACCGGTACATATGTTGTCTCATTCTGTTGTGTCCGGTCCTGAGTCAAAAGATTAGACATTGATCTTGTCTGGATAGCTTATAATGAGCGTCACATTTCTTGTGATTCGGATGAGAGCTTATCCATTTCTCAATTATATATGGTGGATTAAAAACCAATAAGTTCGTTTTCTTTTGGTGCTAGTTTTGATATATTGGTAACAGGAGGAGCACAACTGCATCTAACATTCACTTTACAAACACAAAATAATTATCCTCAAAATAGAGACATCGTATCAAAGTAATCACCTGTTCAAAATAAACATCTTCTTGCATTAATCATCTTCTTCAAATAATCATCATCTAAAATTAATTATCTTCCCCCCCCCCCCCCCAAAAAAAAAAAATCCCTTAAAAAAAACATCTTGTGGTAATAATCCTTTTCTGAAAAAAAAATTTTCTTAAAATAATCACCTTCTCATAGTAATCATCTTCTCAAAAATCATCTTCTTAAAATAATCATAGTTACAAAAATACAGCGTTGCCAAGAACAGCATCCTATCCCCTAAGAATAAAACAGAAGTCCCTATGTCCTCAAAGATGTTTGTCTTGTGCCTTGTGGGGATCTAAATATATTTTCTATTGACTGATTCCTCCAACAGCGCTGGTCCTTATCTGGGGGTCACGTGCCTAATCCGGGTGAGATTAATAACTATTTTCTTTAACCAAAAAAACATTCAGTTATTGTCTGATAACAGGTTGGAGGTGAATGCTCTCAGACACGTACCACCATTGTTATATGGCTAAACTGGTTTGTTTTGTTTCTTTGATGAAGCTGAAATTTATTCTGACTTTTTAATAAGTACGTAGTAGTAGAAGGCGTCTCAAAGGAAAGTGTATTTTGTTTCGGTATATTTGTCTTTAAGTTGCATCTCGCTGAGCATACAATTATATATAGCTACAAGAGATGTCTCCTTTATACAAAAAAAGTTAAATGTAATATGTCAGAGATCTCATTATCGATAATAGGTTGTTCAGTTTGTTTTTAAGATAAAAAAAACAACGCCAAAGGATCTCTGAACTCGCTCTTCTAGCCTGTATTATTCTTTGTCTTGTTAAGTAGTATCATCTCCCCAAAGTAAATGACATACGTGAGTGGCTCGGTGGTTGAGTGGTAAAGCGCATGGCTTCCGAACAGACTGTCTCGGGTTCGAATCCTGGGAATTTTAATTTTGTGATCTTTAGTGCGTTTCTGAGTCCGCCCAGCTCTAATGACATTAGTTGTGAAAAAGTAAAGGCAGTTGGTCACTGTGCTGGCCACGTGACACCCTCGTTAACCGTGGGCCACAGAAACAGATGACCATTGCGTCAAACGCCCTATAGATCGCAACGTCTGAAAGAGGAACATAACTTTTACTATGTGACATTGACATCATTTCGATATGTTAAGGCAATAATTGGTATGCCCATTTATTTTTAGGATGATTGTAGGCATAGCATTGTGCGCAGTAATACAGTCTGGACAACAATCACAGAAACTACTTTCAGACGTCACACATAATAACTTAACTCCTCAATATAGAATACGAGGTTTATTTACATGAATATACAGTTAGATGAATAGTACAAGATCAATCCAATCACTATGAACATAAAAGATCAATCAATATGAACTTAAAAGATCAATCACTATGAACTTAAAAGATCAATCCAATCACTATGATTAGAAGATCCATCCAATCACTAAGAATAGCGTATAAAATATCAATCCAAACACTATGAACATAAAAGATCAATCCAATCACTAATCACTATGAACAAAAGATCAATCACTATGAACATAAAATATCAATGCAATCACTATGAACATACAATCCACACTGCCTTGAAATACACGATAAGAATATTAACTTAAATGTATATATCTATAATCACTTGGTACAGCTTTAAACCTAACTCCCTTACTGCTTAGGATTACCAGACGTCCGGTAAAAGGAGGCCATGTCCTCTTTATTGGGGTCATTATTCCCATCCTGCAGGCATCAGCCTAAAGTATAAAAATGTCCGGCTTTTTCACGACCATTTGATATTGTCCATCAATCGGTTTTACTCCTTCATATCTTCTGGATTAATTGCACAAACTCACAGCAAGTAAGGTGACAATTTGTTTCACATCCTCCTTCTTGAACAGATGTTCAATTGGCAAGGATGTTTCAAAAGAAACCAGTTACTCAAAATACATCAATCTGCTAGTGTTTAGTTAGCATTTCCTGGCGTAATGATGCAGTTAAAAAGGCGTTTTTGTTAATCAACATGCAGTGGACAAAAAGAGGGAAATACATCCACCAGTGAAATGCACTTTTCTCACAATGTACAATCTGCAAAACAAACACAAAAATATGCAAGGAGTTCCACATTTACGTTTATGGTAACGATGTACAAATGGGAAAGATGTGTCTGAGAAATACGAAACTAAATGTATATAAGTTCTATAATCTTTGATAGGGTGAAATGTTTCAGTAAAAACAGTGCAGCCCTAAATCTAGTTTTTAATATTTACTTTTTCTTTTTTTTTTCTGCGCTCCTTTCTAAGGCTCTGTCCTCCTTTTTGTCCTCCTCTGGTTGTGCTTGTGTACATCCGCTCATGTTCACAGACCATACCTTCTCTGTGTTAAAAAAAACTCACCTAAAAATAAGAATTTTAAATTACAGTCATGTAATTAAATGTGTGATAAATCAAGAGTGACTTCTAGACCAACAACAATAAATCTGTGCGATTTGAAATATTTTTACCAAATTTTTTTATCGCTATTTCATGCTTTTAGCTTTCTCAATAAACCATCCTCGTCGCTATGATCCTATCACTTATCTGGACCAGTTAGGAAAAAATTGTGCAAAATTTCAGCTTGATCCGAGATTGAGTGTGGGAGAAATAACGTGTACAAACGAGACAGACGGAGTGAGTTGATATAAGGTTTGTACAAAATAGGCCTGCGTGTCTTTCCAGCCTCACGTCTCTTGTTTCTTTTCTTCTTTAACTTCTACACCCTCTGTCTCTAAGTTGAACTATGACCTCGTGGTTTCATACGAAACGTTTCAGCATACACAGCTAAACCATCCGTCCACGTTTCCTCATGATTACATCAGAAACACACACACACACACACACACACACACCTTATAACAATGTAGTTCACATTCGAGTTCATGGAGACATCAATTGGAGCCACGACGTTATCCTCGGGAATGTGCAAGCAAATGCCACAATTGTTGAGATCCCATAAAGCAGGACATTCTGTTGGACAAAAGACATACTCTTATATTTAGATTAGAACGTCTGAGACTTCATTCATGGAGTCATGTATACTCTTATATTTAGATTAGAACGTCTGAGACTTCATTCATGGAGTCATTTATACTCTTATATTTAGATTAGAACGTCTGAGACTTCATTCATGGAGTCATTTATACTCTTATATTTAGATTAGAACGTCTGAGACTTCATTCATGGAGTCATTTATACTCTTATATTTAGATTAGAACGTCTGAGACTTCATTCATGGAGTCATTTATACTCTTATATTTAGATTAGAACGTCTGAGACTTCATTCATGGAGTCATTTATACTCTTATATTTAGATTAGAACGTCTGAGACTTCAATCATTGAGTCATGTATACTCTTATATTTAGATTAGAACGTCTGAGACTTCAATCATGGAGTCATGTATACTCTTATATTTAGATTAGAACGTCTGAGACTTCATTCATGGAGTCATGTATACTCTTATATTTAGATTAGAACGTCTGAGACTTCAATCATGGAGTCATGTAATTATTCTAAAAACAAAAACTTGAAGAATTTTTTATAGGCTGAGAAATAATAGCTGTAGAATGTTTCATGCACGTAATACTTATTTTTTTAAACAAAGACCTGATAAGATAATATACAAATACATAAATTCAATATGTATTTATATATACGAAATATAGCCTGCTGGCTTACGTAGGCCGTTGTACTAAGTAGGCCTACTCACATAAATCATAATATATTATTAACACTATTTTATGTTTGACACATTTTAGCAGATGCATCTGTAAATCTATAGCTTTATAATTTACATATCTATAATTAAGATTATTATTTTTATTATTATCTCTATCTCTCTGTCTGTCTGTTTGTCTCTCTCTCTCTCTCTCTCTCTATCTATCTATCTATCTATCTATCTAGCCTATCTATATTGATTTCAGTGTCCCATGGCCTTCCTTGTGGTGGCCATCAGAACCGTTACTTTGGGACGTCGCTTCGGAAGGGGGGGGGGGGGGCTCTTGGCGAATGTCTTGTATTTTTTTCTTCCTTTTCAAGTATTGCGTTTCTGGTCGAGTTCTACCACTGGCTTCCTGTCTCTTTATTTTAATGTGAGAACCCATAACAGTTTACAGACGTGATTTTGCTGTCTTCTTGATAGTCATTAAGCTCCACAGCTTTCGGCGCCACCTTTAACAATCTTCAGGTACCCGGTACTCATGCTTTGAGTTGTCATGAATGTCATCGTAGGCATAGGATGATAGGTCCCAGTAACAGGCTTTGACGCAGACTCAGCGTTGTCTTTATCTGACTGGCTGATTGGGGTACTCCTGGCAAGTACATCTGTAACGAAACCTTTGGTCAGATTATAGGTTTCTTCTTTTATTTCTTTGTCTTTTCCTTTCAAGTTGACACTTATTGTTCGTCTTCCTCAATCAGAGCTTGCCTGAAACATGCCATTAGAGTTTCCTTGTTCTTTTCGATAAATCTCAATCCTCGCCATCAGAGTTCTTGTTCCGTTATTTCAACTCAAGCTCGTCAAGCAGTTTCACGGATGCCATAGGAGATCATACCTCTTCTCTGTTGAATCGCCAAAAATCCCACTTCTGACACCAATATTGTAACTTAAGAAAGGCGACTCTACAATGATGGTTGGTGTTTATTAAAAAGACAACGCAAACACAGAATTACAATCCACACTTAATACAGATCCTTCTAAGCTTATTTACTTGGGCGAAACTCCTTTTCTCTGCTTTAAAAATCATTATAAGTCTAGTCTGGAATAGTGCACAAACTAACCCAGAGCGCACCTTCTGCACTGTGTAAATGGCGGTGTGCAGAGCAGATTATAAGAATATTTTCAAATGACTAAAATCGTGGAAATATTAAAACTGTTAAAGGATTAAAACTGTTAGATTGATTAAAACAGAAAAATCAAGCCTCCTAAAATTGAAACTTTACAAAAATGATTGAAGCCGTTGAAATAATAGAAGCTGTTAAAACGATTAAAGCTTAATGATTATTATTCGCGTTACAGTGATTTAAACTATCAGCAACGATTTAAACCGTTACAATAATTGAAGCTGCTAGAATCTAGTGCTAAATCATTTGTTTTTTGTTTAGTTCTCAAGATCATCTACCATTCTACCCAATTGAGCGGACAATCTAGAATTTATGAAATAGGCCTACAGATAAACAGGCCCATATCCACTGACTCTACCAAGAATAGTTGAGGACCGGAAATGTTGCAGAAGAGTTAGCATTAGTGCCTCATCGACCTACTATGTTGTTAATGAATATTAAAATGCTTTGATAGATGTGTATACGAACGTTTATGAGTGTCACGCTCAGTACATTCCCTATTTTTTCAGCGCACCCCCTTCTAGATTGTCGTAGATCTATTGTCATATAAAGATCTATACTAGATCAGTGTTTCCCAGACCATCTATATTTATAATTCTGTTCTTCTCTCAACGGTTTAAACGAGAAGAAGAAGTAAAGGAAAGATCACTCTCTTATTTCTGCGGATAGTCCACGAGAAGACAAGAGGAGGGGGAAGAGAACACGTGGGTATTCACACGTCGCTACGGATGGCTGCGCGCTGGACTGTCAAACCCTGCCCGCTCCCATCCCCCTTCGTCTTGCGTGAGGTTTGGACTAGGAAGTAAACTATCTTCAACTCTGAAGGAACATCCGAAACGTGTAAAACATTTCACAAACATTTCACAAACACTAAATAGCAGGGCCGGCGTTTCGCGGGGCCAATTTTGGGTAGCGAAACGGACAATAATTGAAATTTAAGAGTTTGTATTAGAAAGTAAATTCGTCTGTGCATTTTATTCATTCTTTACTACGTACAGAATTACTTGACGAGCCTGGCGTGTAGCAAAGTCATACAGTAGGCTATATATCATAATAATTCTGCAATTTCGGGAGATTTCCAGGAGCTCCTGGTAAATCGCCAGAAGGGCGCGTTATAAAATGGTTTAAGTTAATAATTTATACACATTGAATTAGCGCGGGTCCTATGAAAGTGCGGATCCTTTACAGTGGGGGCCCACTGCGGTCGCATAGGTTGCAGTGGCCTAAGACCGGCCATGCCAAATAGCGGAGTATGCTACGACACCGGTCGACTAGTTTGCTTTAGCGGAACACTTCGCACATAATGAGTATTTAGCGGAACACTTTGCTTATTTTTTTAGAGATCAATTCACGTGTTGGCCTACAAGTTAATCGTTCCAGTAGTTCGTGGTTTAACACCTATTCAGGACTCGCGGAACACAGTTTGGGAAACATTGATATACGAGCGATCCTTGCTATATTTATATAAACAAAGGGTCAAAGTTCATATAATCTTTTCATTGAAGTTTAGAAAAACCCTAATTGGAAGTCACATGACTTCACCGGAAGAGGCGAGAAACAAGGAAGTGGCTTTGATAACAGTGAGCAATAATATTATTAACCGGTACAAAAGTATATGTTTGATCGAATTTTATTATGTTGGGATCTTATCATTGCGTCTCTAATTAAAATTCCTTATCTGCGAATTAGAAATTTTAGTTATTCTTCTAACAAGCCTTCAAAATGCCATAATAGTGATATTTAAACCATCTGATGATCTGAGAGGCTCTACTTAAGTCTACTTCAACTTGTTCTAGTTCTGTTATCATTTTTAATGTTTACAAAACAGACATCATGATATTTAGATCTAGATCTTTTTAACTTCCTCATCAAAGTTTTTAATTACTATAATTGTTACTAGATGTAGATCTCTTGTAGTAAGACAAGTTGTAAATTTGATTAAATTTAGCCACAAGGCTATCAACTATTCAGATAATTATAAATTTAAAATTATGATTAAAAACATTGTAAAGAATATGATGAATGGTCACTATGACCTATGATTCAATGGTGTCTGGGGAACTCAAGAATCTGTATTTCTAGTGTTTACAAATTTTGTTTGAAAATTTAAAATGAAGGTAAAACAAATAAAACTAAGCAATGTATTAATTTTAATTCTAGTCTGACTAAACAATGTGGAAAGCTACAGCTGGTAGAGATATCAAGACAAATGCTCCTCCATCTAGTAAGGGAGAGGATGATGATTGGGAAACAGATGCAGATTTTGTTGTATGTAATGCATCTATGTTTTTAAGATCTATTTTTAATATCAAAATTACTGCTAGATTTAGTAAAGATCAAACTGTTTATAATTATATGTAGAATGTATGTTTATATGTATTATTAGTTTGATTATATATATATATATATAGCAGTCCAGGTACTGGACTTAGTTGTCAGAGGCTATTTGAGATGCATGCCATTAGGACTGATTAGGAGTATTTTATAGACAATGGGAGCTTAACCCCATTGACACCCCTGGCCATGACAACCTTTGAAACCATAAATTTGTTTGTATTTATGTTTGTAACGTAAAAAATACAAATATTTTGTTATTTCTCTCTAGAATGATGTGACAGAAGAAGAACAGAGATGGGGTGCAAAAACAGTTGAAGGATCAGGTCGACAAGAGTCATTAAAGTAATTTAGTTCAATTAATATAATTAATATTAGTAATTATAATTTATTGTTATTTTCACTACCTAGATGTGATGAGCTTATGTATCTGATGCTCTAATGTCTGAAGTCTGCCAGGTATATTTGTTTCTATTAGCCTAATTAGGGGAAGAACAGAATTTCTCTTGAACAGTTAAATTCCTTAAGTAGAAATCTAAAAAGAGATTGAACACACAATATAACTTAATTTGGATAATAAACAGGAAGTTTGAGGCTTATTAACTGAAATACACATGATATTTATAAGCTTGTCTCCCCTTTTATGGGATTTTGAATAGAACAGCATATATTTAAAAAAAAAAAAAATATTTACTCCCTTTTGAAAAAAAAATATTTTTAAATTTTTCTGAGTTTCATATCATGACTTGGTTTTTATACTTTTAAAATGGAAGCAATAGTAATATAAAATTTGTGTTCAATATTGACACCCTCGTAAACCATAGGCCTCAGAATCAGATGACCTTTACATCATCTGCTCTGTAGACCACAAGGTCTGTAAGGGGAACTTTACTTTTACTTTACTGGCACTGTGTGTTGATAATTCACCATAATTCTATCTTAGTTTAAAAAAGCTGAGAGAGCAAGTGTCTGTAGATGATAAAGAAAATAAACAGAAAGAGTATGAAAAAGGTCCCAAAGCATCTGAGGGTTATGGCGGTAAATTTGGTGTACAGAAAGATCGTATGGACAAGGTGGGTTTAGTTCTCTATTTAGTGTTACAAAATTAGAAATCATGTGTATTTAATCTACATTAGAAAAACTCCTGTAATCCTAAGTTTAAACATAATTTAACATTTTGTTCATTTTGCCTTTAGTCGGCTGTAGGTCATGAATACCATGAAGATCTAGCGAAGCATGCTAGTCAAGTTGATGTCAAGAAAGGATTTGGTGGCAAGTTTGGCGTGCAGTCAGACAGAGTAGACAAGGTGATGGCTACACTATTTAATTAAAGATTTACTTATTAAATTATTCTGATAACCTTTTTTGTTTTTTTTACACATTTTTTTGTTACAAAAAAAAAAAGTTAACAAAGAAATATTTCAATTTTTGTGCAGTCTGCTGTGGGTTACGACTACCAGGGAAAAGTTGATAAACATGAGTCACAGAAAGGTCTGTAGTACTTATAATATCCATATTTTGTAGCTTAGATCAAAAGAAGTGAAATTATTCATTGTCACAAAGCTAAATGCCATAAAGCATTAGTCACGCAATTCTCAGTTTATGTTTCAGGGACATTAGCTGTATAATTTGTCAGCTTTAAAATAAAACTTAAATTTCACACTAAGATAAAATGTAGAACTTTTTTATTTTTTAAATTTTAGATTACAGCAAAGGTTTTGGTGGAAAATTTGGCGTACAGACTGACAGAGTTGATAAATCCGCTGTGGGCTATGAGCACAAAGAGAATGTACCCAAACACGAGTCTCAAACAGGTTTGTTTAACCTTAAGCTTTTTTTTTCTTCCATATATAAGCTTATACTATTATAAATCAACATTTTTTTCTATTGCTTTTATATTTTAACAAACAACTCAGCGTATACTTTTCAAGCCTATAAAGCACATCAGCACCTCTATCATAAAACTAGTAAATATTTCTTTATTTGTGTATTTATTACAATTTGAGTTATCTGACATTTCTTTTTTTTTTAATTTTGACCAGTGTATGTTTTTTTTTTGTTGTTGTTTTTTGGTTGAAAAAAATGGCAAGGTTATTCATTATTTTTATTTTTGGGAAGGATTTTTCATTTATCATGGTGCTTTTTTTCCTCCCTAGAATATAGACTTTAACTTGTTTAGTTAATCCTAATAAGGCTGTGATTCATCAGTAAAAAGATTTCTAATAATTTGCTTTATAACTATTAATCCTTATTTTTGTTTTTATGAAACACTTTGGAGTTTGTTTTTATTGGGTTTCTGGAAAATAGTTTTTTTTTTAGAATTAAAAAATTAACGTTTCAAACTACATGATTTTTGTGTCTACTAATGGGTGACTTGTGCAATTGTATAGTCTAGATTTGTTTAATGTGGTACCGAAAGGATGATAGTAGTCATCCATAATTCCAATTTGAGAAAAAGACTGTTAATATCTGTCTTCTAAAACCTAAATCCATTTTTCATGAGTAATTTTGTGTCTGAAAAATTTCATTTTTGAGTATCCAGAAAGAGTTGAGGCAATACCTTTAGGACTGTTGTCTTGGAAATTCTCTCCGGTGGCCAGGAATGGAAGGTTGACTTTTCTCCAGCTTCACTGCTGGAATGGAAGAGAGTCCTCTTCAATTTTAATCTCATTTAATCATTGGGTCGTGACTCCTTGAACCTTACTGGAATCCTCTTCTGAAGCGAGGCTAAACTAGTAAAGGCTTAATTATTCCTGGGAGCATTTCTGTTCTTACAATCTAGGACTTCTAACCAAAGGTAGCTGAAAATTCGTCCAGTTAGGAATGGACATCTTTACCACATGTACTCAGTATTACTAGACTACTCTTGTCTATCTACTTCCTCTTAATGGGATTTGTCAACGTCATCATTGTCTGAAAATGTACAGCTTTGAAAAAAGTCAATTACAAACATCATCAGTTATTTATTTTAATAGTAGACATTTCACTTGGGATCTAAATTGTACTAGTTTCTGATATTTGATCTTACAACAATAATATTTCTACGTTTTATAAAATGATAACAGCTAATTAAGCCAGCAGAACAAATCTTTTCATTGTGAGACTTATTTAAAAGATTCTTAGAATTCTGTTATCTCATGAGAACAGCAAGTCTGTTAAATGCAAATAGAGTTCTAACTAGGATGAACTCGTGAATTCTGTTTCTCTTTATCTCTGATGGTAAGCTTCTGGTCAAGGATCCCTCCTCTATGCTTTTTTTTGCATGCTACTCTATCCACAGATTATTCCAAAGGCTTTGGTGGCAAATTTGGTGTTCAGAAAGACAGAGTGGATAAATCAGCTGTGGGTTATGATTATGAAGGGAAGACAGAGAAGCACGCCTCCCAGAAAGGTGTGGTAGCTCCATGAGCTTATTGTGTGATCCTCTCCAGAATGTTGTGGAAATAATTTTGTTGTTGTTTTTTTTTTAAGCTTCTTGACCATTTTGGCTTTTGTATTTGCTTACACAAATAGATTTCATGCATGTTGTTTTATCATAGCTTCACTGACATCACTTAATTAATTTGTCATAGTTCATTTTTTTTTGTGAGGTTTTTTAATTATTAAATTAATATCTTTAACAGTAACTATCTACCTTAAGCAAACTTCATATTAACAAATAAAAATAATCTAATTTTTTTGTTAACTTATTTTTAAAGTAAACAAAAATTTTGTTTTGTTTAGAAAAGTGAGCATGCTTAATGTAATCACATTTTATTTTTAGCTGCAATCTAAAAGTAGAGAGACAAAAAAAAACTTACTTTTGTTTTGCTTTCTCTATATTTGACCATGCTTACATTTCACTTAGCCTTGGTTTGCTATTATTGGGTAAAGAATTTCATTTTTATCATACATCTATTTCGAAGGAGACTTTCTACAGAAGTTATGTAACTTGATAAGCCTTGATGCTATAAATGTTACTAACAATCTATTTGTAAACTAGGCGTTCACGATGGCACCTTGCTAAGTATTGCCTAAAGACCATTTTGTCAAATGTGTGACTTATAAAGACTTAGTTGGATGTATCTTGTGTCTAACCCCATTTCATTTGCTTAATCCCCTTATTATATGCCCTCCACCTCTCAGATTTCAGCAAGGGTTTCGGAGGCAAGTTTGGTGTTCAAACCGACAGACAGGATAAGTCTGCAGTGGGTTACGATTACCAGGAAAAGTTACAGCTGCATGAATCTCAAAAAGGTTTCACCAATTGATTCTGTAGATTCTACTCACACCCTTAAATTATTACTAACACAACAAAACTTGGGTGCTACATTTATATTATTTGACAGAGATTTTCCTGAATTATTTTTTTCTTTATAAAATAAAGTAGGATTTTCGACAAGAAAACGTTTAAAAAATTGATTTCCAAATCGGGTTGTTTTTGTTTTTTTTTTTTTTTGCTTGTTTTTGAAGGAATATCATTTAATTAAAGTTTGATGTTGAGCTCAAATATGTTTTAGGAGACAATTACTTTTTTTTTTTTTTTTTGTTAAGATTTTAAAAGCTGTGTTATCTATTTATCTATTCAGCTAAGAGATGATTTATTCAAAATTATTTTTTTCCACATCACATCTAATTGAACATAAAATGTGTACTTTCTCAGACTTGAAACATCACTTAGTTTAAGGTATTTTATGTTTTAATTTAAAGGTCTTTTGAAGAGTTAATATTTTTAAGCCTTTTTTTGTCATTCAAATCCAAATCTTTTTCTTCTCTAATTTTTATCAGTAGCACCCATGTGTATTTCTGTTATAGATTATTTTCTCCTGTACATGGTAGATGGACTTGATTACTTTGTGTTTGTTTAAATCACCACTGTATTTGTTTTTGCATTATGTCAGATTTTAGCCAAGGCTTTGGAGGCAAATTTGGTGTTCAGACTGACAGACAAGATAAATCTGCCATGGGCTATGATTATCAGGAGAAACTGCAGCTGCATGAATCTCAAAAAGGTTGTGGCTTAGTTAGAGCTAACTGTTCTTTGAGTGTAGTCTCTTGTGTGTCTGATAGCACTAATGCCTTATTTAGGAAAGGATTTTTTTTTTCATTGTATTTAAATTTAAAAAGATAAGCAAATATTTGTAAAAATTTCAAATGAAATCCTCTTAATGTATGTAGTTATCTTTTGTAATCAGATGATGTTTTTCTCAGCCAAGTGGTTTAAACGCTACCAGCAGTTCATTTTTTAAACAAAGAAAATATCCTACACCACACCGAGAACATTCCTTTAGAAGTCCTGAACAATGACCTGCAACGTCACAAGCTGTAGGTAGTTTAGACCAACAGCTCGTCGTACAGACCTGTGACGCCAGGTCTGTGTTCAGGCCTTCTATAGCCATAGGTCTTCTTGACCACACTGGTTGCTGAATTTGAAAATCTGTATACATCAAGCATACAATTTTTAAGTAGCTTTTAAATCCTTAATGTTGCTGTTCTAACAAATTTTTGAATTCAAAGATTATAATTAAGCTAATACTGTGTGAACTTTGACCTCAGATTTTAGCAAAGGTTTCGGGGGAAAGTTTGGGGTTCAGTCTGACCATATGGATAAATCAGCAGTGGGATACGAACATCAGGAAAAACTGGAAAAGCATGAGTCCCAAAAAGGTCTGTACTAACACAGCATGTTTGTTTTTATTGTGGTAGTTTGTTAAAATGAATAATGTTTGCATTGGGAGGAGTTGCATTGCTCTTGAATGTTCATTAACTAAGGTGAATCTTGGTCTTTCAAAAAACTGTTTAGTTCAATTAGTATTGTGAATTGTATCTATAACTTTTCTTCATTATTTTTACAAAGCTTATATCAACTCTGTCTGTCTGGTAAAAGGCTTGTGCATGATATTTCTCAGACACCCAAACTGGTATCAAGCTGAAAATTTGCACTATTATTTCTTTTACCTGACAACACAAGAATCAATTGTAAAAAATTAACCAATTAGTTAATTAGCTATTGGTAATAAACTATTTTGTTTGGTATCTGGAACAAGGCAAAGAAATTGTACTTGACTGAAGTAGTGTAATGAGCTGATTTAGTCCCCTTTATAGGTCGTCTGAGTCTTAGTGAAATGGTTATAATAGTACTCTATCATTTGGTAATTTATACTTGATGTTAGGTTTATGTTATCTACTGTAGTTGTCAACTCATGTTGTTATGCTTTTGCTGCTTAGATTATACAAAAGGTTTTGGAGGCAAGTTTGGAGTTCAGACAGACAGGCAAGATAAGGTAAAAACTTATTTCTTTCTCACAGTCCCTACTTAGTGAGACATATTTTCTTACATTCATTTACTACAGAATTCCCATATCGATGAAATTATTTAAAAAATCAACCAAAGCATTAGGGTTTATTAAAAGACATTTTTACAAACCAAACAAGAATATAAAACTAAAATGCTATTTAACTTTAGTTAGACCAATATTAGAATATGCATCCTCTGTTTGGGATCCCTCAACTGAAGAAAACATTAAGAAACTAGAACAAATAGAGCAGTGAGATTTATAACAAATGAATATTCCAATTTGATTAGAGTGACACCATTAGTAAAATCACTTAACTTAGACACTTCAGGACAGAAGAATAAAAAAAAGGAGCTATACTACATAAAACACTAAACCATAATTTTCAAATAGAAAAAAAAACGTATGAAATACTCAGAAAGATAGGGGCAAAAGATTCTTATTCCATATGCTAGAACGAATTTGTACAAGTGCTCCTTCTACCCTAGTGCCGTTAGAGAATGGAATGGGTTGCCTGAATCTGCAAGGAAAAACCAAAGACTTAGCAGAGTTTAAGTCATTGATTAACATGCATGACTAGATTGACCCATGAAATGCATTTTATGTAATTATCTTCTTTTTTGAAGTAATGTCTGTAATATATATGACAAGAAGACCAAAAATATAATGTCCATTTCTGGATTAAAGTATTTATCACAGTTGACAGAAGGGCAATTTTTGTGAGTGTGCCTTTTAATGTGCTGTTAATTTGAATTATTTTCCTTCTGCTAAATATTTATGAAGCAATATATCTCAGTTAGTGTTCTTTTATATTTATTTTGTGCATAATTTATTTATTTTTTTAATCTTAAAAACTAAAGTTCATCATTTTCTATGACCTTTGTAATTATTTTGAATAAACTGTTGATACATTTGGCAACTTATTTCTTTTTTACTGTTTTTTTTTTGTTTCATTTAGTCTGCTAGGGGTTTTGAAGATATGGAGGGAGTCAAGTCAGGCTATCAGAAACCTCAGGCAGATAAAAGTAAGTAGCCTTTTTTTTTTTTATTTTCTTCAAACTAGATTTGTCCTAATGCTTTGCATATAGGACATGATATAACAAGCCTAGAGTAAGTCCATCGATTAGTGACATTTGAACATAAAGTTTTGATATTTTCTAATATATGTAGAAATATAATGAATATATTATATACATGCTCACAGAAGGCTTTAAATTGTTCCCAATCAGGTTCAGAAGGTGCCAAGAATTTGAAAGCCAGATTTGAACAAATGGCCAAAGGTGGAGAAGAGGAGTCTAAAAAGAGAGCACAAGAAGAGAGAGAAAGAAGAGAGGCCAGAGAGAAGAAGGAAAGAGAAGAGCAGGAAAAACAGAGACAGGTATACATTGGGATTGTGTTCTTGTCAATGAACGTTGATTGGTGTAATACTGGGTTCTTGCTCCCGAAGTACTCTAGACATGTGACAAGACAAACAGTACAAACTGACTGGCTCAAGTCCGTTCAGCAGACAACATGAAGTTTATTTTACTATAATAATAATATGCTGCACTCCTTGTTAGTGCTACATTAAGTCAAGAAATAATAACAATCCTATCCGCATAACAGCGGTATCAAAAGTATCAATCATGTCTGTCAGTCACAAATCACGTCCGCATCTCAGCGGGTAACAATAAGAACAATTACTACTAGTGACACTGGAGCTTCAACTATAGATATCCATTGAAATACGAATAATACCTTAATATTCAATAAGCACATAATGAAATCAACTCTCAAATATAATTAATCAACAATCATTAGTCCATCAACTTTCATGCTATATACATATATATACACCAGTCCAGGAAGCAATGTCCAACCTTCCCGGACCGGGAGCAAAACCTTACTGACTTGACTGACTGAACTCAAAGTCAACTTTTCATTCTACTTCCTGTTTTCTACATCAGGAATTCCACGTGTCTTTTAAACTCTTAACATGACGTGAACTTTAGATCATGCAATGTCAACTAAGACTGTGACAGTTCTGAGAGGGAACTTTAACCACTGCATTGATAAATTTATAGTGTTTTATGCATGGTGACAGCTATTCCACATTCTGCTGTGAAAAGCTATTCTATTGATTATTCCATTCTCCCTTCAGTGCGGTATGTGCTCTTGACTATCATTCAGTGGTATTGGTAGTTCCAGGCTAGAACCCTGCCTGGTGTCATCCCACGTCATCTGCAGGAGCTTTGGTGAAGGAACATTTAAAACATGTAAAACATTTTACAAACAGTGCTGCATTTAATCTTGTTTTTTTTTTAACAATGAGAATAAACATTACTCCTTAAGGCCTTTAAAATTTAATGTGATTAATAGAAGTATTTAATTTGTGCTAGTGAAAATAATCATTTTTATTTGCTTGTATGTATTGGGTACTGGTTAAGCGCTCGGCTTCTGAACTGAAAGATCTCATATTCTGGTGAAGACTGGGATTCTGAATTTCAGGATTTTTAGGAGACTCCCTGAGTGCACCCAATTCTAATGTGTACCTGACATACATTGGGAAAAAAATGTGGTTGGTTGTTGTGCTGGCCACAGGACACCCTTGTTAACCATCAGCCATAAAAACAGATGTCCATCTCTCCAATAAATTGCAAGGTCTACTTTTATTTTATTTTTACCTTTACTTTTTTTTTTGTCTGTGACAGGCGCGACTGGATAAAGAAAGGTGGGAAGAGGAACAGAGAAAGAAAGCCGAACCTGAAGCTGAGCCTGAGCAGGACACATCCCAACAGGATACATACTACCAACCTGAATGCCCGGAAGACACATACAATCAGGCAGACTCAGAACCACCTGTATATCATGAAGAGCCCAAGCCCTCCAGAGTCCAGCCAGAGCCAGAATATGAGCCTGACGTGTACAATAATCCCACTGATGATGATTACTATCAAGCGGAAGAGCCACAAGAAGCCCCAGCAGAGCCATCTCATCAGCAATCAGAGGGTCTTACTGCCATTGCTTTATATGACTATGCAGCTAGTAAGTCCATCTCTTTTTCAATGGTTTTTTTTTTCTATGTTTTAAACTGATGTACAAAATATTGGAGATTTTCATGTTAAAGATTATCTGCTCTGTGACACTTTGATTTTTTATTTGAATCTGCCTTATGTGATTTATCAATACTTCCATGTTCTGTAAACAAAAAAGCTTGCTATTTATAGATGTACCTCAATAAATAGTTAAAATTACTCTTTCCATTTGAGCGAGCACAGTTTTCAAATAAGAATTTTCCATTTGTCCATTGATGTAAATGAGGAGATTAAGAGAATTTTTTTTTTCTGAAATAACAAAAGATTTTTTCTCTAAGTTTTGTTTCTTCATTAATAGACTGCCACAGCAACCTCCTTGGTTGTCTCACAAATTTAAATGTGTGATTTTGATTTTTTTAAAATATGTTGTTGATCAATGCTGTGTAACTCCAATTGTCTTGTTTTATTTGTTTAGCTGACGAGGATGAGCTGACCTTTGACCCTGATGAAATCATTACAGATATTGAAATGGTGAGACATTTGTATCTGAGTAAACTGAAATGTAGCTTAATTTCAACTTCAATATAAATGTAGGGGGCTCATTGCAAAACTAAACTGTGACATCATTCAGATATTGATGTTCAAGGAGATGTGTGTTCCAAATATTTTTAGATATAGAAATGAATAAAAATCCCAATGGATCTTTAACATTAACATTAGCATCTATTTTTAATGCACATGCATTTTATGCATTTCCATTTCCACAATTTTTACTGACTGTTTAAGATTTTTTAAAAATGTTTACCTCATTTGCATGGACGTTTTGAAAAGAAGAATAGTATGCTATCTAATTACTGGACATGTGCAACTTTTGATAAATTATTAGTGGTGTTTTTTTTAGATAGTTTTGAAGAATAGTTTTCACTAGTTAAAATTTAGCTCTTTAATTATTTTTTTATCTCAACAAAACAAAATACTACTAAATATTGGGACACTACAAATAAACATTATACAAATTGTTCCATCACTGTCATATGTCAGCTTTGCTATAGAATTTTTCTCCAATTACATGCCATATATTCTCAATTATAAGCTGTGTCTAAATCTAAGTCTCACCATATTATGAGAGGGTACAGGACCCTCCAAAAATGTATGCATTTTTCTAAGCCACAGCCTTCTATTGCATGCTGTTAAGTTGTGAAGGGAAATGATGATTCCACTCCAAGAGAGAAATAGGACATGATAGCACGAGTAAATTCTTTTGTTATCCACACAATACCCTAATGAAAAATAGCTAAAGCTAGACATGTTTTCTGCATCATGGATTAAAGACATGGAAATGGAAAAGTGAAGAAAAAATGAATTCCACACTGCACAATTCAACCAGCAGGAATATTGCTGGTTGAAATTGAAGGCAAAAGGAAATAGCAACAGCAACATTGGATGTTCAGGAGTCCTGCATCTGGAGGTTGTAGAAACACAAAGGAGATTGATTCTAATTTTCTTTTCAATATCAGTTCAACTGATCTACATTATTTTAAGCATTGTCAAGCATCGAATAAACAGTACTAGGCATTTAAAGAAAGATGTTTTATTAAGGACAGTGGATGTGTCAGGTCGATTTAGTAACATTTTTGGTTTCAAGCTTCAAATGTAAGCCTTGGTCCAAACGTAAGCAGCACTGAATTTCTGGTCTTCGAAATTGCATAAGGGTAGGGCTTATATTTGAGAATGTATGTTATGCTTGGTTTTATTATTATGGGTAGGAGGGTAGTCATCACAGGGAAAAGGCAATCTGTTGTTGATTGCACTCAAAAAGCAAACTTTGCTTCAATTATTTTATTATTTGTTATAAACACTTATCATCATGAAAAATCTATATCCATACCCAATTTAAGCATGTAAAAGGGACGGAAAGATTTGTATGAAATGGGAGCTGTTGTTTTTTTTTCTTATGAAATATATTTTTGAATTTTTTAGAAATTTGAACAAGTATCCAGGGTTAAACTGGGTTAGCTTTTAACATAAGCTGATTAACAGAGATAATGTTGTTGTTGTTTTTTTACATTATACTTTAAGAAAGATAGTGTGGCAGTACTAAATACTGGTATTAATCAAGCTGAGATATAGACATTTGTTACTTTGACTAACTCTTTGTTTTCTCTTTGACAGGTGGATGAAGGCTGGTGGAGAGGTAAATGTCGTGGTGTCTCTGGTCTATTCCCTGCCAATTACGTTGAGCTCAGACAGAAGTAGTACGCCTTTCCTCTATATTACTCTTTTATCTCCTTATGACAGCTATTTAAACTCAGTCTGTTTCATTTGGTTTGGCTAGACGATTTCTTTGCAATAGAAGTCATTGTACACTTTACTGAATCATTTTAGTTCAAATTGTCAGATTGATAGAATTAGTTTATACAAGTGTCCTTAAGACTTATCAAAGTAAACTTAGTCTATAGATGACATAATTATAAACTCATTAAAAACAGTTGAAATACTGTTGTTGTAATTTATATCATGGACATTTTTAAATGCATTTTTGTTTTGTTTTATCATTAACATATGTATATTTTTTTTTATCTTGTCAAAGAAAAGCCGATTGAATGAGGTTTGTAATTCACAATTTCAATCTCGTATTTATTCTTCATTAATTGAAATAACAATGGTATGATTAAAGCATCAGGATACTGGGATCTTGTGATAAGCTGGGTTTACATAACCTTTTTGATTGATGTCACGCAATATTGATGTTCAAGATGTGTTGGCGTGAACACAGTATTAACTTATGAATCCTTCGTGCTTGGCTATGGCAAACCTTTGCACCGGATGTAATTTTAAATTTTCTTTATGGATATAATACAAAAAAAAAGAAGGCATTATAGTAAAGTTTATCTATTAGCTGCTTTAGTTTTTATGTAAACATTAAAAAAATGTATTTTCCTACACTACTAGGTAGCAGTAGTCCGAAATTTTATAGCTCCACTTCTAGGAGATGGTCATTTTTTTGATACTCAAACTTGTTGCTTCTTTACGCATTAAAAAAACATCATGGCGACACATACCAGGTATGCTAACCTATCATCATCACCCTATGCGGCATTAATAGTTGGCATAGTTGTGTTTATTTTTTTCCTGTTAGTTTTTTTTACATTAGAGAACAATTTGTGTTTCGACTGGTGCACAAATTTAATTGGTTTTTATCCCAACTAATGATGTTGAATTCATTTGTTATGAAATTATTTTATTGCACCTACGAAAGTCTGACTTTATTATCATGACCAATATGTGATGCAAAGTAGTGAATTTTATTAATTAGTTTTGTCATTAAAAACATTGGAAATATGTTAATGTCTTAGTGAGCTGTGTCTTATATATATTTTTTTTTTGTAACAACAAATTCATCAGGTGACTAACTTCATCATGTGCCTGATTCATGTTGCACCAATAGGCTCAGCCCCCTTGGAAAATAAAGTAAACTGTTATTTTGTTTGAAACCGTTTTGTTTTGTTTTCAGACAAAAGTTTGCAAGTTTTTGTTTTTCTGATTTGATTCAGCTTTTTTATTTATTATCCTTTTGGCTTAGAACTTTCTTCAATCACTATTTTTTTAATCTGATTTCAACATATCTCAAGACAGCATTCCACAAAAATGTGTCATCTTTTGATACATTCAAACTGGTTATCAAATGTTACATATTAAAACTTGCCCTCCCCAAAGATACAACTGTACTTGATTATTTTCAAAAGACTTTAGTTCCATAAAGAAAATAGACATTGATAAATTATCAATACATACATAATGAAAGAGACAATGAGAACTTATAATAGCATTAAGACCTATAATGGAAAGGAAAATCATGTTGAGTAAGCTCTGGCAATTCAGACCCTATGCTGTTTTCCTACATTCTTATGTATTGATATTTATGAGATGGTAGGAATGTTTTTAACTTTAGCCAGGTATCCACCGTTTAAAAACAATTACTCATCTAATTATAAAAATGTATCGTAGCTGTTAATATTTAAATTAGCACAAGACATCTTAGATCTAATTCCTAGCAATAGCTAGAAAACCTGCATTTTGGTTGGATTTGTTTTTTTAGAGAGCTCATTTTATTTTCAGATAACATCTCACTGCTCGATTGATTCTACATCAAAATTAAGATTAAAATTATTTTCCTTTTGCCTGCTATAACTTGAAGATCATGTTTCAAAGGTGTAAAATAGCTGCTGAAAACATTTCATGCTTCAATAACGTAACCAATGTACTCTTTGTTTTATTTTGAGATGTTTCTTTGCAATGAATGCTACAAGATTGAAGTGTGCTAGGTTTATCAGGAAGAAAATGGTATGAAGTTGAAGTTAAAACTATATTGTTTTTTTTCTATTGATTTGTTGTTTTATTTCAGTATGTACAATTGTGCATGAAGATTGTAAACTCAATTGTTGTTTTTATAAACTTGTTAAACTTCTCTAATATATTGAAACTGTAAACTTGCTATACAAATAAAATGATGGAATTCAAAATGTGTATGAAAGTTTCTTATGGCATATAAAAAAATGGTAATAAAAACAAAGAACATGCTAAGAGTTTTGGTTTTATTTACTATTGAAAGTAGTCAGATCATTCTATAAAAAAAAATATATGGTAAAGTAAATTTTTTAAAGGCATACAAGTATTTTCTATTTAAACATAATGTATCAATGCCAAAATAAATACCAAACAAATACTGGTAGGCCCATTTCAGCACTTTTGTAAAGTTTGCACCTTGCAAAATTATGAAATAAAATTAGATTTCAAAAAGATATACTGCAAAGATTGTTTAGTAGCCACTAAAATTGGTTAAAATTAAGGATTTATGGGCTGCAAGTGGGAAGGGGATGTTTAGATATCATTTGAAAGTAGATATTTACAGGTTAATCAAAGGCCAAACTAGAATGAATTTGTTGGGAATTCAGTACATTGCCCAAATGATATATCTGTAATAAATTTAATTTAAATCTGAATTAACTATGTAATAGAGAACACAGAAATAAATATGTTTTTACATGGCTGATGTAGCTGTAATATGGGTGCACACCTGCTACTAAAGCATTTTTGTAGAATGCTGTGTCTGCCTAGTATCTTGTCTCGCAAAACTCTGGCAGCCATCTCTTTGACTGGGAAATGTTGCTTTAACAATACTCCTCTGCCAGTATAAAATTTATGTTTTTAAGACATCATCAAAATATGGTAATGGAAGCCTCTAGTCAGTTCCCAGAATGCATCAAAACAAGCTTTACTTTGATCTATGTAACTTACAACTGCTGCATGGTTTACATGACTTTCTAAAATAAGGTAATATTTAATTACATTAGTTACACAAACAAAATATTGAATCTATCAGAAATGGATTTTAACTGTTCACATTATGTAGCTCATTTGGACTGATTAAATCAGGGGAATAAAAACAACAAACTAAAAGCTTATAAGGTAAGCAGCTTCATTCTTAATTTAGCATAAAACATGGCAGTAATTCACAAAAATTTATGACTTGTTAATTTTAACTATGGAGAATTGTTTACTTGAAAACACATCAACACTAATACAAAACCAATGTAATGACATAAAGAGCTACTTGTATCTATGATATACTAAAATATATTGGCAGATCTTGAGAGCTACTTGTATCTATAATAGACTGAAGGATATTGGCAGATCTTGAGAGCTACTTGTATCTATAGTGGACTAAAAGATATTGGCAGATCTTGATAGCTACTTGTATCTATAATAGACTAAAAGATATTGGCAGATCTTGATAGCTACTTGTATCTATAGTAGACTAAAAGATATTGGCAGATCTTGATAGCTACTTGTATCTACAATAGACTAAAAGATATTGGCAGATCTTGAGAGCTACTTGTATCTATAATAGACTAAAAGATATAGGCAGATCTTGATAACTACTTGTATCTATAGTAGACTAAAAGATATTGGCAGATCTTGATAGCTACTTGTATCTATAATAGACTAAAAGATATTGGCAGATCTTGAGAGCTACTTGTATCTATAATAGACTAAAAGATATTGGCAGATCTTGATAGCTACTTGTATCTATAATAGACTAAAAGATATTGGCAGATCTTGAGAGCTACTTGTATCTATAATAGACTAAAAGATATTGGCAGATCTTGATAGCTACTTGTATCTATAATAGACTAAAAGATATTGGCAGATCTTGAGAGCTACTTGTATCTATAATAGACTAAAAGATATTGGCAGATCTTGAGAGCTACTTGTATCTATAATAGACTAAAAGATATTGGCAGATCTTGAGAGCTACTTGGATCTATAGCAGACTAAAACGTTTGTGTTTATGCTGCACCATTAAACTGGGTGACCATGCCTTGATAAATACTTGTCAAGTGTGACACATCATTCACAATTAAACATCTCAGACAATGGATCTCTGTTTTCTCATTCATACTTGTCACTTGCATCAGATACCTAGAGACACCTGTGTTGTGACAGACATGCATCGTCTCTTTGATCAGTTGTCCATCGAGCTTGCCCAAGTAGCAGCCAAGAATCAAACGAGTCATCTCCCTAAGCAGGAGTCCATGACTGACAACCAGGATGTTGGGCACATCCAGGTCAGTGCCGACATCATCAGTGTCCAGCCGAACTGACTCAGTGATTGACAAATGTGGGGTCTGGTGTGATGTGTTGGCAAGATCTGTGTCTGAAGATTGAATGGAATCCTTGCCGCCTAAACCCAACAAACTTGTAAGGCTGGTCAAGCTAGGGATATCAGCCAAGTGCGGGGCAGATATAAGTGATGTCAGACTGTCAGTGGAGTGAACACTCGCATGTGAAATCATGCTTGCATTAGGAACTACAATTGTTGATGAGGATTGAAAATAACTTAAATCTGGCAGAGAAAAAAAACAACATATTTGACTTTCATATATCAATCTGAGTACTAAAAATATTTTGTTTTTTGTTTTGGCCCCCAAAAATATTGTAGGATTCAAAATCACCTCAACACAAGGTGTACACAAGAGTACAAAATGTGTATAAAGATTTTATTTTCCTGATACAACTCTGCAGTACAGATCCTCTAAAGGTGGAAATTCCATAAAGAGAAAACTGTTCAATTAAAAAAGTAACAAAAAAGTCATTATCAGAATTCCCAGGTTAATTGCATTTGTAAAGGATCATCTTATTATCTGGCCCTTGACTTTTGTTGTAGGGATGCTGTGACAGTTCAATTAACCAAATCCCTTCACTTCTCTCCGGTAGAAGCTGTTCTTAGCAGGATATCAAGAGAGAGGCTGGACTATTTTGATCAAGCCTTTTTGTTGGCGAGGTAAAAAAACAACATATATAAAAAATAGGGGCATGCAAGGTCTCATTCAAGATAAGCCTTTCAGAATGGCTGAAGAAAAGTCTACAGTGGCACCCCAGAATGAATGCAAGATTAATTGAGTATTAAATGCCAATAGTGGCACAGATACAAACAATTCTTACCATTATTACTCACTGTGAGAAAATCTTCTGTGTTTGATATAGGAGCCAAGGTGGCCATGTCAGTGTGACTTGTACTCATAATCTTAAAAAGATCCGCCAAGAAACTTTTAGCTCTGCTTATAACCTGTAACAAACAAACAAATTATAGATGCATCCATTTGTGATATATATGTTAGAATTATTTGACCAGTAAAGTAAGAATTTTTTTTCTTTTATAGAAAGCCTAGGCATATGTGTGGAGGGTGTTCTATAAAATCATTCTTGTTCAGGACTAGCATGAAACATCAGTTGAAAGAATGTATGAAGAACAGATATTCCAAGGAATAACATTTCTACCACCAGTCTTCTGGACAGCTTTGTTTTTTAAAATTACAAATGTCTTTTGTATTATTTTGTTTATTTTAAAGTGATGGGTAAATCATTCATACAATTTCTGTCCTATATTCTATTGAGTGAAAATGGAAGAAGAGAATGCATTGTATCAGGATATTCTATCATGGTTATACAAAGCACTTTTTGTTTGCGAGCCAATGCTGATGAAAATTGTCTTTCTTTTAACAAATCCATCAAAGAAACTGAGGTAAATGATGAGACCGAAACTTCTAGGACTATCAAGAACTTGATGACTTTAATAACTGCTAAAACATTTCAATAGAAGGATAAAAATAGCAAAAAATAGGTCACTTTATAAAGCCATGTTTTCTAACAACTTTTTAAAATATCAAAATATCTGAAGGCTTTGCAAAGCTACGAACCATGACCACCCCAATATCCACACCATGGCCTCACATGATATCAGCCAACTCTAAGGCTTTATGACAACAATGAAGTGGGTAATGTCCCATAGGTGTGTTACTGGCAACACCACCTACCGAGCAGCCTGTGTGTTTCCATCATGCTTTTTTTGAACAATCCAAAGGATAGAAATGGAAAAATGAACAAGTACCAAAAAGCCAGCTGAGTCTGGGAGAACCAGAGGCCCTCTGACATCGCTTCCCACGGTGAAGGTTGTAAAATGTTTTGTTTGTTTTACATGTTTCGGATGTTCCTTCAGAGTTGAAGATAGTTTACTTCCTAGTCCAAACCTCCCACAGGGGATGGGAGCGGGCAGGATTTGAACCCTCAACCATCGATAAATCCGAACGACAGTCCAGCGCGCAAACCGCACATCCAGGTTGCCCAGGCCTGAACAAGCTATTAAAGTGCAGTACTACATGGGTCACTTTACCATTGGTTCATATTTTTCATGATTCAGGGCAAACTTCAACTCATAGTGCCCATGCTGCCATGTCTCATATTCATATTCTTTTTGACTGCCCCAGACTAGCTTATCAAAAGATCTGTATGGTGACATATATGCATTATGCACAACAGCAGGGTTTTGTCCAAGGTATTTGCAACAGAGGATTAGAGCCACATAGGCTCTGACTCAAAATGAATTTTGAGGATGAACATCACAATATTTTATGCATTATCTATACCTTTTATAAAACAAAGAGTGATAGGCCCTATCATCTTAACCAAGTGCATAAAAGAAGGGAGAGTGGTGGCATCACAATTTAAACTCTGGATCACAAAATTTATCTCAGAAACTTAAAACAAACGACCAGCAGTGTTTAAAGTGAATATTTTATTTGAATAAACTATTTTGTTAACAATTAAGATGCTTACGCTATCCATGGATTCAGCCCCATTGCTTGAAAATGTTTCAAATGACATGCCTGATTTGCTGATTGTAGCTTTAAGATCATGAAGAGTTTTACCTTCCAAAACTCCAAAACTCTGAAAGAAATTATTTTTAAAAAACTTAAACATAAACAAGTTTTAATTTTTAAAAAAATAAGTTGGCAAATATTTAACGCTTTTGATGAGAAGAAAAAATGTTACAATCAGTGTAGAATTGTCTTCTTAGATGCTTTTTCTTCCCAAGAATTAAAGTTTTAAAATTTCAGGTAACATCCTTCTTTTTCATTCCATCCTCACCATATCTTATCATAGCAAGTTGAAAGCTATTGATGATTTATGAACCAACTTACTATTCAAGCAAAGGAAGATTTAAAAAAAAATCATTTGAACAAAAAAAAAAACTTATTATCATTATTATTATCATTATTATTTATTATTATGAGACTTAGTAGCAAACAAGTGAAGTATCTCCCAACTTGTTTAGTTGTATTCTAGTTGACATTACCTTCTTGTCATCTCAAACAGCTGGTATACAGGTATAGGATATATACATTTAATGTATACACAATTTTATGGTAATATTTATTCATGTAAAATCAAAACATGGATGAAATAAGATAAGGCCAGAGAGAGGTTGAATTTTCATTTGATCTTTTCACTTTAAAGATGCTTAGACTAAGACCAAGACTGCTTTATTGATCCTTATGGAAATTTGTTGTGCTTACAAGGACTCATATAAAAACAACACAACAGAAACATTCAAATAAATAGAACAGTGAAGAGCTGTTGGCTGTTTTTGATATATCCTATAGAAATAGATTCAAGCTGTTCTAAACAGTAACATAGAAATATACAGAGGACATAATCTTTTTTTTAAAGGCCTATTTGTAAATAAAAAGCTGAAGCTTATTAGGTTTGGTATTTTTGTACTCAATACTTCAAGAAAACAAAATAAAAAGCAATTATTTTTACTTGCATTGTAATGTTGATGGTTGGTCCAATTTTACTTATCCCCTTTAACATGAGCAGAATAGAGTTAACAATACAGCATCTTAATGTAAAATGTTGGATTCTCTAATAGCAATAAAAATAGTTTCAAGTATTAAAAAAAATGGAATATTTAACACTGCATAACTAACCCTTTCTCGTAATCTGCTGTCTAATACAAGTTGACATGAAGATGCAGCATTTGCTGCTGCGATCGCTGTAGCCGTTTCTGCAGCTCTGGCAAGATCACTAGAGAACATATGTGTGAATCTTATATCTCTGAGTCGCAGCCCAACTAATTTAGCTTGTTGTTTCCCTAGATCTGATAAATTAGTGTCTGTTTGACCTTTGAAGAAAATATATGTAAAAAATTTGCAATGGTCACATCTTTTAATTGTATTATTTATAAAGCAAGTATAGTTTCTCTTTGAAATTAAAATGATAATTGCAGTTTTTTTATTTCAGTACTCAAAAATTAATGGTGTTATTGTTGTCCGATGGTCACAAGTTCGAACTCCGCCATCCTCCAAAAGCTTTGAGCTAGAAAATAATGATCTTCATTCTGAAGGAATATCCAAAACATGAAAACTAAAGCAAACAAATGGCCAACTGCATTTACACTAATCCTAATTTTTTTTATTTTTTTTTATATTAAGTTATGGCATAACAAACTCCTCTCAAAAAGCACACTCTGCTTAGATTGGTCCTGAAGGATGTTCCTAGATATGTGTTATAATGTATTCCTCTCTCACCATTGGATATCTGTTGTAATAAAATAGAAGTTAATAAAAACTTGTTCACTTTTTTTCTCCTAACCTTGCAATATCCTGTCCCTGTTGGCCAACGTTTCACCGCTGTAAAGAAACAGAGTTAATAATGAGTACATTATGGCTTTTTTATAATTAGGTTGATTTTAAGATGTTATTTAAAAAAGAGACACTGATGGTTTAAAAAATTAGGACTCTTCATTAATAGCACTGATGAGCTGTGCCAATGATAATCAGCTACAGGTCAACCAAATATCAGTCCAGTAGCTAAAGATACAATAGTAGTAGGCCTATTACTAATATCTCATGAGTCCTGGCGAGTGCGGCGTTACTCTCAGCATGTAACTTGGAATACATTTGTTTCATTACATTGCAATGTTTAACTTTTTATTTCTTTATTTATTTTTATTTTCCGCAAGTGAGAGTGATTGTTCTTTGTTTTAGTCGGAAATTGGATGTGGGGTCAAGGACGTTTCTTCTTTTTTTTTTTAATTACAACATTGTGTTAGTGGTTCCACTTTTTTAGTTTATATCATGGGACCCAAAATATTTAAATAATAAAAAAAAAATTGTGCATTTTTTCATCTTTTACTAAATTTAAGGAGATAAATAGTGTTAAGGTTTGTAATTTCACAATATTTATGGATTAAATCTCTCAGTATATCGATTTTTTAATAAATTTTTAAAATATTTTATTGTTTTTTCCGCACTCAGTTTAAAGGTATTAAAAGAAATAGGCTGCCTGGTCGTGCAGTGTGTGTGCTGGAATGTCATTTAGACTTGTCGATGGTTCCAGGTTCATAACATTCCCGCTGTCATCTCCTGTCATCCTATGGGAGGTTTGGACAAGGAAGTAAATTATCTTCAATTCTGAAGGAACAGCAGAGACATATGGAAAACATTTTACAAACAAACAAACATTTTCTTAGTTAATTTATAACAGTAATCTATATATATATAACTCTCCTCTTCCCTCAAGAGTTTGGACGAGAAGAAGTAAAGGAAAGATCACTCTCTTATTTCTGGGGATAGTCACCCCACAAAAAAAACAAGAGAGGGGGGGGAGAACAAGTGAGTATTCACATGTCGATACGGATGGCTACGCACTGGACTGTCAAACCCTGCCCGCTCCCATCCCCCTTCGTCCTGCGGGAGGTTAGGACTAGGAAACATGTAAAACATTTTACAAGCAAACATTTTACAAATACTGAATAATAGCGGACTTAACCATTGTGGGGCCCTATGCGAAATGGATTTCGCGGGGCCAAGCTTGGGTAGGGTAGTGGACAACAAGTGAAATTTAAGAGTTTGTTTTAGAAAATAAATTTGTTTATGTATTTTATTCATTCTTTACTACGTACAGAATTACTTTACGAGCCTTGCGTGTAGCAAAGTCATACAGTATATATCATAATAATTCTGTTTCCGACATAGATCACATTCAATAGCATAAATTACCAAATGTTTCAATCTATCTTTGAGAATTGTAGACCTCAAGTAATTCTTCATTAGTTTGAGGCGCGAGAAGCTTCTTTTACCAGATTACACAATTACGGCTTATGCATAATGCTGGTTTTATTTATCGCGCGTTGGATTGGTGTTTTCCATATTGAGTGACACCCCAAAATGACAACTTTTGTCTATATATTTCCAGATATTTTAAGGACTTTTTCGTATATTTTGCAATTTCAGGAGATTTCCAGGAGCTCCTTATAAATCGACAGGAGGGCACGGAAACTCTGTTTTAAGTTATAAAATGGTTTCATTTAATAGTTTATACACCTTGAATTAGCGCGGGTCCTATGAAAGTGCGGATCCTTTGAAAGTGGGGGCCCACTGCGGTCGCATAGGTTGCAGTGGCCTAAGACCGGCCATGCAAAATAGTGGCGCATGCTATGCCGCCGGTCGACTAGTAATAAATATTTGATTAAATATTAGTAATAGTAATTTTTTTTAAATACATTAAATAGGATTAAAATAAACAGATGTAGATCTATTAGAATGAACCTCTATAAATTATAAAATAACAAGGTGGGATGCAGTAAGTGGCATAAGGATAATGTCAGATGCCTGGCACAGCAAGGCCCTTTGGCTTTGGTGCCCCTCCCAACCCAATAGTGTATTTAGTCTTTTTCAAACTTTTACTAGTGGCACATCCTTAGCTATAATAGTCTTTAGAATCTAGATCTAGCTTTACAGTTATAGACTAAAAAATAATAGAGTATAAATACTATAATAGACTATTAATTATTAAGTATTAAGGTCTCTATTATTATATATATCTACTCTAGACTAACTAACTAACTATATAGATTCTGAGTAGATCTAAACTAAAATCTAAAAAATAATTTAATTTTAATAATTACTGGCGGACTAAAGTAATAATAAATGTATTATTCATGTTGGATATGGAGAGTGACATATTTATTTAGATATATAATCTATATCGTATGGTCATGGATGTGGTAGATCTAGACAAGACTTCTCTAGACTCTAGACTCAGTCTAGATTAGATTAGATTAAAGTGAAAGTCCAATGAGTCAATGACCCAAACAGTACAGTTGAATCAATCAATGAATCATGGCCATGGACCAATGTCATTCATGATTCAGCTGCAATGTCCAAGGCTACCAGCCTTCAACTTTAATCTAGATCTAGAATCTAGTCTAGTCTAGAGCTCATGGTGTTAGATTATAGATCTAGATCTAGATCATAATATAGATCTAGATCTAGGGCTAGTCTTTCAGCTTGGGTCAGTTGGTGGATCCTGGAAACACCGAAAAAAGAAAACGAAAATAGAAATTTACTTTAAAAAAAAAAAGAATATCACTAAATCACTGAACTATATAATCTGTCTTCGCAAAGTGTATAGGTCGTGAAATACTGCACCTCTCGGACTCGAAGACAAGCTTCTTACAAACTCTATACTATAACTCTACCTGCCCGCCGGAGTGTTTTATGTAGCCCGCGGACACCTACAGAAATCAGGTGTGCTCACGGTTTATAGCTGCCTACATAAAAAAAATGCAAATATATTAAAGTAAATAATTGTAAATATACAGAAATTACTGAAACTTCTGATTCTTATCACATGATGAAAGGCTTAAAGAAACATTAATTGTCTCTATATGTCATTCTAAAAAGTTTTAAATAAACGAAGATTGCTCTTATTGGCAATATTTTGTCACATTCAGTAACAAGACACAAATTCAAAACACTATTTATTCAATGCTATGAAGAACTGTGTTGAAAGTGTTGAGTAGGCTTGGAACAAGATGGCAAGTGTGACAGCTGATGGAGCCCGTGCTTTGACTGAAAAAACATTTTTTAAAATAAAATAATGAACAATATCTAACCATAAACTATAAACGGGAAAGTTTGCACAAAGCTGCATTGAATATCAAACATATTAATGATCAGTAGTGTCAGTGATCAAATTTATCATAGCTATAGGGGTCTTGACCACAGGCAGTTCCGAGAAGTAATTAAAGATTTCGAAACAAAACATGTTCAGCACCACAGTAGTATCAACTGCCTTAGCATGTGCAAGATATTAAGAAGATATGGAAGCTCAAGGAAGAAAATGTTATGTCCCTTGAAGGACATTGACTGTGACTTTGTTAGAAATACTTCTAATGAAGAGTAGAAGACAGACTTTTAATATGTTTTTCATTGAAAAATATTGCAATGGGGTGTTTGCACTTGTAAGTACATGTTAAATCTTTTTATTTCTACAGGCAAGCAAGGATAGACAGTTTTTATCAGTTTTCTTTGCTGAAAGCTGAAACTATTTCTAGTGAAATGGTTTGAAAAGTTAAAAAAAAACTTATTTCGATTCCTCCATTGAGGAATTTGAAAGCAAATTTTAAGACGTCAAGAACTAATGGAACCATTTTTCAATGCCGTCAGTTCAGCATTTAATGAAGAAGCTGATTCAGCTCCAGCAGACATATCTCCAAACAAATAATGACCTGAAAGAGAAGTTCAAGTCAATTTTTTCCAGGGAGTTTTTTGGGTGCCAAAAGTTGCATTTCCACACTTTGAAAAACTTTTTCTTCTATTTTTTTTTTACATAATTTGGGTCCACATACATCTATGAACAAGTTTTTTTTTTCTTGAAAATAAAAAGTGTTAGAACAGGTCTGCTGACTGAAATTCGACATCGGTCTTAAGGATAACAACTAGTAAACTAGTTCCACAATTCCGCAACATTATGAACGAGTTTATACAGTTAAATATTTCACATTAAGTTGCAATTTTATATTTGTGGTGAATTGTTGTAATACAACGGACAATGATAAAATTAAAAAAAAACTATTCTTTAAAGTTTCAGAAATAGCTAACTCTAGTTATTCCTCAATTGGGAGTGTAACTAAAATGAAAAGTAAATGTATGATACGGCAACGGTGTAGATCTGAATTAAAAGACATTGAACAGCTATCTAGCACCCAGTGCTACACCCTGGCAGAATCTGCGATGCGGCTGACCCCAAGCTGTAACAGCACTGCCGTTCCTTTGGATACATCAGCTGCGTGGAGAGGGGGAAGCTGATGTGTGGTCGACATCGTTCCGACCACAGTTAATGCCCAGCTCATTTCCATGAGAGACCCATAGTCGCTGCACGACTGAAGGAGGCCATTGAATATATAATATATATATTTCCTCGATCTGTTATCTTATTATCTGTTTTCTCACAACTCTGCTTGTTCTATTTTCTGTTTTCTCCCAACTCTATCTGCTTGTTCTATTTTCTGTTTTCTCCCAACTCTATCTTATTGTTCTATTATCTGTTTTCTCCCAACTCTGATTGTTCTATTTTCTGTTTTCTCCCAACTCTATCTGCTTGTTCTATTATCTGTTTTCTCCCAACTCTATCTGATTGTTCTATTATCTGTTTTCTCCCAACTCTATCTGATTGTTCTATTATCTGTTTTCTCCCAACTCTATCTGATTGTTCTATTATCTGTTTTCTCCCAACTCTATCTGCTTGTTCTATTTTCTGTTTTCTCCCAAATCTATCTGCTTGTTCTATTTTCTCCCAACTCTATCTGCTTGTTCTATTATCTGTTTTCTCCAACTCTATCTGATTGTTCTATTTTTAAAAAAAGAATTAGGTCAAGATACTTTTGATTAACATTACTTAGATACATTACCGGTAACTATTTTCTGAACATAAGGCTTTTAGTACAGAAGGCCATGGAGATACCAAAGCTGATAGATATTGTCAATTTGGCCCTCCGACTTCATGATTTATTCAAAAGATTCATTCTTACTCAAACTGTAATGGCACGACATGGCCTAAATTGTGACGATGTGCCAAAAACTCAAATTGTAATGCAAGAAGAAAAAAAAACAGTTTGCAGGGCTAAAATAATTTAATTGAATGTGACTGTGATTAATTTGCCTCAATGTAGGCCATATATCATAACTCTTTTTTATTACTCTTTTGTACTAATTTTCATTCCAAATAGAACACATTTATTTTATTTCACAGTTAACCCTCATTAAATTCTGTTACCTGATAATCCTTTTTTTCCATTTTTTTTCCAGTCTTAGTTATATAACATGTTTATGTCAGTAAATGTGCAACTCGATAAAACTTTTTTTTCTGCATTTGATTTTTTCCTATTTTAGTGTCAGTTTATTTTCACTATTATATAAGAATATAGAAGAGTAGTTATTATTAATTTTTAGCCAATAGAAAGAAAAAAATAAACTGAACAGCTTTGACTTATTTAATAATCAAAACAAATTTATTTCCACATCATCATTTTAATGACCTGAACATAAATGAATAAAACTTACACTCTCATACTGATTTCACATTTGGTAAAGGGCAGTGAACACAATATTACAAGGTACACATGGTGTATGGGGTGCGGTGGCTGAGCGTTTAAGCGTTGGCTTCCCAACCTGGGGCCTTGGGTAATCTCAGTGAAGACTAGGAGTTTGAAATTCTGGATTTTTAGGGCACCCCTGAATCCACCCAGCTCTAAAAGGTACTTGACTTTAGTTGGGGAAAGTAAAGGTGGTTGGTCATTGTACTGGCCACATGAAACCCTGCTCGTTAACTGTTGGCCTAAGAAACAGATGACCTTAACATCATTTGCCCCATAGATCACATGTCTGAAAGGGGAAGTTTATTTTACACATGGTGTATTCTGACTCAGTGTCAAAGCTCAGCTTAAAAAAAAAAGGAAACATTAAATGCACTCTCAAAAAATTACTTACCAAAGACCACTGTAAACTTTTCTTCAATTTAATAAATTTTATATCACTACTAGAAATTTAAACAAACATTAGTAAAAGCCTATTGCAGATGAGGAAATCTCTAGAGCTTTTAATTAAAAAACAGAGCAGATGGAGATTCTAGGGCTTCAATATTAAAAATACAAATATTTTCTACCACTGTAGGTTTGGTTAAACTGTAACTATATCTGTCTATAGCCCAAGAAGCTTTAAGCATCTAGTCATAAAACTTATCATGTCTCAAACTTTTTTTACTCCTAGTTTGTCATTTAATCATTTTGTTTTCCACAATACCCTCAAATACATCTATGTTTGGAAACTATATCTTTAACACAATGGAATACATGTTTTAATGAACAAACATTTTGATTTAATTACTAACAATGACACCTAACACAAACCCAAAGGATTACAGGTAGTAGCTAAATAAATGTTGACTGCTTGTCTAAAAATAAAATGTGAGTTTAAAACATAATGTACAAGCCCTTTATTAAAATGATAAAATAATCATACAAAAAAAAAAACACTTTTTGCAATACATTTTACTATCTCCCCTGTCCATATCAATCTAAGTCTCTATCACACTGGCATACAGCATCCACACAGTCAGTATTACATGCTCACATAAAACATTCTCAATACCACTATCATAAGGTCATAAGTGATATCACATTCACAATCATTTTCTGATGATTTTATAGACCGCATTGTAAGTTTGTAATTCTGGATATTTGTTATATCAGTAAAAAAAAATTTAGATTTCAGAAATTGTGCAGTGACCATGAAAAAAAGTAGACTAATACACTATCTAATTGATAAATAAACACCCATATAGCCTGTATCATAATTAAAATTATTCATATGTGTAAAACAGTGTAAAAAGTTGTTTTTTTTTTTAAAAAAGGCCAAAAATTACAATACTTTAGACTGTCTTTTGAAAGCTTATTAAATCAGCCAATTTTTTTAGTGTAACTATTTCCATGCATATCAAAAATATAGTGATGACTTCGACTGGAGACCAAATGAAGCAGACCCACCCACCCAAGTTTTTTTATTATATGTACATATAGAGCTTCCAGTTCTACTTTTTACATTTAAGAAATTACAGCCAACATTATCGTCTAAAAAATGAAAAACTTTGTTTGCTGGGAAGCCTTCCATCTTTGCTAAGAACTGCTGTCTCCATATCCTCATAAGAAGGTAAACCAGAAAGACTTCCATATGCTGCAACAGAGAGTTTGCTCTTGATCATTCTAGAGGCCACGCGCTGAATGTCTCGCTCAGATATATTTCCTGTAAGAAAAAATAAACAAATTAATATTACTTCATAGCTCAAAAGAAATTGATTCAAAAGACAGAGAAAAGTATCACTTACCAATTTGATCATAATAGTACTGTGGTGTCCGCCTCACTGAACCAGCTAAAACCTGACGCCCTATATCTTCAAAAACAACAGGTCTGACTTCTAGATTCATCATCAACATAGACTGCAACTGGCGTTTAGCACGGTTTAATTCCTCCTAGTTTGAATAATTGAAAAGAAAACAAAAGTTTTAATACATTGACTAACATTAGTTGAAAGTTTTCCTATTTTAAAATTAATTAGAACCTAAAATACTAATTTTAAAATAAATTAATAAAACAGTTTTTAACATTTTTATTTAAAAAATATTTTTTTACATCATACACAGCCATTATCAATTTACTTTTGATACTATCATAACAAGAGCTATTTTTAAAACTTTTTTAACAATCGACAATGACACCAGTTGTTACGAATCTCACTATCCAGGCTCTCTGCAAACTGCACCATACACCACCAACTTAAAGAACTTGACAACTCAGGGCTCCAAAGTAACGTAACACTTTAATGGTTGAATAAATAACAGCCAATACTGTACAATTGGCAGCACGTAACACAAAACTGTACAAATATCTTTTCGATAACACCGTTCCGTCGTATCAACTCTTGCACTGGCCTCTCCGTCTCGTTCCGGGCTTGCACTGGGTTCAACAGTTCAGGACTGACTTCACACACTAGGCTCGTTGTGTCGGACTCGATCGCAGACCAAGATCAAGACGCCAGTCGTCTCAACTGTACTTGACAGTACTTGACAGTACTCCGCACTGAAACCGACGTAATGCTCCATACAGAACCACACCGTTGAACTGTGCTATAGTCGACCGTGTTCTGAGCCCTGTCGTAGACCTTCTGTCGTGAACCGTCTTGACTGCGACACCTCCGCTCTTTATATAGGGTCCCTACTGGCCTTCTCGAACCAGACAGAACGCCACTCGACGTTTCTAGGTGGTCAGGTGACTACAACTCTCGTGACGCTGCGATCCTTCCCGAACCGTCCTGTTGACACGACTCGGCTGACAGTCGTACCTCGTCACAGTTGACCGCTCGTCTAGCGCTGGCCTGGGGCGATTTGCGTCGGCTGACTACACACACACCACTACCCCTATTTGTGCCACCACCAGGTTTATAACAATATATATAAGCACAAGTTGAAACACAACTAGCAACTAAACCCTAACCCTAAGCAACTAAACTCTATGTGAATTATTCCTTTTGCTAAACATATTCAGAATGATTTTATTTAACAAGTATTTACGAAGTTTCAGTTCAGTTCAAATTTTTTACAGTTTGATCAGCAATCCGCCAAATCATTGCCAGCTAGCAGTGTGTTTATTAAATCTTGTTAGCCAAGTATGTCTGAGTTCTATGATCACAAACTTGATGGCAGGTACTACAATCATGTGTGCTTGTAAGGTGATAAAAATGTTTTATAGTTACCGGATAAACCATGCTTGTTGTGAAAACAATTTCTCTGATAATGACTTCCACCAATTCTCTCAGCTGAGGAAAATCATTATACAATTTCAGAAAATGTTTCAGTAAAAATACAAGAGAATAAATACTAACTGATGCAATATATAGTCACATTTTAAAAACTATAACACACAAATATGACTTACTTTCGAAGGATGAGCACTGGCATGTATACAAAACAATCCACTATCTTCATAAGCATGATTGTAAGCTGTAGCATTCTCAATCCAAACATGCCTAAGGCAAAAAATTATTTAAAAGATGATCTATTCCAATTTATAATTTATAGTCACAATCTAATTGATTAAAAGAAGTGTCCATCAACACTGTCAACAAAATAAATAAAATTAACATTAGATAAGGAACCTTTAAAAAAAAAAAAAACAGCCCTAGATATCTTGGAGTCACCTATGACCCGAGATTAACCTGGAAAAACCAAATAGATAAAACAGAGTAAAGGCATCCAGAGACTATCTCTGATGAAAAAATTAGCTGGCACATATTGGGGAGCTAATTACAACATCCTGAAAAAGACCTATACCAATTACGTAAGATCTGTTCTAGAATATGGTGCCACAGCATGGGACCCAGCAGCCCAAACCAACTGGAGAGCTCTCTGACAGCCACAGAGCAGAAAGGGCAGCACTAGAACTAGCTGCTACCATGCTAGCAAATCATCCAAGTTCCCCACTCACAATCAGAATTTCTTTCCAACCGATGCAAAAACAATCCTCCAAAGTTTGGAAAACAATGGTTCCTCCTATATAAAACATATAAAACGACTCAGGACAGCACTTATAAAGCTCAACAACAACAGCAAAAAAAATTATTCAATAGATACCAGCACATATAGAACTAGAAGGAAATGAGAAGGCTGACACACTCACCAAGAGTGGGAGAACAAACTCACAATTAAACATTACACTCTATCCAGAAGAAATGAAGAAACTAATAGTAAATAAAATAAATGAGAAATGAACAAGCTCTCATCCGAATCACAAGAAAGATGATGCTTACTATAAGTTATCCCGACAAGATCAACATCTAATCTTTTAACTCAGGACTGGACACGACAAAATGAGACAACATATGTCCTGGAAGCTCAAAATTGGAACCAGTGAAATCTGCCCATGTGGAGTGTCACCAGAGAATGCCAACCATGTCCTTCAAACTTGCTCTCTTTACCATGAGGCCCATATAAGACACTGACCCCAAAGCAGCCCAATAGGAAGAAAACTATATGGAGAGCTCCCAGAATTTGGAAACCACTGCGCAATTCATCTCATATATTGGTCTAGTCATCTGAACGCTCCAACATAAAAATGAGAACGAGGAAGAAAATCACTAATAACAAGCATTTTAAAGTTGTTTTTTTCAGGCAGATAATCCTAATTAGTCATTGAACTTGTTTCTAGCATAAAAGCTGGGCTATTGAGTCTGCTGTATAGCTGTTATAAGATAAAGCTATTTATTTGGGTTTCTGATGCTTGAAGTTGTTTTATAAAACAAACTGATGTGTTGAAGGAAGCCGCAAAGAATCAAGAATTTAATAATTTTTGTCCACGCAAACACACCCAGCCTTGAATGCCCCTGATTTCATTCCTTAAATTTAGGCCTTCATAAGTAATAGAACATTTCTAGTCACCATAACAGTAGCTTTCGATCTACCACAGAAAACATGTTCTGCAAATCAGGGAACATCAGTTTGATTCCCTTTAGGCCCTATCATGCTAAGAGAGAGATTAAGCTCAACCAATATTTCTTCTATTAAAACTTCTGCCTTTCTCACTATCATCTCAAAAGAACTCTCTCCTGAATTTGGAGGTTTACAAAAAATCGAATCTAGATGAAGATCAGAAATTTAATAACACAGTAGGACAACTTTTCCACAACTTAAATAAACCTAAATTTCATGCATATAAGCTTACTCTAATAAAACTATTATAACAAGTATTTATTGTAAAAAAAAGTTTTTCCAGTTCTCACCTATTCAAGACATTGAGGTAAAGTCGTGTGTACATTCCTTTTCCTGGTCCACCAGCAGAGAAAGAGCCACCTCCACCAAGCATCATGTTGAGAACACAGAAAGCAATGAAGTCTGGGTCCTTGTGGCTACAGCTCTCCAAACCAAACACCACATGAGCAAGTTCTGGCATTGGCGTAGGTCCCAGACTAACATTGGATAAATCTTTTTCAACCTAAGAAATACAAAGAAAAAGATCAATAAAAACAAACAAAAAAATAAATGATAAGACTTTAGTAAATGGAAATTTTCTTTTCATTGCCACAATTTACGTTTATTACAATTATTATTATTCTCCTACATCAGCATTCAACAAAGTTTGACTAATAGCTACCTCTTAGCATTCGTTCAAAACAATACAATAAGGTTTAGATACTCTTGATAAGAAAGTCACTTTTTTTATAACAATTGTATGAGCTGGTGTTAATATAATTTTATTAAATTACATGTGAATTTACATTTTTCAAAATCGAATGGGATACTCTTACAAATATAAGTCATTATGTAACATTTTGCTATACAGCTCAACAAATTTAAAAGTAGTGATCATTTCTGAAAAGTCTGTCAGATCTTTTTGACCAGAGCAGAGCAATCAGATTAACTGTAGTGTGGGTTAAAAGTACTACATACTTGATACTTGGATAGTTATTGTTGCACTTTTAACTTTAAATGTGATTATCAGAGTTGACAGATTGTCAATGCTTTTTAATTGTGTTCTTTCAATATTATTTCAAACTTAAAACATTTCAATGATACAATTTTGTTTCTCTCACCTGTAAAATCCCACCTGTGTATTGTGAGATACATTTCGTTTCTATCTCCTGCTTTCCCCACACTTCCCCATCAGGCAACCACACAGGAGTTTTCTGTTCAACAAAATACTTTTGAGCCAGACTGACAAGTTTTTCATGGTCAACTCCGACACCAGCAATGACAGCATTTTTAGGGTGGTGCCTGCCTTTCATGTAAGAGTATAATGTTTGCCTTGTAATTATATCTGTATTCTCCTCTGGACACACCCTTGGTAATCCCAATGTATTAGACCTGTATGCTGCCTAAGCAATAAAAAAAAATTTTGTAAAGATAAATCACACAAAAAGATGTTTTATCAGCATCATGATATAAACAATTTACAGTAATACACAAAATGCATTACAAGAAAGAGTCTATACACATTTTATTGAAAGGATCGTTCAGTCTGAGACAGTGTTGACTCTGCTTATAATTTCATTTTTTTTTTACAATTCTTTTTAAATCTTTTTTTTTAAATTTAACTCTTGACAAAAATAAATAAATTATTAAATAGAATAGTATTTATGAAAAAGTAATACACTATCCTCTGTTACTTGTGAAGTTATTGGAAGTGTGAAAGTAAAGTCTAATTCATGTTTTAAACAAAAATACTAAAAAACAAAAAATGATATACAAATACAAACAGGTCAGGGAAAAACTGATTTTTAGTAAAAAAAAAATTTTTTAAAATTAATTTAATATTGACACAAACTGAAGGGAAAAAAAAGGGGGGGGGGGAGAGAAAAAGCTTACTGCATGAATCATCTCTACTAATAACTGTTCTGGATTAGGATCCATGTGCATGGCTTCAATTTCAAACCTAATAGCTTGTCGAGCATCTTCTATCTGGTTACAAGAGAAAAAAAAAATTATGTGGTAATAAACTACATCTGTAATTACATATATTCAGTTTTCCGAATGATTTTAATTCGACAAATATGGATTTTAAACACAATTTTTATTACAAAATGTACTAGGAATCAAAGGAAAGAAATACCTGTTCATCTGGGTAAACTGGCCTCAAAACAACATCTGACAAAATGTTCATAACTGATTCAAGCCCATATGTTCTTGCAGAAGCTGCATATACTAAAGTATCTCTATAAAACATAAGTAAATAATATCAAGAAAAAATTAGTGTCCAATCTTTTGTCAATATGAGATTTAATATTATGCATCTGGAATGAAAGCAGGTCCATAAAAAAAAATTATTTCATCCCAACTGAACCACTGGAATTAAAAGTTTTATTACATTCAAAACCAAGAGGTCTCTTAGACAGGTTTAGGAGAGTTTTCACTTTTGTCTGTGCCAACATTTAATGTTAGTAACAGATAGCAAGCATAAAAAGCAAGTCTTCAATTTCATTTAACATTTTCAACACTCGAATAAGAATTCCTAATTATTGCAAATTACTAAAACTTTAATTGAATTTAAACTTAAGACTCTTGAAAACTAATCACAATGCTGGAGAGACGTTTTTGAACATATCAAAATTTGTTTTAAAAAATGTTCTTTTGCAAGAGAAATCAGCTAAAATATGCATAACAAGTTCATAGTTTGGGTTGTCAAGTACCTCGATCCTTGGCAATCACAAATACCACCAACTTTCTCAAGTTCTTGTAAAATTTTATCTTTGCTGCTCCACAATGGTGTTGGCTGAAGTTGAAAAAAAAAAAAAAGAAGTCAACTTTAGAGAGGGTAACATAGCATATATACTCTCTGACAACTCGTAAGTAAAAGTATTCAATATAGGCTAAATGATTTACTAAAACTATTATTGTAACTAACGTTTAATGTGTAATTACCCCAAATGACATTTTTTCCAAAAAATGTACAATGCCACTAGGATACAAGGCTTCAAACCTGGAGCCTGATTCCAACAAAACTGTTTTAAAAGAAAGAATGTATTTAAAATATTTTGATTTTTAAACAGAAGAAATTTACTGCTTAACAGTAATTAGTTATTAACCCACTAGAATTTTTGAAAGCCTGAGAAAGTAATTTTTCATATATTATATTTTGTGAAAATAAGACATTCATTTCTCCAATAGTGGGACAAGCATTACTTTTTAAATAATCAACTGCACTAGCCCTAGGAAAAAAAATTATTTTAAGTGAAATGAAACAAATATATACTAATGATAATGAATCTTACTTCCTACAGTACAAAATTGTCCAAATTTATTCTCTGAAGCAATTCTCAGCCCATTGTCTAGAGTTGTAATATGAGTATCATAAGACTGGCAAGTAGCTTTTGCATACTGTGGTGTTGGTAAGCCGGGCAATTTATCAGTAAGGGAAATCTTTGTGATGTCATTATCTTCAGCTTTGACACTACACAAACTGCGACTGTTGATGGGGGAAAAAAATTATTAAATTTCATTCTTTTTATACTAATTGAATTTTCAACAAACCTAATAAATAGGAGAATATTTAGATCCTTCTTTAGTCCAAAGAGAAGTGATTATGAAATTTCAATTGAGAGAGTTCACAACTTTAAATTTCCATTTCAAACCTTGCACATACACCCTTTTCCTATCTTTGACTATCCCCAATTAACAAATCTGAGTTCCCTTCTTTATAACTAAAACAAATGGTAGAAATAGGAATGAAGTTGGAGCATGTCTTTCCACCCCAAAAATGCCAATTATTTAAAGAGACAAAAAAATACAAATTAAAAAAAAAAAAAAACTATTAATTTTATTCACGGTAAACCAGTTACTCAGACTACAATTTCAAAACACAGAGTTGAGGTGAAAGTTATCATGGAGTCCCTATATTGATGAGATAATTAAGAAAATAAACAAAGCATTAGGATTTATTACAAGAAAGTTTTACAAATCAAACAGGAACATAAAACTAATGCTTTTTAGCCAGACCAATATTAGACTATTAGAATCAGAATATTCTATTTGGGATCCCTTAACTCAAAGCATAAAGACTTTAAAGAAACTAGTACAGGTGCAAAATAGGTCTGTGAAGTTTATAATAAATGAATATATTCACATTTGACAAAAGGTTCAAAATTACTTAGTAAAATCACTAAACTTACAGACACTTTAGGACAGAAGACTAAAACAGGGGGAAAAAAATCATAAACTAAACCACTAAAATGTGACATTGTAACACAGAATCATAATATATACATACAATAACCCAAACCTAATGAAAATACCCAGACACAAAAATAAATCTGATACTATTACATATTTCTTATTCCACTAACACACGCGAGGACAAGTACTTATGAGTGCTTATCTTACCTAGTGCTATAGTAGCTCTAGACTCCTAACTCTAGATCTAGACTAATTATACCAATTACTAGATCCATTTGTTTGTTTTGAATATTTCAAGTTCAAAATTGAAGCTTATTACATTTAATTACATACTAGCAAAAACCTTCCCAAAGACAGAAGGGAGTAGCGCGTGGGCACAGTTTGAAACCAGGACCTCAAGACGACCAATCAGCCATCCTACCACCCAAGCAGGCAGCCATCCTGGTTATGAATACTAAAGCATCTCTATTATAAAACATAAGTAAATAAATAATAATTCAAATATACTACTATATCTACTAGAAAGATCTATAGTCTATAGCAGTGATTCCCAAAGTGGTCCATATAGACCCCCAGGGGTCTACGAAGACTTCCAAGGGGTCTACGAAAGTTAAAAAGGGATTTGGGGGTCTATGAGATGTGCACGGGGGTCTACGATAGTTAATCTCAATTCAGCATGTTGTGACTTTAATTTTGACAATTATAATTTTTTCATACACACGTTTATGATTTGTACCTTAGAAAATCTTAAAAATTTTTACTCTGCTGATTGAATGAAAATTTTTTTATTTAAAAAGTGTAGTTTTGTCTAGTAATAACTTTAACAAAATGAAATGTAGACTGTGCAGCGTTAAGTATTTGAAATTCAACTTCATTACTTCCTTGTCAAACAAGCGAGTGTTAATGTGCCCTTTTTTATGATGCTATGAAACCAATGAAGCAGGTCGATCATTTGAAATGATGCCAACCTGACAAAAAGATAAAGGTTTGCAAAACTTTCAAACACTCAAAGGTAAAGTTCAGTATACACCCACAAAATCTCTCTTTGATCTGATATTGAGGAGAAGATGATTAGTGAGCGTTTTACTATATCTCTTTACTTATAGTAAAACACTGTAAACCTCATACATTAGGCAAATTATTGATATTACCAGCTGTTGAAAAAATTGTAAGAAAATCTTTCACAAAAATTTATTTCATTAAAAGAATTTCATGTTTGGGTTTTGTGGCCGGTGTCTTGTTTTGGGTCTCTTGATTTTGAAGAAATTGTCGGCATTCTCAGGTGGCACTCCGAAAGGGCAAATTTCAATGGTCCCAATGTTGAGCTTCCGGAACATATGTTTTCTCATTATGATGTGTACGGTTCTGATGTGAAAAATTAGAAGTTGTCCTATCGGGACAGTTTGTAGCAGGTGTCATCTTTTTTGTAAATCGAATGAGAGCTTGTCCATTTCTCGTTTTTACAATTCACTATTAGTTTCTTCATTCCTTCCTGATAGAGTGCGATGTTCAAGTGTGTATTTGTTTTCTCACATTTGGCAAGTGTGTCAGCCTTCTATTTCCAACTATTTCAACATTAGAGAACTGTATTCTTGCTATTGTTCTTTAGCTTGACAAGGTCACACAATTTGTTTTGTATAAAATCTTTTGGATATTCCTTCAGATTATGTGGATAATACATACTAGCCCAAATCTCCCGACGGGAGATACGAGCAGGCAAGGTGACCACCGAACGTCAATCCAGGCATCATGAGTTGTTTTATTTAGGAGGCATCAGAGTTTTTCAAGCTTTGAAGGAATATTTTTATATTGGTTACGAAAACAAAAATTGTTTGGTGAATTTGACTGATTCGCTAGCAAGGTAGCTGTTAGCTCCAGTGCTCCTATTTCTTCTCAGCGGTTGTCATAGAGCTCATTAGTTACAATGAACTTAATTTTTTAATTCTTTTTTTCTCCATGAGGCCATTCAATGAGTATTCCAGCTCCTCCGATTGTGGTGGCTTTCTGAGAACCATTCATACAAACTGAAGTTCTGTTGGAATGTAGTCAAATTTTTCTTTCTTCTTATGTAAGTCTTTGCAAGCGACATATTTCTGCAAACAACAAATTTCTCTATGCAGCTGAGTCAACCTTGTCTGGTAATGATGTATTTTTTTAATTCAAATTATTGTGGCTCAAGAATTCCACGAAAAACTGCTCTTTGTGAAAATTTTTACTATGATGCTTAAAAAGGCACATTAATATTTAATGTTTTCAAGAATTACTTCATAAAACAACAAATCCCTGTATGAAAAATAATCTCCGTAGCAACGGATGGTGAGCTTGCAAACCATTAAAATAAAAAGTTTCCAATGTGTTTAGTGATTGTATGCTACACGTATTAACTGTTATATAATAGTTTTAAATTTGAATTTTGAAAATAAATTTATTTAAAAAATAGATTCAACTTAAAATGTAGTTTTAAATTACCTTTTCACTCCTCGTGTCACTGGTTAGAAATTATTTTAAACAAAATGTGTAATTTGAAATTGCTGAATTTTTCAAAAATTCAATATAACTTACGCAAGGGGTCTACGAAAAACCAGAAAGCATGGAAAGGGGTCTACGTAACAAAAAAGTTTGGGAACCACTGGTCTATAGCAAGTCAATAGACTAAATACACTAACATGTCTAGTGACTTTTTTTTAGTCAGACAGTCAAACAGTGAGTGTATTAAATTAGATCTAGATCTCTCATCTAGTAGATGATTAGGATTAGTTTTTAGATTGACTAGAAAGTAGATTTTATTCTAGATCTATATCTAGACTAGACCATCTAATATAGTCAGTATAACTATAATCACATGACAGTGAGAGAGCTCTTACAAAGGTTGCAGGTCACTCATTGTCATTTGAGACCCAAAGAATGAAAGCCCATATTAGTAGCTAGATTAGAAATGTGACTAGTGTGAGTGACTGTGTGTGATGTGATCATGTGAAGATGTGTGTGTGAGTGTCTTGCCTAAGAGACTAAGTGTCTATTCACTACTACAGTTACAGTCTACTACACTACTCACTGAAGACGTGAAGAGTAGACAGTAGACGTGAGTAGAAACTCTATTATAACTTACTATAAGTAGTATAATTTAAAAGACACTAAAAAAAAAGTCAAGTCTAGCCAGTGAGTAGCCTAGGCCTTAGTTATTACCACTCATTCGGAGTCATACTCATACTACTACTCATAGTACTCATACTACTAATTATAGATCTATTAAATATTATTATTTATAGTAGATGTAAATACTCAAATACTGAGATAAAATACTTATACTAGTCATACTCACTCACTCGAGTCACTGGACTGAGTCTGACTGAGTGATACTGATAGGCCTACTCATCACAATAATTTAAATGTCATCATTAATATTATTATGATTATTCATATTATTATTATAATTATTATTAATTATAATATCATCTCATAGAGTTAGTCTTAGATGATAAATGATTAGATCTACTTTAGTACTTAATTATACTTTATAACTTATGTCCACTGATACTATTGACTATTGATACTACTCATTTAGAGTGATTAGTCAAATTAGTCTGATAGTGCCATTAGTGGTAGCCTAGCTCTACAGTACTCTACTCAACTCTCTACTGTCAGTAGTGTCAGTGAGTTAGATTATAAAATCTAGATTCTACTAATAAAATCACGATTAAGATAAAAAGTTAAGATCTTGATTTAAGACTTTCTGTTAACAATTCATACTTGGGATATTTGCAATTCCTTTGACCTTTTAGTCGTACAACACGACTCAGTAAGCGCGCCGCCATCTTGAACATAAACAGGAAATCTATCTGATGAAAGGTTATTCATAGGTTACTAATTCTGCCAACTACAAAATAGATAGATCTATATATAGATTCTATCACATGATAATGGTGAATTAAAATTGTTAAATTACGTCCTAGATTCTGAAAGAGACAGCTGGAGAGCGAAATAGCGAATGATCACTATCAAAACAAATAATAAGTAATAGGTTGTAATGGCAATGTCTTCGATTCCGAGGATTATGGATGAGTGAAGTGTTTTACATGGCTACGCAAACCCAGTTGCGACCTCAAACTTAATTCAGACAAAGCCGTTGTCCGCTGGTAGTCTATTAAAGTTATCTTTACGCCTTCTGCGTCTGTCCTCTACAAAGACTAGTCCCGCGGCCTTCGTGAGAGCTATCCAAATGTCTGTTTCAGATGCCATCTACTGCTAGCTACTGAAGATAGCCTTTTTTCTCTGGAGCCTGGATAGCAATGTTGAGTTTGGCACGAACAAGGTGGTGGTCTATATAGCAGTCCACACTTTGTATATCTCTTCATCAATAACAGAATAGAATCTAGTAGATGCCAGTGTTTAGTGCAAGTGTGCCTCCGTGTTGTTTGAAACGGTTTTTCTGATGGAAAATGGTATTGGTAACAAGTTTTAAAGTTTTAACAGTTCCAGTAATCTTTACGAGCCAACCCGCGGCGTAGCATATTTTAGTGATGGGTGAACACTTTCTGAAAGACACAGTTACGAAAACAGGAGCAATAAGACAGACCCGTTAGCAAAGCGAAGAAGGCTGACCAGAGAGGCGTACGGAGACAAAGATGGCAGCAATGAGAGACCTGTTAGCAAACCAAGACAGTTAGAGAGTCGGCGTGCGTGCGTGGTGTCCCGCATGGTTGGGCGACGTAGAGAATTATCTATACAGAAAAGAGAAGATTACTTATTCTTCCCCCTTTCTTTTTTTTTTAGACGTACTTTCTGTCGTCGCGAAAGTTACGTGGGGTAACTCTAGTCCGACTTGCAGAAATAAAAGTTTTCATGACTTTTTCATCGAGGGTTAGAGAGTCGGTGTGGTTGGGTGACGTAGAGAATTATTTATACAGATATTTAACCCATCTAGCTTAACAACGAAATTGTGTACAGAGGTTTCTCTTACCCCTTAAGCTCGTACCAGGGGCGGACTGGATGTCGAAATTGGTCCTGGCATTAACATAGATTAAGTATTAGTAGGGCCTATAATAAATACTTTCACTCTTGAAGAGAAAAAAAGAGCAAAGAGACGCACGATAAGGGACGTGAACCCTTGACCCTCAGATTAATAGTCTGATGCTCTACCGACAGAGCTAACCGGGCGAGCAATTAAAATTATGAATTTTTGTATGAAATTGTTCCTAGCTTTTTAGCTAGGAACAGGCCTCTATTTATCTAGGCATAGCCTACTTAGGGACTTACACTGCGAAGAAGGACCTCGATTTATATTTTGATTGCATTTTAATTATTATTAGGCCTATTATTATTTCTGATCTGTCACTGGCAATGTCTGAAGCCTCTTCCCAACTGGTGTCCACTGTTCTGAGGTCCTCCATGAAGGTGTGTCGCCAGGTAATACGAGGACGTCCCATTATGGAGACAGCTTGCCGCCCAATGCGCCGAACGGCGCGGGAGGACCTAAGTTTAAGTCAAGTAAGTCTATTATTATTTGGACATTCGTTGGATGAGAGTTGGTTAATACATTAGTTCAAATCGGAAAGCGAGGCTTTCTCGTGTGTTTTCGCAAATTTGTATTTTATTTAGCTATTCTTCGCATCCTCTGATATAAGCACAGAAACTCACACATCTATTGAAATAAATTGTTATAATTACTTTCATGTCAGGCAAGTGTTTCTGTATTCCATTTTTTTAAAGAAACCTGTTATCCAGCGTTTCATACAATCTGTGATTCTTTTCTCTGCATTTCTGTAATCTAATGAAAAAAAAATAATATCGATTCTGTTTCCAAGAACCACTCAATCTACAATCATATCCTTTTATACATTTGTCAAAAATAAATCTACATAAGATATTTTAAAAAGTACGTGTTACGCCCGATAAGGGACTTGAACCCTTGACCCTCAGATTAAAAGTCTGATGCTCTACCGACTGAGCTAACCGGGCATATGCATCGTCAAAGCTATAAACATTGCAAAGAAAAGCAAAAGAGAAATTTCGGGATGCTTTTGTCACTTCTAAAGTATATTGGAGCCGAATTCGTTTATAAATTTAGTGCAATTTCCATATGTAATGACACTGTTCACTGGAGAATACTTGACATGTCCTGAATGTCTTCTGATATTATCAATCAGATAATTCAGAAAATGATGTCTGCTTCTTTACCAATATTTAGCATTCAGCTTGTTGAATCCACAGACCAACTGAAGAGGTTTTGGGGTCAATCACAGAAATACTTGTTTTCTGTAATATATAATGCTTTAAAAAAAATGTATGCCAAATATGTACAGGAACTTATAATCCGTTATTTAGATATTAGCATTTTAATGTGGGTTTTAGGGTTCACAATTACTGGTGTACTTGAGATATATTCATAATGGTGAGTTTAAAGATTAGTTTCTATGCAACAGAACGTGATGTGCCAGTAATGGTTGACAAATTTTTGGAAAAGTAAAAGACCTCTTGGAAAAATATTTGTGGTGTCTCCACATATCGTACTCTTTTTATGATTTCTTTTCAATGTCAGTAACACAATTCTGAATCCATTGTTTGCAGTCATTCTGTTCTATTTGAGTGGTTTTTTTTTTCACGTTTACCTCTTCCATTTCCAACAATAGATTATATCTTTGCGAAACATAGTTTTTCTGCCTATTAGTTATCAGGTCTAAATACAGAAATAAACTTGATAGAGAAGATGTGAATTCCTAATTTAGTGAATTAAAAACAAGCTCAACCTTGCACTATAGTTTTGACGTGTTTGAAAATACTGTTGCAACAATTTTGTAGCAATGTAGTTTACTGTGTCAAAGACTATGTTTTTCATGCTTATTAGGCCTATAGCAATTTAATATGCCTACTTTTTAAATTGTCAGTTATGTATGCAAAATGAATAGGCTATTATAGACAGCAATAGAAATAGGTAAATAAATGAAAGTCATCAAAGTTGTTACTTAAGCGCAATTTTTTTTACACTAAATAAAGCTTTTCTAATGTCCAGTTTCTAACAATGGAATTAGCATCAAGGATATCATATACATTTTGATGACGATTTTATAACACTTGTTAAATCACATCTATCTAAGCCCATGAACGAAAAACATTTTATGGTTGGGGTCGCCGCCTAGTGGAAAATTGTATTAGGGGCGTGGAGCTTAAAAAATAGGTTGAGAACCGTTGAAATCTAACCGGTTTCCTTTTATAAAACTCAAGATCTCAAAACGTTTATTGTTTCAGAAGTGATCAGATGCTTCTGAAGAAAGGGCGACTAATCGTTGAAGCATCTTTCGCTCCAGGTAAAATTTGTTGTCCATGTCACTATAATATGAGCACTATCGAGATTGATTTCGATTTGAGGATTTAATAGTTAATGCTGTCGACAAAAATCTTACTTACCTACCATATCAGGATATTGATCTTATCAGGTGATTATTTTTAGAACTATCTCGTCCAAGTAAGAATACATTTCCATCCTTTGCTATTTCTTGTGTTTTAAAACAGACGCTTCAGTGGCTTCACCTTTTGCGCCTGGCATCCTTTTCTTGTGGTCAATACGTTTTTGAGGTTCTGCTAATCACCAGATAGTTCGGCAAAGGTAACACTGGCTTCACCGAGGTCGTCTCGGCTACTAGTTAAAATAATGTTTTTAATGTTTTCGGTTTAAGTGCGCAGTCTTGAGTTGACAAATCCTTGCTTTTGAAGGTTGACTTACGCGTCCTTTATTTCAGTTAATGTAGGTGGCAAAAACCCAGGGTAGGTAAGAAAATGAAAACTGCAGATGTAGTGGAAAAGTTTTCATTTGTACTAACCTACTAACCAATGTCTCTAGAGGTTCTAAAATTTAAAAAAAAAAAATTAATCCATAATCATCTTGACGGCTTCTCTTCTTGCGTCTCAGTGGGTTTAGTTCAGATTATTTTGTCAAGGACGCCCTATAGCGGTGTGCTAAAGTTAAGAAAAAGGTGTGTACCCGTTACTGTATAGGCCTCGAATCTATATAGGTCCAATATACCAAAAAATGATTGATTTCAGCTGCAGTAGTCCGAATTCCTGCCAAACTCAGAGAATGGTTTGAGCTGAAAATGCATTTTTATTATACATTCGACATTATTTACTTGACAACTAACCGAAACGAACTCCTACCCTAAAAATGAGACCTCAAACTGTAGTTCTTACCCACTCTCTCTCTCTCCCCCCCACACACTTTTTGTATTTATTATCGCCATAACAGATGCTGTAGTAACGTTATAAGACAGAACCACAAATACAGAAATTCGAAACAGGATCACAATGGCGATAGTGCCCCACTAAAAACTTCTGACCACAGTCGTCTCGAAGTCCAGGCCCGGGTTCAATCCCTCGAATCCGCTCTGGTTTGAGCGATTATGAATTCATAATTCTGATGGACTGAAACAAACAAACGTTGCTCTACCTATAGACCTAGACTGCACACTTCCTGATCTAGATCTGTAGGTCTAAATAACTCCATTATAAATTGAGATCTATCTCTCGAATCCTATCTATTTAACTAGATTCTATCTATCTTCAACTCTGAAGGAACATCCGAAATATGTAAAACAAACAAACAAACATAAAAGCCATTATAAAATTAAGCTTCTTCCCTAGTGTTATTAGAGCATGGAATGAGTTGCCTGGGCTAACCAGTGACTTAGCAGAATTTAAGTCATTGGTTAATATGCATGACTGAATGCTTGACGCGTAGGACGTAATCATCTTATTTTTTTTGAAGTAACGTCGGTATTATATAAGATAAGAAGATAAGCCATCGCATTAGAAATTTTGGATCGTAAAATTGTATGGAACCTTCGAGCTGTTCATGACAAACATCTTATAAAATCGATTACTTTTGATTACTTTATTTTCTTTTTATGTTTTTAAAGCAGAAAGTATTATAAGCGCTTTTTAAAGCACATATATTTAAAGCTTTGAAAAATAATGTAACGAATTTGTGAAATAAGTTACATTGATCTAGCCTAATTTCTAAAAAAGGTATTCTAAAATTTGTTTCAATACCAATATATAGTCGACATATGGACTAATATCAACGTAATCGATTTCTGACATCATTCCTGTTTTCACAACGTGATCCTGTCTGTCAGATTATCAGTGAATTTACCATGGTAACCTAGTTTATTCTTATTTATTATATTTACAAAATCCATTTTAGTCTTTTACGTTTTATTAGTATTAATGTGTGCATCCTCTGTTCTGACCGGCTTCGCTTGTACTATACTAAAATAATAAACTGAATGAAAACTAAATGAACGGCATAGTACAAAAATAACCTAATTTCGATAATATGGTAAATACACTACCTACAGTCTACACTCATTAACCCAGTAACAGTTACACTAGATTAGATCTAGATAGATCTAGACTCTAGTACATATACACAGTAATCTACTAGATGATAGTGATACATCTATTCGTTAGATGAAAATGACTATAGATCTAGAATCTAGAGTAGAGTAAAGTGCGAAGTTAAATTTTTATCAGCCCACTGGCATCAATTTTCACGTTTGGATTTTTATAGCACCGTATCATAGTGGTTTGACCTTTGAAAAAACTGATGGTATCTCTGAATTCCTCGTCCTTTTTTCTATGAAAATAGATTGGATTTAATGTATCACTAGGCTTAGTTAAAATTAAATATGAGGTTAAAGAGGTGTAGGGTGGGTATCGCCAAGCGTACTTTTCCTCAATAGGATTTTTCTCCAGTTAGTAAGCTCGATCGGGTTGATGGAAGGTTCGTGCAGATCAAAGAAAATATATCTAAAAACATGCTTTAATATTTAATTTTCACCATTAGATGAAGTCATTTTCGTTTTACCCCATCCATTGCACCATTTCCCACCCTCCACAACTTCAAATAGTCTCTTTAAGCTGATGAGCCATCAGACTTAAAAATAGACTTAAGCCCATGACCCATTTCCTTCACTACCGTGTAGTAAAAAAGAATAATTCCACACCTCTTGAGTTTGACCTCACCATAAACTTAGCTTTTTCAAGGAAAAGGAAATAGTATGTTTCGGAAGTGAAGAAAAAAGGTGCATGCGCTGTAGCAATATAGTAGTAATTTAGTAAACATTCAAATAAAAAAGTTTTAACAATAAAAAGTGAACCAATCGAACCTCTCGACAAATCGGGGCTGTTCGAACTTCGCACTTTACTCGTCATTTCGCTCTAATGAACAGCTCAACAGCCCCTGTTTTCTGTTAACAGAAATATAAAAAATTTGTTAAAGTGAGCCTTTCCTTTATTTTAATAGCTATGATTATGATGAAACAAGTCTAATTGTTTTTTTTTCATGCTCCATTTCTTTATACTTATCTACTTAATACTAATTTATAGTTCATTCAGACACATTTAGTCTCATTTACTCTGAAAAACAAAAACAAGGGTTTTACTTGGGCTTGGGTTCAAAGAGCACTGGTATGACGATGTCACTTTTTTCTTCTAGGACAGAAGGAGGATTGGTCCAGGGTTAAGGAGATTTTTTTTTTATTATTGTTTCTCCTTGGTGCCCTAATTATTGATCTACTATGTAGGCACTAAGCATGGTATTATCAACACAGTAAACACATGAAAAAACAAACAAAAGACATGGCGGGAGGGACAATCATTGATCGATCAGGTACTTAGGACTCAGGTATTTAGGACACAGTTACTGAGTGGAGTGAGCAGGCTAGACAAGAGTGGTCACACAGTTGTTTTTTTTTTTTGGGGTCAACTAGACCTAGGTAGGCTACAGTATAGGTAAAACTTGTTTCTAATGGCCTGGTTGTGGATTCTGATTATAACAGAGAAGGAAGCGATTGAGAGTTGGAAAAGTAACACTTACCTTTCTGTATGGAGTTGGTGTTGAAAGAAATTGATATTAAAAAAGAAAATTGAAGATAAATAATATTTTTTTAATACAACAACTATGAAGTGTTCGTTAGCTCACTGAGACTGTTTGCTAAGTTACAAAAAGCGGGGAATTGTGTTCGTTAATGTTAGCGCTGATTGACCTGACCCTCTTTGAAATCATATTCTATTTTAACTATGTGTAGCGCTGTAGGGTAACAAAATAACAATATCCATCTTTATTGACAACTGTATTTGGGACGACAGTGGGTTCCTGATTTCTTGGAACACAAAAAGATTTATTTAATGTTTACCTGAATTATTTGAAAAAGTCTAAAAAAAAATGTTTTCATCTCTTCTAAAGGTTTCCCTAAATCCAGTTCAGATTTTGAGGATGGGTGCAGAGGAGGAGAAGTCAGAGACTGCAAGAATGGTAAGCCATATCTCTGTTACAGCCTACACTTTTATACATTCAAATGTCTCAATTGTAATTAATTAGTAATTAATTCAAGTTGATACTAAATCATAAGTGTCATTGATTTACTAAGTTACACAATCAATATTTTGTTGTTTTTTATATAATTAATATTAATGACATTTAGGTAATAAACTTAAAACCTAAACCTTTCTTTTATATCTATCTGTACAATGTTTACAATTTAATGAGTTTGTCTCACTTAAAAAGCCTTTCTTGTCTTAATAAATAGAAAGAATACCTTATTTAAAAAAAACACTTTTGCAATGAGCCAATGTAAAGAGATAATATTGTACCATTAAATACAGGCAAGAACTATTGACTTTTAACAAACATTATCATATTAAAATAATTAGATTCTAATAATTTATTTTGAAATATATTTGCAGTCATCATTTGTTGGTGCCATAGCTATTGGTGACTTAGTGAAGAGTACATTAGGACCCAAAGGAATGGTAAATATTGAAACTTTAACTTTTGATATAAAATTTTTTTCTCCAGTAAGTTGCTTAATAAAACCATGTATGATAATCGGGTGATTTTTATTTTAGGACAAGATTTTACAAACCAGTTCCAATAATGAGACCATTCAAGTAACCAATGATGGGGCTACTATTTTAAAGTCAATTGGTGTTGATAACCCAGCAGCCAAAGTTTTGGTTGGTAAGTTCCTTAATTATTTAAGTCTTGCATTTGTTTCCCCCCCCCCCCCCCCCCCTCTCCCCCTTAAATAGTTTATTCATTTCTATCTGTTTTTTTTTAAATTTAGATATATCAAAGGTCCAAGATGATGAAGTCGGTGATGGCACAACATCAGTTGTTGTTCTCGCCTGTGAGTTACTGAAAGTAAGCTGAATCTTTGTAATTAGCTAAATAAAATTGTAAAATTGATGACCATCTGTTATTTTTTCTTTGTTAAAGTTAGTGACTGTTTACATTCTCATTATATAAGTATGAAGTACATACAATGTACCTTGGCTGCAAGTGTCACACTTTTATGAGAAAATATTTTTACTTGGAGGACCAGGGGGATAAAAATTTATTCATTTCACACCGTGCTATTATGGAATTGGCTGGATATATTGTTAATGGTTTCCCTTATTTGATTCAATGAACTCAACCTTTTGTATTCAATTGTAGGAGGCAGAAAATCTAGTGGCACAAAAAATCCACCCCCAGACAGTTATTGCTGGTTGGAGAAAAGCTGTGGATGCTGCCAGACAGGCACTTACAGATGCTGCCAGAGATAACGGGTAGGTATCTTTCAACAGATCATACAAGTTTTCATTGCAATGCATGCTAAGAAATAGTGATTTAAAATAGAAATTTCTTTGTATGTAAAAAAACATTATTTTCATCATTTGATTCTTTTAGTAAAGACCCTGTCAAGTTTCGTGAAGATTTAATGAACATAGCCAGAACAACGCTGAGCTCTAAAATTTTGACCCAACACAAAGACTTGTTTTCAAAATTAGCAGTTGACTCAGTTCTGAGGTTAAAGGTATGTTTTGGATCTTTCTCTTTGGAACGACACAATTTTTGAAACAGTTTTTTATGTTGTATTGACACTTTCATTAGTAGCATTGAAAACTCGTTTGATTATTTTTCATTATTTTCTAAATGTTTTTAATTGCTTCGGATGATATATGACTTAGTTTCATCATATTTGATTTATTATATTTTAAACAGGGAAGTGGAAATCTGGATGCCATTCAGCTGATCAAGAAGCTTGGAGGAAATCTTTCAGATTCTTACCTTGATGAAGGTATAATTTTATTTCAACAAAAAACTTTAAATTGCTGCCTTAGTCGTTGTATTAAGAAACTTGTAATCAAACTTTCTTTCCTCTTTGTGTCACTAAAATTGTCAAATGCCTTTTTTTTTTAAACAGGTTTCTTGTTAGATAAAAAAGTAGGTGTAAACCAACCTAAGAGAGTGGAGAATGCCAAAATTCTTATTGCTAATACTCCAATGGACACTGATAAAATCAAGGTACTTTTAAAAAAATATTTTAACCTACATTTTTTAATGTTAGTAGTAAACAGAAAACTCACTAAATTGCATAGAAACTATATTTCTAATTCATTCTGAAACAAAAAAAAAGACTATTATTATGTTTTTTTATCTCAGGTTTTTGGCTCCAGGGTTCGGGTAGATGCCATCTCTAAAGTAGCTCAACTGGAACTTGCTGAGAAAGAAAAGATGAAGTCAAAAGTGGAAAAAATCCTTAAGCATGGATGCAATGTTTTTATTAACAGGTGAATTACAGACCATTTTAAAGGAAACTATAATCATTCTAAGCATTATGTCCTAGATCTAGGATTGGTTTAACTGTCCGAGTAATCATCCCATGAAAATTGCAATACTATTGTGGAGGAGATTAAAAGTTAAGCTAAAATACTTAATTATATGATGATGAGTTCTATTAAATTAGTTATTAATTATTTTAATTCGGTTAGACTTTTCATACATTTTTCTGTTTTAGATTAATACTTATCCTTTTTTTTTATTCTCTAGACAACTTATCTACAATTACCCTGAGCAGTTGTTCTCTGATGCTGGTGTGATGGCCATTGAACATGCTGACTTCGAAGGGGTTGAGAGGCTGGCACTTGTTACAGGTAAATAAAAGTAGTGTGCAGTGTCATGTCTTTTTATTCTTGATTTATTGTATTGGCTCCACAATCATGACATACACAGATTTGGAGTTGCCTATAAATGTATTCCTACTTACTACTTGGATGCACTGAGTATATTTTTCTGGAGTTTAATACTTACAAACTCGGTTCAATAAAATAAGCAATCCAATGAGATATGAACAATAAACTATAAAACTTTTGTACCATGATGACTTGACTGACGTAGAGTATTGTAGTTGAACTAAAAACACAGTGAAGATACAGGCTATCAATGATAATCCATCCAAGAAAAAGCACACTGGACAATCTACTTGGAATCATATTTAACAACTGACCTCGATAATCTAGCTCTAGATTGTTTATGTCAATGTTAAGAAATTCTTCCAGTTTCTTAAAGCTCTACCTTGACCTTCTATCTAGTTTTAAAAGTTTCTATATTACATTTATACAGGTCATCTAGATTGTACAATTTAACAGTATAAAAAGTTTTTTTCTTTCTTTACCCTCGCACACACAGTGACCTAATAATGCGGACAGTTCATGTCCCCTGGTCTTTGCTGTCAGCCTCACACACAAGACACATACAGTGACCTAATAATATGGACAATTCATGTCCCCTGTGTGCTGTCAGCCTCAAGCGCATGACACACACAGAATTGAACATACCTGTAATGAAAAACACTTTTAAAGAAATACTTGACATATTTGTGCTATTATTTCAATGTTTGTTCTTTAGGTGGTGAGATAGTGTCAACTTTTGACTGCCCTGAGAAGGTGAAACTAGGAACCTGTGATCTGATTGAAGAGGTGATGATTGGTGAAGACAAGCTTCTGAAATTCTCTGGTAATGTACTATTTTAATTCATTCTCAATTGGACTTGCTACAGTCTGAAAGAAAGCCTGTAGCAGTGGACTCATCTTTTCATTTGTTCTATTTAGGTGTTGCATTGGGTGAAGCTTGTACGATTGTGTTGCGTGGAGCCACCCAACAAATTCTTGACGAGGCTGAGAGATCACTTCATGATGCCCTGTGTGTATTGTCTCAGACAGTGAAAGAAACTAGAACAGTATATGGTGGAGGTAATGATGACTTTGCTCACTAGTTGGTTGTAGTCCAGTACTTAAAAACTTAAGTAACCAATATTTCATTGAAAACATGAGATGAAATAAAGATTAAAAAATGTTAAGTAATCATAATTTGTCTTTTGTTTCAAGGTTGCTCTGAGATGCTGATGGCTGATGCAGTTAGTAAGCTGGCAGCCAAAACTCCTGGCAAGGAATCAGTTGCCATGGAAGCTTTTGCCAAATCTTTGAGACAGGTATAAAAAATTCAATTATTTAAATTGTATTAATTTAGTCCTATTACTCTGCTAAGTCTTTCTATCCTAAAATTTATTATTAAATTATTATGCAGTTTAAATTGGCCATGTTCTTATTGGCTTTTTAATTTTTGAGTTCTTAAATTTCAAAATTAATGTGTCCACTTTTAGCTGCCTACAATCATTGCTGACAATGGAGGCTATGACAGTGCTGATTTAATAGCACAAATGAGAGCAGCACATACTAATGGCAAACACACTATTGGATTAGGTGAGTACTTGAGTTTAATATCTTGTACACAATCTATGTCCGGCAGACTGTTAGTCTGTTACCTATGTTTCCTGTTATCATTAAAAACAATTTCATAACAGTTAAAAAAATCATAGAAAAGAATTATATATTTTTATGTTGTAATATATTAAACATATAGATTTGTTTGATTAAAACTGATTGATTTGCTTGTTAAGCAGTAACTAAATTTTTAGACTAATTAGCAATTTTTCTGAAAAAAAAAAATCTTTCTGAAATGCATACTGAAAGTACTGCAGGCTTCCAAAGGGGCCTGTACTGATTATTTTGGTTGGGCAAGTAGTGATTTGAAACTAGAATTGTCATTATGTTCAAGATATGAAGCCTGGTTTACCTGATCCTAATGGAAATGTCACATAATCATGTCTTGTTTCATTGATTCTTTTACTTTTTATATTAAAGAATTGTAGTCCTAAATGTGCAATTTTTTTTCTTCTTAGTTTCTATAATAATTGATGCACCTTTTTGTATGAATGTCATGACTAAATTTGTTGAAATGTCAAACATCCAAGCAAAAAAAATTGATTTGCTAGTGTTCCATTGCACCCTTGTTGAATTGTCTACCTTAATTAATTAGTTCTTTCATGTTAAATTCATTTTATTTTAATTGATAATATTTATGAAAATCAATGATTTTGTTTAGATATGGAGCGTGGCAGGATTGCAGATATGGCAGAGCTGGGTATAACCGAATCCTATCAGGTGAAGCGCCAGGTTCTCATGTCTGGTGCTGAGGCTGCGGAGATGATCATGAGGGTAGACAACATTATTAGAGCAGCACCACGTGCCAGAGCTCCTGATCATAGACATCACTAACTTTGAGACTCCTGCATCTAGTGTGAAAGGTTGGCTTGTAAGATGTATTTTTAACAGGGGAAATGTTCACTTTATTCTGTTCATACTGTCGTTTAGGTGAACATCAGTTATCAAAGATTTTGATTTCAACTGTTGCAATGATTGTCAGAATGAATATCTTTTAATCACAGTTTGAACAAATGATTTATAATTGTGTTTTCTTAATTTATTTAATTGCCTTATATAAACTGCAGATACTGGGTTAGATATAATTGTTGAAGATGAACAATGATACATATACACTATGAGGGAGTACAATAAAAATTGTAATTCAATAAGCAAGCTGAAGCAATTGAGTAAACATGCTACAGTAAACACAGTGATGTTCTAAGATCATTGTTATTAATGAGTGAATGTTTCATTCTGACAAGAGGTTTGGTGATGAATTAGAGAAAAAAAAATTTGCTTTTTTTTTAAAAACATTTGTCCATTTGTAAGTTTTGTATTAAATCATTTTCAACATTGCTAGCCTTTCTCGTTATTTTGTCTACATAAAACAAAAATATAATAGTTAAGAATTATTGACCTCCATACCTTGTACTGGCACACAGGATGTTTAAAGACTACACAATCTATCAGATAGAGACTCTTGTTGCTAGATCTAATAGTAAGGAGAATGGAGTAATGTTTCTCATTAATAAATTCTAAATATGCATTTATAACAAGTTAAATATAAAAAAAAATAATTAAAAATAAAAGCTTATGTTGAGTGAAACAACATAAATTATTTTGAATCAGCCATGTAATGTGAAATATTTTTATTTATTGTTTGTTTAGCATAACTTTCATGCTTGTAGCAAGCTCAATGCAGTATATTTCAATGTGTGGACCACTTATGGGATGGGGGTGGGGTGGAGGTGTATTTGGGAGGTTTCCAGGTATTTCCAGTATTGAATTCTATTTTTCCGTAGTTTTTAGCAATATTTTATCTATACTAGATTTATATAGAACGGCAAGTACTTAATGACACACCTGACAACTGTTACCGTATGTCTGTGCTGGGTGTTGTCAAATATCTAGATTGCAGCTGGGACATGAAATACTATACTTCTCATAATTTTTTGGACGCCAAGAAGAGCCTTATTACGGTTCATCAAGGTTTCTAATTGGGAATGAAAGGTTAATGTGTTTCATTGAGATGGTCTGAAGGGGTGTTATTTTTACTTCACTTAAGTATTATTTTGAAAAGAAAAATCCATCCCAGTGGTGCAGGCCCATGGAGGGCCTGCTTCAACACATCCTTCCATTTAGATCTCTTGAGCTTTTCTGCCTCTACATTGTCAATCCATCATATTCATGGTTTTGACAAGGAAAAGTCTCTCAGAAATTTTTGACAGTCACACTCCAGCCTTAATTAAAACTAATATATTAGTAAAGTAACCCTGTCAGATCTGCGATCTATAGGGAAGATGATTTCTATGGCTGATGGTTAAGAAGAATAATTAGGTACATTGATATTAGATACAGACAGTTTATATTATGGACTTCATTTAGTGAGCATTTAAACAAGTTTTTATTGGGACGGAATTAGAATTGAGTACAGCATATAATTTACAATATCAATAAACTAACCAAACAATGGAAACTAAATAACTTAGACATTACATTAATAATAATAAGGCTTGTCTTTGATCAATACTACTAGCTAATAATATCACATAATTTCTTTAATGTAGTGAATTTGAGACATTAGCTTTCCAAATAATGAAAATGTGCATTTGATAGTTAAAAAAAAAAAAAGAAGAAATAACTTCCTTCTTAACAATTGGGCATCAAATGCTTGGCTTGGCTAGCCAACAAAGGGCTCGAATCCCGACTTGAGCTTATTTGTGTTAGCTGAGTCCCTAAAAGCTGCACTGAAGCTTTCTCCCAGATATCCCCTTTTCCTCAATGGTCGATGAATGAGATTGGACCATGGCAAACTGAGAAGACTATACAACAGCAAAAAAAAAAATCTTGATCTCATACAGAGATCACACAGAATCATTTGTTAAAAAAATAGAAAGTTTCATGAAATCCATAAACCCATCATTTATTGGACTATACTTATCTTATACTTATTTACTCCAGTCTTTCCAAACAAAATTTCTGTGTAGCTGAACAATAAGACAAATAATTATTAACATTTATATACACTACACACAAAAAAACAAACAAAAAAACTTCACAATAATGAGGAAAGAAGTATACCCATGACTTCACAGAAATGAAGTGACTAGTAAAAAGCATTAAGTTATACATATTGTTTGATTTTGTATTTATAATATTTTGTAGAGAATACCTTATATTATAATATAGTTTACAAATTATCACAGATATACAAGTAATGAACTGTTATGTCAGTAGTGTAATATCTCTCAATGTAACACAACCAGCTGATGCAGCACAAGAAAATATTTTTTTATAGTTACATCCAAACAATATTTGAGAGTGATTTCACACAATAGTTTTTAACACCAGGTAAACTTAAAGGAACAAAGGTGAAATGATACAACTGTGAATTGGAATGCTATAGGAACATACCAGTATACAAATGAAAACAAGTGGGATTGAAATATAAACCATATGGATTTAATTTTCTATAATGCAGCAGACTTTGCTTTAAAAAAATAAAAGGTTATTATGACTAAGAAAAAAACCCATTATATTGAGCTACTAATTGGCATGTGCTCAGCCAGAACTTAGATGAGAAATGTAACCAATACAAATGCTAGACAATTTTAACGCAGTCTTAAAAAAAGGGTTAGTTTTTTTTAATAAAAAAAAGCTAATTTCAAGAAATAAAATTTGGTTTAATAATAATAATAATAACAAAAAGGTTTATAGAATATTCAAATTAACACATTTACAAATGAGCCATCCAACAGCAACATACATTTACAATGAGCCATCCAACAACATACATTTACAATGCGCCATACAACAACATACATTTACAATGAGCCATACAACAACATACATTTACAATGAGCCATACAACATCAACAAGGAGTAAGAATTATGTTGGAAGTTATGTAATTATTTGGTAGAAATCTTTTTCGGTATCTCTATAGATAGTCCAAACTGCTGAGCCACTTGCTTCAATTTGTCCTCTAACAAAACATTGTGCTGTAAGCTTTGTTTGTAGTTATATTTCAAGTCTTCAATTTCTTCAAAAAACTCTGGTCCAAAATTATTTAATTCTTTTTTTAACTGGAAAAACAAAATAAAACAATTTATACCTACTAAACAAAATGCCCTTAATCTTAAAAGTTCTATTTTATCCATACACGTAAGCCTATTCTTTAATATTGTTAACTTGGTGTATCAGAAAGAGAAATATTCATTACTTTGTCCACTTCTCTCCTCAGCTTCTCTTTGTCTAACTCCACTGACTTGAGTTGCATGTGGATTTCTATATTTTCTCTCATTATTTTATCGTAGTTGCTTGCTTTTGTCAGGACATCATCATTTATCTAAAAATAAACCAGTTGGAATTAACTTTGCAAAAGTGTAGGTAGTATAACATAAAATGAATATACAAATGAACTAGTTTAAAAAGACAAGTATCAGAATACCTGTGACGTGTCGGAGCCTGATTGGTTCTGTCTAGCTAATCGTAATTCATTCAACAATTCTTTCTTTTCATTTTCTAAACGATCAACACGAACTCTAAAATAAAAAGAAGAAGGTTGAGCAAAAAAAAAATAGCCCAAAGTAAAATATTGATATAGTGCTGATTCAAACTAACAATTTCTTATACAATTATTTAATATGAGCTAACAGGACAATGTGTCCAACCTGCTTTGTTGATAATCTTTCATCAAGTTACTATCCACAGCTCCACTGCCAGAAGGAAATCTTTCTAGAATTGCAATCTAAAGTAGAAAAAAAAATAATTTTTAAACACACAGTCTTAGAATGATAATTAAGTCTGTATATAACTTTGTTGAAGTTTTTCAAGCCTTTCTAAACATTTGCCACTTCTTTAAGGAGCTATTTCTTTTTTAAGTGCTTATAATTCTACATTTAAAAAAATGTTTAAAAATGGTCCAAAAAAAAAAAAAAACCTTTTGTAAGAAATCATCTTTTTCTCTGAGCAAAGCTTGTTCTCTCTCTGCTGCATCTCTCAATAAAACTTTGTTGTCTTGAAGCTGTTTACTCTAGAAAACAAAAGTTGTAAAAATATCAGCACGATTTTAGTCATACAGCTAAAGGTAAGGTGCTAAAATATCATGCAACTTTTACTGAAAGTAAAGAGATAACTTGCAGACGTATTGGATTGTATGATACATTGTTGAATATTTGTCAACAAAACAATAAAAAATTTGTATTTGAATATTTAAACTTACAAAAGTTGTAATGGAATGACAGACGGAGAAAAGCAGATAAAGACTAATTTGTATCAAATATATAAATTTAGATTTTGAGAAAAAAGTAGGAAAGAAACAATAATTTCCATGGTGAAAATCATGAACAAATTTAGAAATCTTAGGACAAATTTTGACTATGAAAATAATTATTAAAAGATGATATATAAAAAAACAAAACCTTTTTCTCCAAGTCTGCTTCCATTCCTTTGATTTTTTCTTCATACATTCTTGTTTGTACAGCAGACTTCCAGCCTTGAGAATCTAGAGTTGCCATACTTGGCTTTTTGACAGCCTCCACCTCCAGTTTAGTCTTGGTACTTCTCAGCTCTTTATCTTGGTGTTCAGCTTGAACTTCTAGAGATCTGATCTTCATTCTGAGCTTTTCATTGTCATCTTTCTCCTGAAGTATAAGGAATTCACATTTTATAGTATTAATGATTACAAATGAGACATTTAGCTAAGTCAATATATCTACAACAATAAGTTAAGATAAATTTTAAAGATCTTATTTATAACTTGAAGGTATCTATAATCTATGAGGGCAGATAATGTTAAGCTCATCTGTTGGTATGGCTGAAGATAAATGAAGGTCAGCACAATCACCAACCACTTTAACTTCCCCAAGATGTGTCAGGATGTCTGTAAAATTCCAAAACTTAAAATCCCATCTTTTACCATAACTTGAACCCTAGACCCCTCTGTTCAGAATCCAAGCACTTTACTACTTGGCCACTATACCCCATTCTTAGCGCTTTTGGTTTTAAGCAGAATAACTCATACTGTAAAAAATTAATAAAAAAAATCTTTATGTTTTATAAAATCAATGATTAAAATAAATTTCAAACTATACATGTATGTATGTAAGGCGACAATGACAACAATTTCTGTTCTAGAGAGAATGATGTTTGTTGTCACAAAAAGTTAAGACTAATAAAACATTCTTCCTGGAAATGATATTATTTGGCAAGATATTGTAAGAGATGTTGTACCAGTACGTAATTGAAACAATTCAGTTGTAACTGTTATTTAAAAACACAATTTTGTTTCAAATAGAAAGCACACATTCAGCTAGACAAAAACAAAAAAACTTCAATTATTGCACATGCCATTTGATAAATAAAATAATTTGGAACAAATAGCATACTTTAGAAGAGAAAGTTTTTAAGTGTTTAAGTTGTATTAATGATGTAGGAAACAATTGAAATGAGATCCATACCTTGGCTAGCTCTTTCCTTAACTTGTCAAAATCGTTCACCATCTTGGCCGTACCTTTCTGTTGTGCAGTGTATCTTTCACTTAGTTCAAGTCCCATTGTTTGACGTAGTTCTTCTAGTTGACTCTTTATCAGAAAAAAAAAATGTTTCATAAATTAACCCTAAAAAGTTTACAACTTAGTTCAGAAAAAAAACTATACCCACTATTTTAGATTATTAAGTTACCTTTAAACCATCATTTTCTCTCTTCAGTAAGTTCAACTGCTCCTGACTGACAACTCCTGGGGCTTTTTTCAGTGCTGTGTTCTCTGCTTGAACCCTTTCTACAACTTTCTTTAACAATGCAATTGTTTTCTCAAGTTCTCTCTGACTTTTGCCACTCTCACCAATCTGTGTAACAAAGCAAGACAGGAAGTACAATGTTCTGTACCACAAGTAAAATTTACTTAAACAAAGAATTAAAAGTAAAAGTTTCCCTTTCAGACTTTGTGGTCTATAGGGCTGATGATGTAAAGGTCATCTGTTTCTGTGGCTTATGGTTAACGAGGGTGTCCTGCACAATGACCAACCCCCTTTACTTTTCCCCAACTAGTGTCATTATAGCTGGGTGGACTCATAGACACCCAAAGATCCTGAAATTAAAATTTCCAGTCTTCACCAGGATTAAATCCCGGGACCCCAAGTTCGAAAGTCAAGCGCTTTACCGCTCAGCCACCAAAAAATATTTAAAACCTAATTTTATTATTTTTTTGTTTTGAATAAAATACTCACTCTTTTAATGCTAGACAGACTAGACCTAGCGGAGTCACCTGTCAGTTGGCCATTTTCAAATTTCAGAGCTTCAACATAACTCTGAAGGTCTTGAACTCTTTCCTATAACATTGAAACAAATGTTGAATAATTCTTTTGTAATGTCAAGTTATAGATGTCATCATTGTAATAATAAAAATATACAACAAGAGTTGCAGAAAAAAATGTATTCTTCTACCTTTAATCTTGGAATATCTTTCCGAGATGACTCAACTTCAAATCTCAGTTCTATATTTTCCTCATTCAGACGTAGTACGTCTCTCTGGAGCTCCTGGTTCTTCAAAAACAGTTTTTGATACTCTGCTGCAGAAACTCCAGAATCCTGAAACAAAATAGAAAAAGAAAATGAAAACATGAACTCGTGCATTTATCATTCAAACCTAATGAGAGAGAGAAAAACAAACTGTCTATATATTTATTATTCAAACCTAATGATTGAGAGAAAAACAAACTGTCTATATATTTATTATTCAAACCTAATGAGTGAGAGAAAAACAAACTGTCTATATATTTGTTATTCAAAGTGTAACAATATTGATGACAGACATACAAGGTGTTTGTATACTGTCTAACCTTAGGGGGGACCATTCATGACAGATTGACTGACTGGACTAATAGAGAGTTGTTGATTGCATAGTTGAGCATCTCATTGTTTATATTTAAAAGAGTAATATGTTCAGAACATGTGTCTAGAACTGTCTAGATAAAAAGGCTAGTACTTTATTAATAAAGTTAGTTGCTTAACACTGGAAAGAGTTTCGTCATTTCAGTTACTGTGTGGCATGGAGGATGAAAATAAAACACCATGAAGAAGACACTACTATCACATAAATCTTACTGAGGGCCTGGCAGCCATTGCCCTCTCCATCTGTTCTAGTTGTTCTCTTAAATGTTGATTTCTCATCTGTACTTCTTCCAGTGCTGCATCTTGGCTCATCAATGCCTGGTGTTTGAGAGTTCTTATCTGAAATCAACAAATTAAATTGTTCTTGTATACTCTTATCTGAAACCAACATATTGAATTGTTCTCGTATATTCTTATCTGAAACCAACAAATTAAATTGTTCTTGTATATTCTTATCTGATATCAACAAATTAAATTGTTCTTGTATATTCTTATCTGAAATCAACAAATTAAATTGTTCTTGTATATTCTTATCTGAAATCAACAAATTAAATTGTTCTTGTATATTCTTATCTGAAACCAAAAAATTAAATTGTTCTCGTATATTCTTATCTGAAACCAACAAATTAAATTGTTATTGTATATTCTTATCTGAAACCAACATATTGAATTGTTTTTGTATATTCTTAAGCAAGTATGAAACAGATAAAAATCCTAAGAACAACACCGAACAAACCTCATCTTGAAGCTTGTAAATAGTTGCCTTGAGATCCTCTCTCTCATGATCTAGTTTGCCCCCAGGAGCAGCACTCAGACTTACAGCTGATGTCTTCTGAATCAGAGGAGCCTGGATATCTTTCTCTCTGTTGGTTCTATACAAATATATTCAACAAAATATTATTGTGAAAGAATATATCCTCAATGGAAATGAAAGCTGACTTTGCATGTGGATATGAAGATGCAATAAGAAACATTCTATATTCAAAAGTATTTTTGTAAGATACATGCTCTGGAGGATCTGAGGCTATGATGATTGAACTGAAGATAGGTGTAAGTTTAAACATGGATTGTTACTGCATTCAGATGATCTGGTACAAAGCAGGAATAAAAAAAAGCTCATGAACAGACCAACAAAGACTAAGTAATAGTACCTTAATTAAACCTTGTTATATAGAACAAGTGGTTTGATGTTACAAGCTGAACTCCAGTCTGGATTAAAACATTTTTAAAAATCTGGATATTTAATCTAAGTGACTGATGTTTCCAATTTATGGTTGATAAATTGTTTTTTTCCAACTTCAAAATAAATATCTTTAATTGTATCCAATTCATAGATAATTTTAAAAAAATAAACAAACCTATTAGCAGGTTATTTAAAAAGACTTTGGTTTCTAAATGATAAGAGAATAGAGCTATTGTAACAAGCTAATTCACTGCTCTCCATGTGTTAATTTAATCAAAACACTGATTAATCAGACCAGTCTCTTATTCTGAATAAATCATACAGAAACAAAACCTATTATATGTTTGAATGTGGTTAATCAGACCAGCCAGTTCAAATAAAAATTATCATTTCCTGATATGGTCCAATTAACTGGACTCAACAGTATTGAGAAGCTTGAGCATGGTGCAAAAAAAATATAATTTAATACCATGTTAAGAGGCTGAATCAAAGGATGTCTTTATAAAATCAACTGGTAATATTCTCAAAATATAATGAACTTACAAGAATGCTACAAATAAAAAACAAAAATGTCTTTTTGATGATGGCCAACAAAAGTGAATGGAAGTCAATATAATTGATTTTTTTCTAGATACTCATCTAATAAGGATAAATAAAAGTTTGGGTCAGTGGTTTTAATTGGATTAAACTAGAATATTTGTATTTTCTCTGTACAATGTTCAAATGAACTATCTAGTTAGGAACAACAGAAAATCTATTTTATTATCAATATTTCACAAAGAATAATGCACAGTATTAAACAAAATCATTTTTGATTTTCATTATGACAACTTCATCAACCAAAAATTAAGCATAACTTTGACTCTCATTTATTTCGTCTTTGTGGTAATACCTAATCACCTCAGAATGTCACATGACTCAATGTATCTTATATGTCTTACATGCTACTGACTTCATTGGACATTTTAATATTACAAACCTTTGTCTCATTTTTTTCTTTTTTTTTAAATTGCTTTATTTAGCCCAACTTTCATGCCTATAGCATGCTCATAATGCTATGGCCCAATCTCATTTGTGGACCAGAGAAGGTTTTATGTGCTGCCATTAGGTGCTCAGTGAAAACAATTCTGCCTAAGTCGAGTATCAAACTCGTGCCCCCTTGATAGGTAGCCAAGTGGTTCAAGCCTCTGGGCCACACATCCTTTAATTTTTCCTGAGAAACATTTTTTGCTTTAAGAATGAAACACTGAACAAATTAGACACAATTCTTTTGTATAGAAAAAATGTTTTAAAAACATTTAAACTAAAATGTACAAGTTTTAAAAAACATTGAAGCAAATAAAGTCAATGAAAAAGACCTTACAGGAGTTACAGCTATAGGTAATGATCCTTCTAAGGAGTTCAACTCTCAGAAGAGTGGTGTGTTTCTATGAACAAAAACCAAATGCTCTCTCTACATTTCAAACAGTAAAGTCAAAACACATCAGAGGCCTAGTTAAGACAGCTGTAACCAAAAGGTGCAACTTGCCTAAACAAGTTAGTATGTTGACACACTGCACTGAAGAGTTCTAAACCTGACCTACAACCATGCACACAAAGCAATCAATAAAATCAATACAGCAGTGTGACACAAGGGCAAGAACTCTGTCATTAGAACTATTCACAATGCTCCAACATAACATTGAGAATAAGGAAGAGAAGAAGTACTATTCACAAAATGTCTGAGATATTTATGTTTCAAGAAAATAATTACAAACTCTGAAGGGTGATATTTTGAAATCTAAAGGATGAAATACAACTCGTTTACATTGATTTATCACTTTTCTACATCCTATAGAGAACACAATATAGTATTACAAGTCAAAATTGAAAATATATGTTTCTATTGGGGTTAGTTGAGGTCCAATACTGTAAAGTGACTACCCTAGTACATAAAATTAACATTGAATAATGATTTTTTTTTAGGAAATAATTTTATCTATTTTTTTCAACAATGAGTTAGATATTTGATGAAACTTTCCATTTATTTATTTAATTCTATAAATGTTTCATGTGTTTTTTATACAATGTACAGAATTAAGCAAAAAAAAAAAAAAAAAAAAAAGGTGTGAAGGAGAAGTGATTGATTTCAAAGATTTGATCCCGTTCAAGTTCAATGGTAAGCCAAAACAAGTATCAGAAAACTGACCTTTCCAGCAAGGCCTTCAGCCTGTTCACAGTCCCATTCAATGTCTCTATCTCCTTGTCTCTTTCTTTAATTTTAACTTTCATCTTTTCAATCGTCCTCTGCCATTTCTTGCTTTCCTCCCATCTGATGGTATCTTCTTGCTAACAATAAATAAACAAAGAAAATATATAGCAATCAATTGATGTAGTATTTCAACTTTAGGAAAACAGCATTAAGACCAAAAAGTCAAATTTTCATACTTTGGTTTTCTCTTCTTTTTGCTCATAAGGCTTCTCCGCTGCTAGTTGTCGACTCAGTTGATCCTCCAGGGCTCTACATTTTCTCCTCATGTCGTCTAGCTCTTGTTGCTTTTCAAACTCACCAGCTTTCTATACAAAAAAAAAATCAAATTCTTGGCATGAACAACAAAATCTTAAAGGACATTCTGATAAAAGCTCTAATTGTAAATGTACACTGTCACTTTTGAATACATGAGATCTAAAGAGTAAATGAAATAGAGATAATATTTTTAAAAGGGAGTTCTTACTAATATAGTGTCTTAGTTTTTTTACATCTTTAAATCTGATTTCATAAAATCCCCACTGATCCATTCTTACCAAACTTCTAGCAGCTGTTATTTTCTCCATTTTTTTCTCCAGCTCATCCACTTCAGATTCTAGTCGAGCCTTTGATGCTTTGAGCTTCTCAATTGTTCTTTCTTTCTTATCTGTTAAGATAAACAAGTTTTCAAACTTAGGTGCTTACAACTTACTGAGACTGGTGTGTGCATGACTGACAGTGTGACGGCAATGGGAGAGGTGTCTGTCAGTACGTCTTTGCCACTCACTCGATACACCCACCTAGAAAAAGCCACTTGACACCTACATAGGACGTAACAGGCTAGAAATCAGCAGATTGAAGATTGATGAGTGGCTTATTGTGGGTGGGTCACCAAGTGACAGGTTTTGAAAGTAATATCTTAACAAAAATAAAGAGAAGAGAGATTTAACATTTACTTAATTCTTCTTTGACATCTTCAAGTTCTGTTTGTAGTGCTCCTTCTTCATCCTTCTTTTTCTTCAGTTCTTTCTTCAATCTGTCAGCAAGAGTCTGTTGGTCCTCAAGTTGGTCCTAGTCGGAAATAAGCAAATGCTCAGATTAGCTAATGATCATTACAATTAAAAAGAGTAATGAAATCTTCCTTAAAAAATTCCCTTCCAAAGCAAACATCTAAAGCAGACATCTACAACTCACTGAAATCTGTTTAGTGTGTTCATTGATAATTTTCTGAATATTTTTCTCTTGCGATGCATCATTGGCCAACACCTGTGCCTGGCTGACCATATCCGCTCGTAGGTCAGTTAAAGCCTTGCTAAGAGCCTGTGCAGACAAAAATGTCATTACTTTTATTTGGTGTTAAAAAAAAAAGAATTGATTTTAGAAAAAATATTTACACTTTATTTAAACACATTTAAAAAATAAAGATTGAAAGTTTGACTAAGAATAATGAGCAAGAAAAAGTTTTTTTGTTTTCTAAAGGTAGAAATATGATGAGAGGTGGATCATAGGGTAAACAATATACTAAAAACTAAATGATAATCAAAATGTTTTGTTTAAAATAAAAATGCTTCATGAAAAATGCTGGTGCAATGCATTATGTTTCTATGTGTACAGTACAAAGTAAACAAGGAAGTACCTGGTGTTGTTTTTCTTTGAGTGCTAACTGATTCTTCAGTCTTTCAACCATATTTTTCATGGTGGCTGTTGGTCCTCGCTGATTCACATCTTTGAGGGCTGCCACCTCATCCTGTAACAGCTTGACTTCTTTTCTCAGATCTTCATTCTCTCTACTGACCATCTCAATCTCACTTTCTTTCTTTCCAACTATCTCCCCATGTTGTTCAGCCAATCTACAGGACAGGAAAATCTAAAGCTATCAAGTGACAAATGTGACTCTTAACTTTTAGAGATAAAATAATGCAATTATAGTTCTGTGGAAATATACTATGGTCTCATTAAGTCACAAAAGGGACTATGGATCATCTCATGGAAATGAGTTGAAAGGTTGGGCATTTGCTGTGGTCAGAATGATGTCACCCACACAGCAGTCCTCCCCCTCCACATGTCCAAAGGAACAGTTTGAGATCAGCTGTGTCCTAGGTTCTACCAGGTTGAAGCACTGTGTGGAGCATATTGCCTAAGGGTCACCAGCTTATGATTTTTCCTCAGTGTTGACTCCTGAAGCTTTTCCCATGTTTGGACACTGCAGAGGTTTAGATTCAGTGTTTTCTTTCTCCTATAAGGGTAGCCAGCCCCTACTGCCTGAAACTTACTGATTCTGGTAGACCCAATAACTGAGCCAAATGTGAAGGCCTGGATTTGGACAGGTTGTCAGAGGCTATTTGACACCCATGCCATCAGAAGTGTTTTATAGGTAGTGGTGCTTTTATCCCTAACCACTTCCGTCAATAACAACCTTACAGAAATATATTACATTAATATCAGCAAGAAAATTTAGGAATAAAAATAATAGAATAGCAAAAAACAAACTATCAGCAAGCTAGTCAACTGCCAATTTCCAGTAATAAAAGATGAATGTTAGTTTATGTAGTACTTTAAAATGTGGAAATTTGATTTCATTTCAAGTATGAGGTTTGAGCTAAGAAATAAAACTTTTCTAGAAAGAATTTCTGAAACTGAAATAGCAATACCTGGACCAAACTGTTAGATTTACAAAGTTATAAAGCATTTTATTTCAAGTTCCTAGCCAAGATTTATGAAAGAGTTTTTGTCTAGAGTATTTATCTGAATTAGAGCTCTACAGTTACCTTGTCTTAATTATAAAGAATCTAAAAAGTTTAATTTTGAAAAAATTAAAAAGCAATCCAGAATACAGCCTAAAGCCTGAAGAAAAGTATAACTCATGTTATCATAAGATGTTCTTTACACTAATGTCATTATAAGATGTTCTTTACACTAATGTCATTATAAGATGTTCTTTACACTAATGTCAACATAAGATGTTCTTTAAACTAATGTCAACATAAGATGTTCTTTACACTAATGTCAACATAAGATGTTCTTTACACTAATGTCAACATAAGATGTTCTTTACACTAATGTCAACATAAGATGTTCTTTACACTAATGTCAACATAAGATGTTCTTTAAACTAATGTCAACATAAGATGTTCTTTACACTAATGTCAACATAAGATGTTCTTTACACTAATGTCAACATAAGATGTTCTTTACACTAATGTCAACATAAGATGTTCTTTACACTAATGTCAACATAAGATGTTCTTTAAACTAATGTCAACATAAGATGTTCTTTACACTAATGTCAACAGTATGATGTTGTTTACACTAATGTCATTATAAGATTTTCTTTAAATTAATGTCATCACAAGAAGTGCTTTAGACTGACAACTGAGAGTACCTTGTTTGCTCTGACTTGAGATTCCTGTTAAATATTGAAAGACTGGCGTGTAACTTTAAGATCTCCTCTTCCTTCTGCTTGATCTTCTCATGAAGAGCTGAGATTGTATTTTCTTGTTCCGCCACAGTATCTTCTAGTTCATTCAGTCTGGACAACTAAAAGTAAAACATTTCTCAAGACTTTTAGTGTACTTCCATTATGGTCATATATTGTTCACTTCAAAAAAATAATTTTAGACTAAATGTTTGGTTTTAACTCTTTTATCATACGTGCATACTTTTCAATGATCAATGTATTTTTTAAGGAAATTATAGGGCCAAATATAATTACCTGACCTAGATAGTTGGATTCTAGAAATATTCAACTCTCTTTTCAAAAGTTCTTTACAGTGTTACTATTTAACTACCAAATTTCATTATGCGCTAATGATTAATTAAAGAAAGTATCACAAGTTATTAACTATTACAGCAGAGTAAACATACTTGGTCCTAACATGGTGACAATGAAGAGAATAAAAAAAGATATTGGAACATGAGTTTCAAATAGTACACAGAAAGTTCTAACAAAATATGACTAAAAAGCAACATCAACCTGCTGAGCAGTGACAGTCTTTGAGCTGGATTGTTTGTTGATCAATTCACGAGCAGCTTCTTTAAACTTGCTAAAAGCTAGGTCAGTGTTCATATGAATCTTGTGTTGCATGGCTCGTAGCTCTTCTTCATGGCGTTGGTTCATTTGCACCATGTCTTCCCGACCTTGTTTCAACAGGATCATGTATTTGGCGATTGTTTCATCTTTTTGGTTTATACGTTGCTGAAAAAAAAACAAAATGTACATTTTAAACTGTTTTGCAAGAAGATTATTTGCTAGCTACCTGTTTTGTTTTTCTCATGAAATGTCAAAATTAAAAAGTTAACTTATGCATTATTCTAAATATTTGTATATGACAGCCTGATTTTAAATAAAATTTAAAGAAAATATCTAAATACATCAAAGTATTCATTGTTAAAACATAAATCAATAATGTAATTCATTCCATCTAAGAATGCATTGCAATATAATGTTAGAAACGACTAAACTTCCAATTCTACTTCATTAGTTTCCCTATGTCATACAGGCAAACCATTCCACGCTAGAATGGCACTTATATACAAAGAATAATTCACCTGCAAACTGTGCACAGTACTTTGAGCTATCTTTAAAGCTTGCTGACTTTCATAGTCGATGCCACCTGTCTCAGCCTTCTTGATGGCCTGAGTTACTTTAGCTTGAGCCTGGATAATTATGTCATCCCTGTCAGCAGTTGCTGGCATGCGAAGTCTCAACTCAGAGATGAGTTTATCTCTCTCCAGAATGCCACGCTCTGAGTCACGCAGTAGCTTTTCCAGCTCTTGGTTTCTCTGAAATTAAAGGAAGATAATTAATTTTAACTGAGTTACTTCAAAACAATGCATATGGAAAGGGAAATGTAACGATCCAGATGAATATAATGGTACAATTTCAAAGAGGATCTAATCGATGTACTTACAGCTTTCAGAGACTTATTTTCTGCCTGTGTGTCCAGGATGACCTTGACATTTCCTTTAATAGTTGATATTGCTTGTTCAAGTTGATTGGCCACAGGAAGTTTGGCACTAGGCAATGAACCTACAGCTAGCTCAAACTGAAAGAGAATTAAATGGAATAAAATTAGTTCATCCCAATATATAATTTATTTGTAAATAAATATAAGAACTCCTTTGTTCTTCTGACAATTAAATCATCACATGCAATCCAACTTTTCTAATGTTTAACTTCACATGTTGGAGTGAAACTGGTATGAACATATAATTTGTTTATCATTATTATGCTTTTTTTAAATTTGTAAATCATAAATTGTAAGACAAAGTTACTCAAGGATAATAAAGATATTATTAGTGTCATTTACAAATATTTTACTTTAAGAATATTTTTTTTGGTTATTTAAGAATGTTATGTTTCAGGTCTAACTAAATCAAGCCAAAAGTTTGTACTTTCGATGCAGCTCCAGCTATTTCTGCTGTATGTTTCTCCATAGTGATGATTGTTCTCTCCAGCTCTGTCTCTCTCAGCTCCCACCTCATCTGTTTCTCTTCATAATCCTGGAATAGTGAAAATATCCACTGACTGCTAGTAGAACAATACAGAAATGAAACAAACTCTAAACTCGATGCAAGGATACCAATTTAAAAATAAAATGCAACACTTGTGTGGACCATATCTCAAGAAATAAAAGAAAACTAATCAATGATCTTTAGTGGTCAACATTTCCATTTTGTAGGTCAGTGCTACTTTATCTTCTAGAGGGACACATTTCTAAACAGCCTAGATCGGAGCTTTATTTAAAGACAGAGGAAATAAAAAGCTTTTGAAAATCCTACAACAGCTTAAGTGATTTCTTGTATAAAAAAGTGGGTTAAAAGAAAAAAAAAAGAACTCTTTAATTATGTGCAGGTACCATTTTAAGAACCCTTTTATTATTATATACTAGCACAATCATTTTAAGACATTTTCTAAATGACAAAAGTTTGGCACAATAAAAAAATGATTGCTGATGAATATTTCCGATGACTGGAACAAATATGTCTTTCAAAATGGCATGAAATTTATAGTCCAACAGTTACAGATTAGTTTAAAACACAATACACTGTTCAATCAGCTGATGTAAAAATGTTTTCAAAGTTTCTCACCTTCATCATTCTAACATTGTCAGCTTCCAATTCTGAGATTGTCACTTCATGAGATGTAATAATTTCTTCCAAATATCTCACCTGATAATGATAGTTATTATTTCAACAAAGATTCTAAACTACAATTGCTATTTTACCCTAAACAAAATTAATGGTGTACAGACATTGACCTAAAGTAAATTATATCTGAAAAAAAAATGCAAACAAAATATTTTCATTGTTTACTTTCTGCTGTAGCTTGGCACACATTCGTCTCTGTTTTAACTCATCCAGCCTTATACCATCAATTTTGGAATGCCACTCTGCTACTTTCTGAGCCCCTCTGCCATCTTTGAGAACCGCTATCAGTTCTTGTAAGCTGTTTTGTTGGAGAGACAAAGCTGCCAGCTTGTCTTCCATCTCATTCTTATGCTCACGTGTCTGTACAACAGAAATACATTTCATCATCTTTATTTCATATTCAAATATCTTTACTACTGAAATGCACACAGCAATAACCAAATACTTTTTGTAGTAGACTACTATTAACTTCAACATTTTGTTTAGCTTACCTCTTTCAAGTCTTTTTCAAGCTTAGCTTTATCTTGCTGTAACTGCATCATTGAACGAGAGAATTTCTCCTGTTTAGACAATGGCACTGCTCCAGCGAATTGTATACGGAGCTCCTATAAGATAACATGCAAAATGTTTTTAAAATCTTTTTTTTTTTTTTAAAAAAAAAGCTTATCTAAAGGGGAAGAACTCCACTTTTAAAACTATATCTATCAATAATGTACAAGCTATTTTCCTTATTTGACACCAAACAGAGTAATTAATTACCAATAATTAATTGACTAATTGTTTTTTTTTAAATTGATTTATGTTTTGCTATGTACAATAAATAATTGCTTAAAGTATCAACACGATCGGAGAATGTGTGAGGGAGAAATAGCGGTAACAGTTATTTAAGGGGTCTTAACCCAACAAATTTAGCCATACATGTGAATACTGAAGGATTAGTTTTCTTTGCTGGTATCAAACAACATAATTAATTACCAGTAATTAATTGACTCATTGTTTTTTTTTTTATTGATTCATGTCTTGCCAATGAATAATTGTGTGAAGTTTCAATTTGATCCAAGAATGGGTGTAAGGGAAATAACTGGAACTCTTGGATAAACTTTAGTTAGTTTAAATGTAATATAGAATTTAGCTTCCCCAAGTTTGATGAGTCAGTGTAATAAAAATGCATTTCTTAAAATAATTGAATGTGTTTAAATAAAAATCCCAAGTGAGCTCAGTCCTCTACTAATCTGTTCTATGCTTTTTATATCCCTAGCAATGACCTAGAAATCTTTAAAATTTTTTTGCATAATTTCAACATCCACAATTTGTTTTAGTTTTATACATATCTACTTGAGTTCAGCACTTAAGCTTCTGAATTGTGTAGCTTCACCTACTTTGCAAAGTTTATGACAACATTTGCGAGACAACTTTATTGATATATGTGCTCTCTTTCTGAATTGCATTCAAAAGAGGACCAAATAAGTCACTCATTTATACAGTAGCTTCTGAATAGAATTATTTGAATTTAGACTATTATTACACAAGATAAACTGTGTTCCACGAATTGGAGTCGCATAATGTGCAGTACAGCCTGAAGTATTTACAATTTAATTTATGGTTGATAAGTGAATTTGAAGCATGCAATGGTATGAATGTAGTTATGCATTCAATGAGCAGGGTTCCTCGAGTCATAGGTAATGATATACATATTTCTTTGATTAAGAAATTAATCTTATGTTAAAAATTCTGAACAGTCATTCATTTGGGTTACGATTTTGTGAAACTCTACAATCATCCTTCATTTTCAGAATTGTCATTAACTATTTTGTATCACTGAAGTGGATTTCTATCTAGTTACTCTGTGTTTACTATAACCACTTCATGTGGGCATAATTTGATGTGTAATTATTTAATATCTTAAACCTCACAGCAACATAACTCCCGTGTGGCAGGTATATTGAATTGGCTTATTACTTGTTTGCTATCTGCTTTTTTCTAACTTACTATAGTTTAGTATCTAGTTAAACCAGAAATTATTGGCAAGAAGATTGAGATATGGATTGAAAAGATCTGAGACATCCTGTCATAAATAAATCCTTAATCTAGTTACAAATATGGTTAACTTTTTGATATTAAGGAATAAAGAAATTTAATAACATCCTGACTTGTAAAGATTTCCTGAGGTATCTGGCCTTGCCCTGTGCTTCCTGCCTGGTGTGGTAGATAGTCTGGTCTTTTTCATCTACCCTCTGCTCCTGCCGTAACATTTGGGCCTCCAATTTGGTCACTTTCTTCTGGGCTTCCTCCAAGCGTTTTATTGCAGACCCTTCACTAACCTGAAGCTGGACAATGTGGCGATGAAGTTTACCTAACAGGAGAATAACAAAGTAAGAATAAACAATAGTACTATGAAATAAAGTAGATACCTTTAAATTAAAAACTAGAAAATTATTTTTTTTTGTGCAAAGGCAGACATTTTTATGAGTTTGTTTTAAAACTTTAGCTTGAAGAGAACAAAAAATAGAAAGAAATACGTGACAATGGAATAGAAGCCAGTGAAGTTTATTTCTAATCTAAGGTAAAATAATGTGATTAAATACTTCATGCTTTCTGTAGGATATCTTGACATATTTTATTTAAAATTTATATGGCTCTTAGACATTTGCATCTAAATGCTTACTTTCTTGAAATGCAAATATTAAAATAAAAAAAACAGAACCTTAATTAACTTTTCCTCATCTCAGTCTTTTTTTTTCCTTAACGTACTGCTAAGAGTTTACACTAGTGTAAAATTGCATACATTGTTTACTAATCATCAGTTTTTAGATTGGTTTTTAATAATTTAAAGGAAAAAAAAAAGAGATATGAAAACCCAATCAACATATTTTTCTAGACTTGGCTATCTATCATGGGACCATCATCTTGAGCTGCTAATTACAAATATCTAATGAGACACCCCTTTGTAAAATAGTTGTAACAAAGACAAAAATAACAACATGATGTATTTTTATGTTCTACTGGGAAAGCTAAGAAGCTGGGAAAAAATTCGGCTTCTAACCTATAATTGTCTTCTCATCACTCTGAACTTGAAAATCCAAGAGTTGCTGTCGCAGAGATTGATATTCTTTCTCTCTGGCAATATGCTGAGTTTCTAGAGTTCTAACTTGGGTGGAGGCTATCTCAGCCATTTCCTAGTGTCATAATAGAATGTATTCACAAGTTTAGGAATTGGCAAAGTCTAACCTTTCAAATTTGTATAATGAAATTGGCTTAATTAGAATTTCATAAAAATCTAAATCCTGTTGATTGTTCTCTTATTATACATTCAAGCAGTAGAAAAACATCATTGAACCAAGATGCCACTAGATTAACAAAATATAGGCTGCCACCATGTCAACAAAAAAAAACAACAAAAAGAAGTGCTATCTACTTTACAAGTTGTATGTGACTAGATTTTATACTTGTTTGGACACTAATGTTGCTTTGAAAATGAAGTGTGGTTGAATATGAAAGTATTAGGAAAAGTGTATAAATATAGTGGAGAATGAAATTTCAATCTTTTTTTTGTTAATATCTGCCTTGAAAATTTGTTTGGTCAATATATGCTTAGTCATAGTCACTTCTGTTAATTTAGAGTTAGGTTTACAGAGGTTTAAGGAAATCATTTAGAAAGCACATTAGAAAGTTAATGAATTATATGTACCAAAAAAAAACAACAAAAAACAAAATAAGAATTTTTGTTGTGACAGGTTGTAATTATTTGAGATACCTTCAATTTAGAGATTTCTTGTTTCAGGGTTAGCTCTGTTTCTTCTAGCACAGAAATTCTTTTTCTGTCTGCATCACTGATACTTTTTGTTACAGAGTCTTAGAGAAGAAAAACATATTATGCAAAAACAAAACAAAACAAAAACTTTAAAAAAAATTCTAACAAAATAAAAAATGAGAGCAATTTTTATTTTTCATTGTCATATTTATATTGATAACTAACTAGTTTTCTAATATCCAGTATTGCGTTTTAGTTTTTAGCATTTTAGTTTTTATATTTTATAGTTAAACAACTCACTGCTTAATTCATCTCTCATATCTCGTTCAATCTTTTGCATTTCAAGATTCATCTTGGTTACCTGTTGAATTGTGATGTGAAAATCATGAGTTCTGTTTTTGAAATGCAACTATTTTAAAGAAACATATCTATATGTGTCAGTTTCATACACTGTGTCACAGTAGGTTTTTAGTGCTGGTATTAAGGTAGGAAAGAGTTGCATCCTATTAGTGAGCATTCCCAAATTTCAATGGATAGCAGTATGCAGGGGATATGGAATGAATACTGATCAAGTCTGATTTTAAAGTAACTGAGAGATAACAAAACTATGTTTAACAATTAGTTCAAATCTGTAAGAAGTAACTTAAAAATTGGAAATGACTTGTTTGAATAATAATTTGAGAGCAAGGAATTTGTTTTATTTATTGTACAATTGGCTTTATTAGAGATTTTACTATGAGATTTTTCAAAGATAAGATAGGAGATATATGATTTTATGTTGACTTTACTATATAATATTTACGCTATCTTCTTTTCAAAAGGACTGGGTTTTATTTTTATATAATTTGCTGTAACCAAATCATAAATCTGTAAGAGTGAAATGGGAGCAAGGAAAGTATTCTGACAGTAAATAATAGACTTATGGCCTAAAGAAAACATTGACAGTTACCTCAGCAAATTTCTCCTCCAACTCTTTATTCCTGCTCTCCATCTCATGCAGGATCTGATGCTGCTGCTGGTACATGTGTGAGGCGTGCTCAGCTCTCTGACGTTCATTTAACTCCTTCATCTCAAGCATTGTGATCTTCTTGGAGATGGAGATAATGTCACCGTCTGTCACACTCACTTCAGAACCAGAGGCTACACCTACATACATAGCACAACAACTTTAGGCAATGTAGAACAGAAAGAACAATGAAATTTGAAATTCTTGAAGTAATGGAAAGAAACTCATAAAAATTTGTTGAACTATTGAATTCACTTCATTCGCTGATGCTGGCATTTCTATTATACACAGAGAAGAAAAAAGGATTATATCCAGGAGAAGAAAGAAACAAGATAGGTGGATGTTAATTTATTAATAAAATAATAATACAGGAACTACTGGTTCTAGGAAATAAAATCAGATCATGTTTCAATCAAAGATCTAAGATAGAGCTGTGGTATTTAAAATACCAAGTGCCACATAAAAGATTAAATAATGGAAATAGGAATAGACATTCTTATTTTACAGTTTTAACTCTTCCTCTCCGTAATAATTTTCCTCATTCCGATAGAATGATTCATTTTGCTCATTTGTATTTCACTATCCTGTTCATATTAAATTTCAATAACATTTTTTGTTTGTAATCAGAAAATGTTATATTAATTTGGTATCGAATTACAGGGGAATGCATGCTCTTTTTACATAACACAAATTAAAGTTTATAAGTCCAAAAATCAATTTAAATTAATGGGGTCAAATCAACGCTGGCATCGTCAATTAGGAGAGAAAGAGTTAAAGAGCAGCAGCAGAGGATTGAGATGTTGAAAAGTGATCAAAAAGTCTGCAGGACAATGGAATGAGATTGAAAGCAATGAGCTTATCATCACACACACAAAAAGGTAACTAATGAAATATTTTGTTGCTTCAACAACTCTTTGTTCAAGTCAGCACTAAGTTAGAAGTTATACCTCTTCTGTGGAGTTCTTCCATGGCTGCTTCTAATGCATGAAGTTTCTCCTTTTCCATCTCTAAAGTTTTCTTCAAGACTTCATTATCTGCAGTTAGCTGTTTGATTTCTCCCTTGAGATAGAAAACAATAGTTTGGTTAGGACAATCCCATTTATTCAAATAGGAATCTAATTCTTTCAAATTCAGTGAACAATTATTAGATATTTAGAGGACAGATTAACCAGTAACAAAGTTCTAAATATAAAAAAAAACTTCATATAAAGGGATTTTATTGTAAAAAAGGAACACTTTCTGAGATAATTGGGATATAAAGCTGGAAAATGGAGCATTAGTTTAAAAAAAAAGAATTTACTAATAATTTATAAGGTTATTTGGTTTCACTTTATGTCAATCTGATTATTTCCTAATAAGTTATGAGACTGTCTAAATTAATTATTGCTCATTTATATTGCTTTCTAGAAATATAATTTGTCTCCAAAAGGCTGAAGTGTTCCTGATATTTTAATGACCTGAATGATTAATATCACAGGCAAGTAATTAAATAGCTTTAAGGTTTCCACTAACTTCCAGTCCCTCCAAAGCCTCTGCTTTTGAGACAAGTGTGTTGCCTTTCTCCAGCATGTCTCTGTACTTCTCAGTCAGGTTGTGGTACTGTTTGTTGACCTTCTCAAGGTCAGCTGAGGGCACAGAGTCCTCCAGTGCCTTTTGTAGGGCAGCAATCTTGAAGGCAGCCATATCCTGAGTAGAGTTGATAATAATAACTTGAATATTTTTTTTTTCAAATTATGCCATTAAAAAGCAAGTAATTTAATTAAACTATTCTCTCTGTGGAATATTAAAATGAACAAAATGAAACATATTTACTTTATATCTCTGAAGGTAACCAATTCTTTCAGACACAGCTGCTTCCATTTGACCCATTTCATTGCGTTGACGTTCCACTTCCTATCAGTAAAACAAAATATTAAAATATGTTTGTTATTGTTAAGGATATTTTTCTAAACTTAAGAAAAAAAATTTACCTAAAATTTTGAAATAAAGAGTTAACACAGAAGAAGGAGAAATCAAAGGTGTTATTCTTATGCCAGGTCAAGTTCAAGAGAGTGAGAGCCATGCAATATAATTTAGATTTTCAAGTTGTTATACATTTCTAAATTTTCACAAACTTTTTTAAAACCACTGACTGCCTTTTAATGAAGGCACAGTGAGATAATGTAACACTGATCTCATCAGTAAGTAAGTTGTATTTTTTTCTGTGCATTATATATGACCAAATTATTACAACGCAGACTGAAATATTTATTTCTTGGTGCACTTCACTTGTCCTGTAGTCTTTAAGGCACCACTAGTTTTACCTTGGCCAGATCCCTTTATTATCACCTGATTACTGAGACCTTGAGGCCTCTGCTAGTTTGAGACCCATTCAAAACCATATAAGTTAGAAGGAAAATTTAGACTAATGGGAAATTAGAACATGAGATTTTGATTTAAATGTACATGCTACAATGTGTTTGAGAAATGTTTCACATTCTTGCCTCAATAAATAATCATGAATGTGACTCACCCTTCGCAACTGTGTTTCTATTTCTTCCATGATGGCATGCCTTCTAGTTAGAGCTTTCTCATTGACTCTCAGGACAGTGATCCTACGAGTCATCTCAGATAATCTTCTCCTGACTTCGACATCATCTGTGCTGAGAGTATCAACTAAACGCTAAAAAAAGAAGTAAGGAAATTTTCAACACAATTTTTTTATGTTTAAAATTTGTACTAACAATTTTGTTTAAATTAGATTGAGATTTTCAGTGTAAGCAAAGTGAGAACAGTGTAATTAAAATATTTTCTTTTTAAAAACATACATCAAATTCTTGAATGCGGACTAAATCTTCTTCTCTTTGACCCTGAAGTTCTTTCAATTGCTTAGAATATTTCTCCATATCTTCTTGCCAGACCTACAAAATATTAATTTGAACTTAGAACAGGATGAAATTAAAATGAAGTTATCTTAAGAATATATAGTTGAATAGATTATTTCAAAATAATCCTATAAGATAGAGAATCAATAAATCTTGTTTCCAAATTATTGTCTTAATCTTTGAAGTGATCAGAAATGTATAAAAATGTCACTTTGAACTCTTTTGGTTTAAAAAAGTAATTAAAACTTATGTATTATGTCATTCAATAATTTAAATTTAAATTAATTATTGATTTATTAAATTTAATTAATTAATTAATTAAATTTAATTAAAATGCATACACATTTTAGATACTAACAGTAACTTACAGATTTTTCTTTCAAATATTCCTGGTATAACATTCCTTGTTGGTGTCGAAGAACTGCATACTTTCTTTTGTAATTCTCAAAGGCAGCTTCTGTTTTCTTCATTACACCTTCTCTCTGAGACAGCTCCTAATAAAAAAAATTATCAGACTTGAAAAAAATTCTATTGAAAAACAAATCCATTATGCAGACATTGCATTCCTGACACTAAGTCTATTAAGTCATCAGTAATGGTATGTATAAAAAGATTGTCTTAAACATCAGTTAAGTTTATGTTAGTTAAGTTCAAGTTTAATGATATTACCTGAAGGGTTATGATTAGATGCTCATTAAGGTGAGCAATCACTTCTGAGCTCGACGGGGCCATACCTTCAGGGAGTTTCATAAACTGAAACATCCCTGGACCAGCTCCAGCCTCACTGAACATGAAGTGATCTTTTTCTAATTTTTCAATCTGTTAAAATGAATCAAATTAACATTTTATAAATCCAATCAACATCTTGATATATTTAGAAATAGTTTTGTGAAGGATATAAATATAGGATGAATAGGTTAATAGTTTTAGAAATGGAATGCAAATTTATAAAAAATAAAACAAAAATAAAACAAGAGGTATGCAAAAGAATCATTTACTAGAATTCTGACTCTCATTTGGTCCTAGGGCTAGCGTTGTGAGTTGTTTGCAGTCACCTAGCAAGTTCAAAATGTATTCTTTACATTTATTTTTATTTCATCTGCTGCATGTTTTTAAAAACATAATGCACATGTACAAGTATTTACATACCTTTATGAGCTGAGAATTGGAAACGTGGGAAATCTTAAGTCAATGTCTTCAGAACTAAATTTATCTTATCTGATAAAGAAATTATTTATAGTGTCTAATAAAGTACTTTGACTACGATACCTTCTCAAAAGCTTTATCTCTCTCCAAGGATGTTTTAGTGACCTCCACCCTGATCTCACGCAAAGTATTTCTCAGTTCCTCATTACGTCCCTTTAATATATCCATCTGTTCTTTTAAAAAGTAAGTAGTGTCATAGTTGCCCAGCACTTTCTTGGCTTCTATAGCCTGAAGAGTTCAGTATAAATTAATTACCATTTAACAAGAGCAACAATAATACTAATGATGATAATAATAATTTTATTTTTACAGTGTTATTAGCAGGCATGATGTTCCAGTAGTCTCAAGGTAATTTAGAGAAAAAAAAAACAAGCTAAAATGGCAAATTAAACTTTGAAAAAGTAAGTCTTAATGTTCTTAAATATAGTGAAGCATGTGATGTCTCTGAGCTTTATTGGAAATCAATGTACCAAAAGGGCCCTTGGGTCATAGATTTGTAGCACATCTAGTGTGGAACTTCTAAAAAGATTGTCTATTCAAGACATGATATTTAATGTTTAAAACATTTGAAATACATCTGGTGCCAATATCAATGTTTCTCTCAATAAACTTTGATTAGTGTTATTGCAGTAAATCAATACTAAACCTTGGTGAGACATTGAACCCAATGAGCAATACATTAACTCTATATATGCTATATAATATATCAACATATCATCATCACTGCACTTAACCCAATAAAACACTTTCATTGTGAGCAGATATTTTAGAACTGAGTTGGAACAAATTATTTATACTTACAGCCAACATTCTTTCAATAGCTGGGAACTGCATGACTGGAGCTGAACTATCAACATCACCTTTACATGAGACGAAACCAAAAATTGTATACAAAGCAGAAAAAATGAAGTGATTAATAATTTTTAAAAAGTTTCTCTAGTGATATGCTGTTCCTAAAAATTCTAAAAGTCAATAAAATTAATGTAGATAAATATACAGGTTGATTCTAATTGCATGACTTCAGCTGAATTCAATACTAGTTATACCTTGAACTATCTTGCTTAAAATTAAAAGAAAATAATAGTGAAACTGTGTTGAGAAATCAACTTTATATGTAGCAGCATTGTCTTACAACTGCTAAGTGGTGTGAGTTTTCTTTTTTAGTCATAGATTTGAAAAGGACACTAGCTAGTAGGGTAGTGAAATGATGATGATGTGCATTACACAATACAAGATTGAACTAAATACAGATTTGAGTTCAACATCTTATTTTTCCTCATCACACACTGAATGTGTACACATATGATGTGTATAGATAAAAAAAAAGTTAAACAGCTATTCCTACCTTGACTTTCTGTTGCTCCCTTCTGCAGAGCCTGCATGACCTCTTTAAACCCTGCTTCCAGATTTTCATTGTCTTTGTTCAACTGTTGGTTCTGAGCTCTCAGCTCTGCCACTTGGACCTCCAGCTTGTGAAGCTCAGCAACATTTTCTTTGTAATCTTTGTCCCATTCTTTACCCTAAGTATAAAACACCAAACACATTTCATTGCTTTTTTGTAAACTACATAAAATCATGGGAGTTCATTGAAAAAATATTTTAAAACATTTCATATTTAATTAACATAGAGAATGGCAAGAGAAAAGGGAAATCACCAGCTACTATGGTAATAAGAAGGGAAAAAAATGCTAGTGATGTCATGCGCTTTAGAATGAATGCAAGTGAGTAGAAAAAGAAAAGAATTTTTCATTGCAAGATAAATGTATATATATAAATGCAAAAATACAACTGACTGATTCATTGACTGATCTATCAAGAGAGTCTCTAAAACTACCTAATGGAATTGCATAAAATTTCATACACAGGTTCCTTTTACTTCTTAGGTGCTTGCTAAGAAACAGTTTTAATAGATTTGTATCTACTATTGGCTCGGCTTGGTAAACACTATAAAGAAGGATGCAATTTAGTAAAAAAAAATTAAGAGATTTGGTTTGTTTAATTAATCAAAATAGTTTAGGCCTAATTAAATAATTCTGTGATTCTAAATTATGATATGGGTTTGCAAACTTATTCATTTGGATTTATTGTTGAAAATGGCTATTCCTGGATTGTTCTGTGTTTATTCATTTTGAAGTCAAATTAATTTAAATGAGAACTTGGAACTACTGAATTTTATTATTACAAGTAAGAACATATTTAACGGTACAAAAATACACTAATTATGACAACAGTTTAACTATGGAAAATAAATGTATTGTTGAAATTATATAAAAAAATGGAAGGTTTGAAGCAGTTGTATGTTTAAATCTGTCATCCTGCTCTTTAGTCATTCATAGTAGTACAATAATGCAAAAACAATAAATATGGGCAGCAAAAATCACACATCGTTATGTTATCACCAAAGAAATAAAGAGGCTTACAGCAAAAATGTTGTTGCTTAAGGCAAAACTATTGACATCCAAATCTAAGAAAATTATAAAATAAAGTTAGTATCTCATATGTCTATAAGTGTTGGATGGACCTCATTATATCTGCTAGCAATGATTTTGAAATGGTAAAAGTACTTGTCACAGGATGGAGAAATCTCCTCACAAAAATGAACAATAAATTCAACGCTTTCTAATTTAAACATACATTCAAATATTTATAAGTTTTGATTCGTAAAATATTGAGCTTGAAACATAGATGTCACTGACCCTTATCATACTCTCTTCTTTCTGCACTTGTTGTCTAATGATAACTGCTGCTGACTGCTGCTCGTCTTGAACTTGCCTTTTAGCTTTGAGAGTTTCTGTGTAGTCCTGCACAGCCAACATATCCTCTGCAGTGAGACCAAGAGCCACAGCCCTGTTCAACAGTCACAGAATCAAATTCATCATAACGTCAAGAGTAATATTTCATCCAAATCTTTGTTTTTTCATTATTATTATCTTAAAACATCAATTTAAATATTCTGTATTAATCTTGTTCCAACCATTATCTTTTACTGATTCACAGACAAAATTCAATTTGCATTTAAGTACAAATAAAAATAAACGAAATAAAATAATTGAGCGCTCAAATTTTAGTACTATATCTATTCCTTATATATACATACATAATACAATTAATTTACATTTTCTTAAGTAGCAGAACTTCATTAAACAAAAACAAAAACTGTAAAGAAATAACCGATACAACAAATGAACAAATTTTCATAGAAAATAAAAAAATAAAATATTTCTTTGATCTCACTGATTTTCAGCTTCAAATCTGAAACTAACACAATAACTCAAAGTAGAATAGCAAGTTATGGATGTTAACATGCTCACATTTGGACTTTCATTTCCAGATTAAAAATTACAAATCTTACTTGTAAAAAAAACCTTTCAAAAGAATGAGTTACCTCTGACCAAGCTGTTGAGCTAGTTTTCGAATCTTCTTTTTATCTGCTACTCTTTCTTCTTCTAACATTTCAATCTGTGTGAGACAATGATATCAAAGTTGTTTCTCAATCCTCATTTACCAGCATACCATACTTTTTATCAGAAATAGCTGTTTATTAAGCTCCTACCCCTCCCCTTTTCCCCTTACTGAGATCTCAATTGTTTTAATTTTCTAGTTTTATCAATCCTAAGAATGAAGACACAATCCTTAATTTATTATATAACATGTTTTGATTAATCAGATTCTACAGTGATTCTGAACTCAAAACCTTGAAAGACATACAATTAACATGCATTGGTAAATATTACATTAACTCTTTCTTTCCGTTATTATTTGTCCATGTTTAGAAGAAATTCTACATTTTGCTCATTACTATCTCACTTACTATCTCCCTACCCTGTTATGATTAAGCTTCAATTGCTTTGTTGTTTGTTTTAAGAAAATGTTGTATTTGGTATAGAATTAAAAGAAAATGCATGCTCTTTTTATATAATACAAAGTCAAGTTTATAATATTAAACATTAATTTAATTGAATGAGGTCAAATCAATCATGGTATCGTTGATTAGGAGAGAAAGAGTTAATAGCTTGATGGTGTTTAACAGTATTGAGAACACATCCATATCAAAATAAAAGGTTCTAAAGAGACCAACCTCTCTCTGGAGAGTAAAGTTCAAGGCTTTCATTTCCTCCTGCCTGATTGCTTTGTTCTTTCTAAACTCTGTCAAGTCCATTGGAGCCTTGGGGTCCATGCCAAGTTTGTATCGGAGTTCTTCATTCTCATCCAGCAGTTCATTGATCTTCAGTTCAGCTTTGTTGATGTACTGAGTTAGCTCTTCAATCTCTCTGGCAAGTCAAATGAAGAAAGGACAATGAATACAAGTCAAATAGAAAATCAGCTTGAAAGTGTATGGAAGAAAAGACAAACAAATTATAACAGAAACAAGAGCCAAGTTCATTTGTTAACAGAAACAAGAGCCAAGTTCATTAGTTTACAGAAACAAGAGCCAAGTTCATTAGTTAACAGAAACAAGAGCCAAGTTCATTTGTTAACAGAAACAAGAGCCAAGTTCATTTGTTAACAGAAACAAGAGCCAAGTTCATTAGTTAACAGAAACAAGAGCCAAGTTCATTAGTTAACAGAAACAAGAGCCAAGTTCATTTGTTAACAGAAACAAGAGCCAAGTTCATTTGTTAACAGAAACAAGAGCCAAGTTCATTAGTTAACAGAAACAAAAAAATCATTTGGAATAGAAGCGATTGTAAAAAATGGCGATTTGCAATGAATCTTACAGCTAAATTGAATACATTGAAATAATAATATTTTTGTTACTAACGTTTTGTAACGCATTATGTAGTTCTGTCATTTTTAAGAATATTCAGTAGAAGTGTAAAAACAATACAGTGCTGAAGTTAAACAAAAAAACTTCTTTTAACCACATAACACACCTTTCTCTGATTTTGACTTGATTTTTTCCTTCTTTAATTTCATTCACAGCCTCTGCTAAACCATACTCTCCCTGGGCAAGAAAAAAAAATGAGTGTAAAATTATCTAGCAGAATGAGCGAAAGCATAGGAAAAAAACCTAACTTTTAGAGTTATCATGAAGTATTTATCATCTAAAAATATATTTGCGTAGAACTTACAGCCTCATACTGTCTCATTCTCTCTAACAGCTCACTCAGTTCTTTGTCTTTTACTCTGCAGTCTTGGTCAGCCTGTAAAATACATTGAATAACATTCATAATTAATAAAGATTAATTACAAGAGACTTTAATTCTATTGCTGTAAGTATAATCAATCAATACTTTTAAGTTCCAGCAATCAGGCAGAAAAAAAACAACCTTTTTATTCTCTGCTTCTGCCTGTTGGAGTCGCTCTCGTAAGAGTTTGTTTTCATTTTGGAACTCTCTGACTTTTGTTTGCATTCTGTCCCCTTGAGATGAGCCAGCTGGTGAGAAAAACAAAGTTCACTCATTCATTAAAGAGCTGAGGTTTGATAACAACAGGTTATTTTCTCACAAGACTAATTAACAATTTTGGCATAAAGAACTACTTAACTCATGAACAAAATAAAGTATTATAGATACAAAAAATGAAATAAATATAATGATAATAATAATAATCTTTATTATCCATTAGGAAATGTGTTTTACCATTTGTGCATTACACCAAAGAAAACATTATAACTACAGAAAACCAAAATAGACATTTACACCAGATACACTCAGGATTTACATGTGAAATGTTTATATCAGATAGTTGAATTGTATTTAATGATTTGATTGCCAGTGGAACATAAGAGTTTTTGTGACTGTTTGTCTTTGTTATCAATGTCTTGTATCTCCTTTGTGATGGCAAAATTATACAATATTATATGAATAATATAAAAACAGTTTTAGACACAGATAAAGAAGCAGAAAAGACCACAGACATGATCAATGTCAATACTGCAGCTGTTCTACATAAGATTTTTACTTCCTGTAAACTAAAATCTGTTAGTATTAAGTTGAACCATGTTTGCATTGTGTAAGAGACTTTGAAGAAGGATGAATATATTCCATGCCTAAACATGATGCCAAGGATCCCAAAAGTACTTAAAGTAAACAATAAACAAATTGGAGACATAGTACTGAATTCTCAGACAATAGACCAAGTAGAAAATTTTATATACCTTGGGAGTGTAGTCAGTATATCAGGTGGAACAGATGAAGACATTAAACGCCATATAAATCTAGCGCGTCAGACATTTACACAGCTAAAACCAACCTGGGAATCTCACATCTCAAACAAGACTAAACTAAGAATCTTTAACTCTAATGTCAAGGCTGTCCTATGGTATGGTTCTGAAACATGGAGAACAACTGAAGCCACAACAAAAAAAATACAGACCTTCATCAACAGATGCCTGAGAAATATCCTAAAAATACACTGGTATGACAAAGTAGAAAACACCAAACTGTGGGAGATGAGTGGACAGAAAAATATAGAAGTGCTGATCTTAGAGAGGAAGTGGAGATGGATTGGTCATACCGTTAGAAAAGATACCAGCAACAAAGCTAGGCAGGCCTTAGAGTGGAACCCCTAGGGAACAAGACACAGAGGAAGACCAAAAAGAACATGGCGATGCAGTGTACTTGAAGAAGCAGAGAAGACCGGGAAGAGCTGGGAAACCATAAAAACACTAGCAAGAGACAGTGGAGAGTGGCGTGTTTTTGTCGAGGCCCTATGTTCCATGAGGAACTCAAAGGAGTGATGATGATGAAGGATGATTGTAAAAGGAGGACACAATTAGACCAAAAGGGTAGCAAAACAAGACTCCCGTAGGGCTGCCTGAGTAGGTGCAAGAGGATGTTCATTGCATAGGTCAGGGTTGCTAAGCGAGCCCTTACAATCTTGCAATACGTTTTTGAAAAAATGGTGAGTCCAGCACGGTTATAGAGAGAAAATGTTGGACGTTGTTGCCAGTGTAATCAGTCTTTGGACTCCAGCCCTGTGCGTCTGGAGTTTCCAAGACACTGGAAATAGACACCTACTTGGATCTCCCCCAAACAGAACTCTATTGTTCAGACAGGGTGGAAGAGAGAGCTTTTGTTTGTTCCACTGGCCTAGAGTTTCAAGAGCCTTCTGCTCAACTCTTCCTGACAATGTCAAATAGATGCAGTTGAGCATTCAGTAGAAAAGAAATATGAAATGCAGATATAAAGAGAAAATACAAAATGCTATGATTAATGTGACATGCAGAAAACTTCACCATGGGAATTACTTTCATATTTTAAATTTTATGACTAATGGACTCAGGTGTCTTAAATCTATTGAAATTCTTGCCAGACAATGAAGAAAAACCCTGGTTTTTGTACAACCAACTACTCTCACACTCTGTCAACATATTTAATGCAGTAAAGAAGCACAGCCAATGCTTATGCATTTTTTTTCTCTTTTAATTTACTCTCTAAACATGATACATAAATGTGCAAATATAAAAAAAAGAATCTTTTAGGTTTTTATGATTCACAAACCTTTATGCAATTCATTGTTTAAGTCTTCAATCAATGCAGCATTCTTCTCCATCTCAATGGTGTATTGGTCCACTTTCTCTGTCAGCTCAGCTATTTGCTTATCTTTATCTTTCAATACCTTATTATTCAAAACAATAATGTTAAAAAGTGTTGGCGTAATAAGCAATAATATTCAATAATAATAAATCATCTTATAATAAAATAACTCCAATTGAAGTCTCATTTTCTAGGCTTCACTCAACAAGATTCATCTAACATTAAACAGTCTCATGTCTCACAGGACATTGTTTAAGTATGATGGACACACAATGGACATGACATTCTGACATGCAGAACATACACAGAAAATAAACAACTTGGCTGCACTAAAAATCAATTAAAAAAAGAAATCTCCAGAACTAAAACTGAAGTTTAGTGCAAGTCAAGATTTTACTTTCAACCAAAATTTACTCTTGTTTTTTTAATTATAAATTTCATTTTGTTAAGGAGACTGTTGAGTCAATTTTGTCAATAGTTGCTTTTAATACCAAGACATACTAGACTCATACAGTTCTAATGTGTGTTCATTGTTACCTCACTAAGCGCAGAGACGGAAGCTTTATCTGAGTCCATGTTCGCAGCTATCAGCTGACTTTTCAACTTGAAAATCTCATCTTGCAGGTTGACCATTTGAATATCTTTCTCTTGCATTATTTCCTAAAAACAATAAAATACTGATTTGTACAAAGAAATTTATGTTTATTTAGAAAAAGAGGGAAGAAAATAAAGCTGAATTAAGCTTTAAACAGATTTTTAGATGTTTTTGTTTTGTTTATTTTTAAAAGACTTTTTTATTTAAATTAATGTCTTGCACTAACCTGCCATTCATCTACTTTTTGATTCACTGCCACCATAATTGCATCATCAGCTTCACCTTTAGAACGAACTTGTTCTGAGAGATCTTGAACTTGGTTCTTAAGGAGTTCATTTTCTTCCCGCAGAGCATCTGTCACAGCATCACTTTGTTGTAGAACATTCTAGCAATGAAATACATGCCAAATAAATCTTTACAAACAATCCTTGCATTTCACTTACTTAATGTTATTATTGAAGGTCTGAATTCGGTCATAATATTTTATCATAAGTAATGTTTGAATATCTAACAAGCAAAAAATAAAAAATAATAAAAAAACAAAGTTTATATAAGGGAAAGAACTGCACATTATATATCAATATTCTGGATTTTTAAAAATTGATTCATGTATTATCTTCAACAATAAATAATCTTGCAATGTTTCAACTTGATCTAAGAATGGGAAGTGGGAGAATTAATGTGTACAATATTTGTATTAGTCAGAATGAGTTGATATAAGCTTTAAAATATATAATATCATAGGATTGGCTAGGTCACAATTAAATAATAAATAATTTTTATACAGTAGGGTGGTGAATTTGTGGATACTTTTCTAGGCATGTATAATGTTATGAGGCTGTATCATCAATATTGATGTGTTCTATCAAAATTTTCTATTAACTATTCTATTAGGTTATTTCTGACTCAGTTTTAGTCTCATCCTAAAATTCTCAAAGAAAATTTTTTTTTTTCTCTCTCACTTTTAGCTTAAGATAGTCTTCTGAAGTCCTGTCCATCTGTGTGATGGCTTCTTCCAAATTTCTTTGAAGGTCCTCACATCTTTTCTGAAGCAAGTCATTGGCATCTGTCATGTTCTGTCATAATAAAAACATAGAACACATTAAAATACAATTTAGATTATTAAATGTAATATATAAGATAAGATGAGATAACTTTTATTGATCCAATCAAATGGAAATTCAGTTTGACTACAATTGACAACCTCAGCGTAACTGCTGTACAATAACAATATAGATGCACAACATAGATGCACATACGAATGACATTCACACATGAAAAACACATACACACTCATAACCAGCACTTTATAAATAGTACTTCTTGATGACGACAGAATGTTAATTTTTAATGTTGGTCATCCGGGGTCTATTATTACTGAATGTTTTAATTTTCTTCTTTGGTACAATCATGTTTTCACAGAACTGGATGTACAAATTAACAGTTGTGGTAAGTTCATCTGTCTGGGCGGTCCTAATCTGTTAGCTCCAGACAACTTTGTAGCTGTAAAACAGCGTCATCAGACCATGACTGGATGGACTGTACTTTGGGTATTGTTGTTTTAAAAACCGGTTTGTACGTGGGTGTAAGATGGATCATTGTGTGGTTCGGCTCTCCGGACCATTCTGTAGTCTCTAATATTTATGTAATAAATCAGAAGGTCAATATTATATCCTACATACAGAACATTATGAAGCATTCAAATTGTAGAATATTTATGTAATAAATCAGAAGGTCAATATTATATCCTACATACAGAACATTATGAAGCATTCAAATTGTAGAATATTTATGTAATAAATCAGAAGGTCAATATTATATCCTACATACAGAACATTATGAAGCATTCAAATTGTAGAATCTGTACTAATTTTTTAACATACAGAATTACATTTTTTGTTTGACAACTTTTTATTAGAAGATTGGTTAAAGCTTATGCCTAATTATTGTAATTTACAAATACATTTCTATTTAAAAGTAATTTTACTCTATTTAGAAAATGTCTAAGAAATTAATAATATGTTTAGAAGTTTTTGGAAGTAACATTATCTCCAAGTTTTAAAACAAAGGTGCCAGTGACTATGTTGTCAATTTAGCTGGGTTGATAATTTATGTACGTTTAGTGGGAATCATTCATTACCTGTAACTCTTCCATTGTTTCTGCCAACTCTCTGTTCTTCTTGGCCAGTTTTTCTTTGAACTCAGCATCTTCCCCTCTTCTGGAAACAATGTTGTCTCTTTGAGATTGCATCTGCATCTTGTAGTCACTAATGTCTTGCCTCATCTGATCATTCTAAAAGTATTCAGAAGTCAAAGTTCATAAGTCTTCTGTATCTCAAAAAACAACACCAACACTATAAATGATAAAAACTATTTATACTCAATAAATAATAGATATTAACCATTGCTGAAATAAATGTTGAGTTGAGACTAACATATAGGATTTAGTAGAATCTTACAAATTCTGAATGAAAAAAACGAATCAAAAGTAAATAGTTACATCTTCTCTTGTCTCCTTTAGTTCTTTTTCCAGTTCATTGATTCTTTCACTATACTGTTACAATGAACAGAGAAATCAAAAGTTTCAACTTTCACAAAATAAAAATTCTAAAAATTGCAATAAATATTGATTTCAAAAAGTAGTAAAAAAAAAAAAAATAGAATAACTGTTTATTGATATGTATTTATGTAATAATAATTTAAAGACTTTTGATAAAAATAAAATATTAATGCATTAACTACATATCTACATAAATATAATTGTTTGTGCTACTGGTATCTAAAACCATTAAGAAAAATATTTTCTTTTCACTGCCTGCTATTGTCATCGGCAAAGGCTTTACTTTGGATCTCAAATGTTAATGTGTGTCCCATAACCTCTCTAGCTGCTCTTTCAGGGGCCATCTGCATTCCTCTATGCCATTAAGTCAAAATGGTATCTGAATTGATCTTTATAGCTCTTCCAGTCATCCCCCATACCATATATAAAGATATTGAACAAATGTCATTAGAACTAAACAAACTCTGAACCAACCTTTTCTGCAGCTCTCTTCTCACTATTCAAATCCCTGTTTAAATCTTTGATCTCCAGTTTTAGCTTGTCATTCATTTCTTCCAAATCCTGAAGCTGGCCTCTGAGATAGCGCGTGTCTTTGGAGCCACCTTCACTAGGGCCATGTTTCTGAACACAAACACACAAAGAGACATAATTTTTTTTTATATCAGGTGGCACAATATGAAAACTATAAGGTTTCTAAAGTGAGCACAAAGTTTTTAACAAACCTTCCATAACTAAAGTTTAAGAAAGATTGTATTGACCAACCTTGATTTCTTCTAACTCTTTTTTAGCTCGTTCAATTTCTTTCTTTAACTCTTGCTCTAAAAAATAAAAGTATATATTGTTCGTTACCATGTCTAATGTATTGAAAAAAAAAGAAAAAAAAAACATTACTACTTTAATGCAGAAGGGAGCTAAGAATGATATTCAGTAAACAGAAAATACAAAATAAAATGACATTTTAAATAATAAACCTAATTCAAAGTAAAAAGCCTTAAGTAACTACAATTAACAAAATCAAGATCAAGCGATGAACACAAGAAATTAGTTTTTAATTTCTATTCTCCAAAAAATTCTTTTAGATACTCATGCTCAAATCATGGATTGTATTTAGTAATATGAATTACAAAATAAGAAAACAAGGTTAAATAATTTAGAAATGTTACGCAATAGTATTTTTTTTGTGCTCATTGCATTTTTATTCTAATGCAGTTTTCATTCACTAAATAAATGACAGTGTTCAGTCTTGGCTCAATTTAAGTCTACTAATGTAACATAACTTCTGCTTTGAAAGAAAATTAATGTAACTAGATACCCTGGGGCACATTCTGGACCTTAGGTTAGGAATCAGGACCCAAGGTAGCTCTCTGAAACATGCCACAGTGATCCTAAGAAATGATATGTATACTATAATTGATAGTCTCAACATCTTCAGTGGTTCTCCTCCCCACCCCCCACCATATAAGTTCAACACACACACACCTGCTACACCCATGTGTGCTTGACTTCTGATTTTTTTATGAGTTATCACTTATTTATGAGTTATCCTTATCACTGCAAGACAGTTTGGGGGTTTCAAATAGTACCCCTGTCCTAGACAAAATACCTTACAATGTTGACAAGCCTGTAGCCTCTGATTTTAGAGGGGATAGTAGTTTAGCTGGGATTAGTGTCGAAGCCAAAAGAGCAGGCCATGTGCTGAACTAATTTGTCAAAGGTTATTTGAGATGTGTTCTATTTAGAAGTATTATAATGGTCTAGATGACACTTGACAACTAAAATATCTTTGAATTTTTTCCCAAATTTTGTTTTTAAATTTGATTGCTATTGATTAAGTTTTTGATTTGGTCAACAATCTACTATTTCTTACTCAGTGTATTTCTTGCTTACTAGCTCTTTGCTATTTTAATTCATTAAGATAATGTTTACTGAAAGACATCATTAGATTTTGTTGTACCTTTTTTCATGGCTTTTTTGGCTTCAAGTTCTGCTTCAGTCATGGCATCTTCTAACAATTGATTTCTGTTTACCATCACAGCTTGGCAAACTTCAAATAATTTTTTCAGCTTAACTGTGTCAAAGTCATCCCCAACTTTGCCCTAAAATAAAAACACATGTAAGTTGATATACATCTTTTTTTTTTCTTTTCTATTACATAATTGCATTATAAACAATTTTATTTACTTTGTTTTTATATAATGCACAATAAAACAAAAGAACTAGAGCTAATTATTTAAATATAATTTGTATATATAAGATTAGTTCATTGATATATAAATCTAAATTTAAGCTAAAAGTAGAATAGGACTCCTACATCTTTAAGTGTTCCAAACAGTTCATCAGCTTGCTCTTCTGACAGTGACTTGGCATTTACAGCTTCAATGGTTGGCCAATTTAATGGCGCCATTGCTTCAGGTAATTTCTGACAAATCAACTACCCAGTACAGAAATTCTATAAGAAAAAAAAAGGTGAATGTTTATAATTAAAAGCATCTAAACAAACTCTATGCACATATCAAAACATAATGTTAACATAGTAGGTCATTTAATAAGCCTGACAGCATTGGATAATTTATGGTCTACGATTATTATCCTGCATTACCATTGGAGATTTTCATACTAAATGTTAATCACAGTAATCTCCCCTTTGTTTAAAATTTGATTTTAACAATATCATTTACATTTTTAAGCAATAAAATTCAGTAAGAAATAAAAATAAAATAGGAAGGTAAAAAAAAATTAAGAAAAACATACGAAATGAAAAGAGAAAGATTGTGAGAGATTAGTGTGACGATGTCAGTTGTAACTAGATCTAGACAGTTAGACTCTAGTTATATTGATAATATTTCAATTTCCAAGAAAAATAGATCTAGAAACTAGATTTAGGTCTAGATCTAGATCTATTCATTTTGCAATTATTTTGCTTTTTTATGTAGATCTATCATCTTTACTTTATTTACTCATTATTGTATGTATGAAACTAAAAAAGTATGATTCTAGAATAAGAATAATCTAGACTAGATTCTAGATCTAGTGTAGAACTTCTAGAGAATATAGTCTCTTCTACTTCTAGAGACATTAACATTAGACATTAAGAAAAGATAGATCTAGTAGCATACTCAACTACTAAACTATATAGATCTAGCCTCTAGCAGTCTAAATAAAATAGAAAATTTTCAAGTTACAACACGAATTTTAATAATATTACAGAGCTAAAATAAGATTAGCAAAGACAATAATCTTATCTATTAATGATGAATGAATTTCGTAAGCAAGGGTTTTCAATAAAATTTAGATCTACGTTTTAAGTAATACATTTCACAATAAAACCAATCAGTTCCTTTGTTGTTTACATGTGTTAGATCAGCTCATAAAGTTAAGGTTTATCAAATTGCCTCCATCATTGCTATGTAAGGGATACTAAACCTATCTTTGGACATAAATGAGCTTAGGAACAGAAAGGCATAATCTATATAAATGTGTTTCGACTCAGCCCAAATAATAAACTTTTTTTTTTTTTTCTGAACTGACAAATACACCGTATTTCTGTATTTTTATCTTGATGGTTGTGTCCCATTAGATGTTAAGATATACATAGATCTAGTTCTTAATTTGAATCTAGATCTCTCTAGGTTTAATGCATCGCTTCAACTATTATCAAGCGTATAGTTAGTTTGTTTGTTTTGAACAAATTAATTAAAGCATATAGATTTTAAAACAAAATAATTCGAACTACTTAAAGCTATATATAGCTAATATATGTGGTAAACATAGAAGAAATATCTCTTTTTTTTAAAACTAGATCCTTAAAAAAACAAACAAACAGGAAACCAAACGTTTTGAAACTATAGCACTGATAGTATGAAATCATGGTCATTGCTATTGCTAGATCTATATATAGGCCTAACTACATTACTTTTGTAAGTGTAAATCTTATATTTCAGTTTATTTAGTTTTTAATAATTTACCATTGATAATCAGAAATTCAAGCTTTAAGTTTTTAAAGAGTTGACTGTTAGTTTTTCTATTTGAATGTAGGCCTTTTCAGTCTGGCTATTTTGCCATCGTTTGTATTTTTTAAATTTATATCTTTATTTAATTCTTTCAGAAACGTTACATTTCCAGGATTTAGCAAATATTGCAAGTTCATATTAAACATGTGTGACACCTAATCAAATTAAAAAATCTTTTTCCTTTTTTTTATAGGCCTAAATGTTAAATTGAGATTATGCAGAGAAAAATAAATAAATCCATTAATAAATACAAAATTCACCTAAACGCAAATGAATTCACACGTATTTTATTATGGTTTAAAAAAAAACACGTAAGTTCCACTTACTGGTTAATCTGGTTTATCGCATTATTCTTATCATTAATTTAATTCTAAATAACTCAGTGCCCTTTGTAAGTGAGGGATGTATTTAGGAGAAAGTGTCTATGCGCTTTCATGCATTTTCTTGTCTAATTTTGTATTCCAACTCAAGTCTACTTATGGTAGCCAAGTGGCAAACGCCTCTCAGACATACGTCCCATTAACAGGACTAAAAGTCCATCTGTCTAAAGGATACTGGATGAAAACTTGGAGGTGTATCTGTTACGAGGGAACTTTATATCTTATGATGTACACTAAGGAATGTTTTAGTCGCCGATTAACATGCATAACTAGATTGACACATGAAATCCATTTGTTTGTTTGTTTTATATGTTTCGGATGTTCCTTCAGAGTTGAAGATAATTACTTCCTAGTCCAAACCTCCCGCAGGACGACGGGGGATGGGAGCGGGTAGGGTTTGAACCCGGGACCATTGATGAATCTGAACGACAGTCAGCCATCCGTAGGACGTAATTGTCTTCTATTTTGAAGTAACATCTGTAATCTATAAGATAAGAAATCCAGATGTAGGCCCTATACAATCTTATCTTACTTATTGCGGGTTTTCCGTTCCAGGCCCAACCGAGAATGTTGGGACGTTATTATTATTAGTTACCGGTATACATAATTTAAAATCTGTATAAACAATCCCGACATTGTTTTATTATCTCTTTCGAATTCGCTTAATACCTTTCCCTAAACATTGCATGTAAAGTAACTTACTTCTATTAAAATGTTCACAGAAATGTTTGTTGTTCGTGTACATAAGAAAAGTTTTTTAAAAAATCTATTGTAGACCCCTATAGTTACAAGTTAAAATAATACTAGGTCTAATCTGAATGTACTTTAATTTGAACAACATAGATATAAAACAAAATTGTTGGCTATCACAAATCTTTCGTTTTTCAACTATGCACTGGTGATCATATTTTAAAGCAAGTTGTCTGTCAAGATTTATCTATTTTTTTTTTTTTAGACATTTCTGTTCAAAAAGTTCCTTTATTTTGAATCAATCCTAACTGCTGGTCTTGCGACGTTTACGGGTCTGCTATCTTGCTTGTTGACAAAGAGTCCCATTCGCGCTTTTGGGAGAAAGCACCGTTCAGTCACTGCCATATGCCTCATTATTGCAAGGCCGTATCTCCCGTTAGTTTAGTACATTTTTCATATAAAACAAAATTAATTAGTCAAGGCTAATCGATTGGTTGATTTTTATTGACTTATATGTTGTCATCTACAACGTTTCAACTTGAACCGAGAATGGGAGCTGGGACAAAGGAAGTGTAAAAGATTTTGTATTTTTCTACATCCAATGTGGTTATTATTGAAGATGTTACCATGACTGAATGACCACAAAGATAAGTTTAGCTGTGTCTGGAAATATTTATTCGATTTTTAAAGCTAGATTTAGTATTTATTTTTATTTGATTTTTTTTTCAATTCTATTCAGTTTAGGATGGACTAAAGTTTGTATTTAAATTTCAAATGAGATTAAAAGATAAATAACAAAGTATGATGTAGTTTGAAGTTTCCAACGAGCTTGGTGTAGACTTCGTGGCAAAGAGACATAAGCAACATTCTAGTCTATAGTGCCTTCTCACGTATTAAAAGATCATAAAATATATATTAAAATAATAGCCTTACACTAAGCCTACTTCCTGTCTTTCATTATAATAATATTTCTTGTCCGATTTTGAAGAAAAGAGAAAAAATGTTAAAAAAAAACAACAAAAACAAACAAACAAAAAAACTCAATTTCTTAACAGTTACAATAAGACAAGATCGAATATAAGGTGTCTATTCTTTTATTTCTTTTTTTTTTCTGTTTCGACATTACATCAAGATTTTTTTTTATTTTGTAGTTTAGAAATTATTTTCATTAAAAAAAAACGGTTTTATAAAAAATTTTAACATTGTATTAAACCACAAAGTCAGACTTTGAGAGAAAAGTCAACCAGAACCAAACAGAAACATGAAAACTTGCAATTTTGGCGGACTGTTAAAAAAAAAGAAGAGGAAAACACATACACCAATTGCACAAACTCCACAGACCAGAGACAGACTTAAGAGCTGCATAGGTCCTTACAAAAGAAATACAACAATTAATTAGAGGCAAATATCGGAAAGAAAACTGAAGATGACATAAAGTCAATATTTAACTTCAGTACAAAGATATAACATTGTCTAAATGTACATCATGAGACGAAATTCTTATTAGAAGGGAATTCTTCTCTTCCTTGACACTAGTCTAGATTGACTAGTTTGTGTTCTAAATGTTTGTTATAGATTCTACTGTACTGATTGTGTTCAAGATTGTGCTTTAAGTTACAGTTGTAATGGAAGACAACTTTAAATGTTTCACTTTATTTTTAGCTGGAATAAATAATATATATATTAAATATATCAGACCTACTATGCTTGTCAGATGAGCCATTCAGGTAAACCAGTGACTTGGCAGAATTTAAGTCATTGAGACTTAGAGAAACATGCATAACTAAATGCATGACGCGTGGGACGTAAGCATCTTCTTTTTTGAAGTAACGTCTGCATTATATAAGATAAGAAATCAGTGTACTGATGCGCGCGATTTGATGTCAGTTGCTATCTAAGAAAAATGCCTTTTTCTTGATCTAACCAACTATTCGTTAAACCAGTGTTTCCCAAAGTGGGGTACGCTTACCCCCAAAGGTACGGGAAACGCGTTGCATCTCATTAACTATGCTGATTTTTTAAAATACCCATTTATCATGTTCTGTTAATAAATTAAAGTGTGGTGGGGGGTGAGGAGTACTCAGCATTACAAAAGTTATAAAAGGGGTACACATAGGTCAAAAGTTTGGGAAACACTGCGTTAAACGACCGTTTCTGCTAATTATTATCTCGTGGAACCCAATTCCTAACAGGTTTCAGCAGGCCTACTGCCATTGAGCGCTCAGCAAACACAACTCAGTTCTAGTTAAATCTAGTCTACATCGAGATTCGAACCCAAGTTTAGTGTCCTCTGCTCCAATATCTTCATGAACATGTTGTAGACGTCGGTAGTCTGGGAGATGGTTTCAGTACTGCCTTTGAAGTCCAACAAACACAACTCAATTCTAGTTGAATCTCAAACATTTCTAATCTGAATCAAGATTTAAACTCGAGCCCTCTTGCTAGGTAACCAAGCGGCTTATGCTACACATATTAGCCTACTACATAAAGTTAATTTAAACTCTTTTTTTTAAAAATTATCATAATATTTGGACTCTTAGCGTAGTTACACAGATGTGTGACCAAAAGTCATTGGTTATTATGCATGACTGAATGCATGACCCGTAGGACGTAATCATCTTCTTTTTTGAAGTAACGTCTGTATTATATAAGAAAAGATAAGTATTTAAACAGGAAATAACAGCGTCGTCTCTTTCGTTACAATATGACAAGTGTAATAAATAATCAAACAGAAACAATTTCTAAGCACTGTGTGGTTCTTCTAAATGTGAGACACAATCGACACATAATCTCGCAGATCATCAACACTCTCTAACACCAACAGACACTTGGAGACAACACAAGTTATTGGCCCTGATGACTGCTCCGGTAGGCGGCTGCATGTTTGCTGTTGTACACATCATAGCTGCAATACTTGAGGAGCTCGGAGATGGTACAGGTGTGATAGCAGCACTCACACACGATGGAGCCCCGCGTCTCACGCTTTGTCAGATAGGACAGGGCTTCTTTTTTGTTCAGGAGAATGTGCTTAAGGTTCTCGTTTACTGATAGAAAGAGAAATGAAAAGCTCAATCAATTCACAGCATAACAGACACGAATTAATCAATGAATTTATCAAGTCATATAGTCACATCTTATTAACAGTTAATACTTTGTAGAACAATGAATCAACCTATGAAACAGTCACGTTCGAACAATATATTCAATCTATCTTCCACTTATCTATACATTCTTCAATCCATCATTTACAACACGACTGATAAACTGTTTTCAACAAATCATTGAAGCTATTTAATCAGCCATTCTAGAGACTGGCATCAACCAACAAGTCAATTAGTCAAGCATGTATTATGACAGTCAGAACACCATTCTAATAATATGGCTGCCTGGTCGTGTGGTATGCGTTCTGAGCTGTCGTCGTCGTGATCTAATAGTTCCAGTTCTGCTCGTTGCCATTCTCTGCCGTCAAGCTGGAGGTCTGGGCTAGGAGGTAATTCTATTCATTTCTGATGAAACATCAGAAATTTATAAACAAACTAATTCAAATTTTGAAAAATTGAACAACCACTCAGACTTGTATCTTTTAAAATTTCTTTAATGTAACCTGGATAAAGTTAACATACAGATAGTCGACCACCAAGAAAACGACACAGAACCACTTGTGACTAGCATACCTTCAATTAATATACCTTCAGCGTTTAGTACATGCAAAAATGATGTATACATTAAATTTGAAATTGAAATCTCTCAATTCATTATTTTATTTTATCTGCCACATATAGACCAAAATTAAAGCTTAATTTTCTAGCATATTATGCCATATTCCAATTGTGAGTAATGCACAGGCATCTGCACATAACTTTCGAGGGGTTAGATGTAATAGAACTCTAGATCCTTGGGGGACATACCAGTGGCGCAGCTACGGTGGGGGAGGAGGGGGGAGAATTAAAAAAATCCCCCCTGGGCACAAATGAGTGTTGTTTTTTACATTAAAAATTAATATTGCGCAAAATGCAATGGGCCCCCAAAGACGTCAAGCCCCCGGGCTCCCCAAACGATGGAAAATTCCTAGCTACGCTCCTGGGACATATGCATGCCCGACTTGCGTGTCTTGGGAAACATAGCAAAAGTTTAGTCCAATGGAACTGAAACTCCATTAAGACCTGTGGGCAGGTGTTTCTTAAGGCCGGATTCTCAGAGAGCTAGTAGTTATTTTTTTCTGCCACATATAGACCAACATAAAAGTGTAATTTTCGAGCATATTATGCCATATTCAAATTGCACACTCTGTTTGCATACATACACAAACATTTTCGAGGGGTTAGAAAGCATCAGATCACGGGGCTGTAGAGCAGGAGCGGAATGGGTTTCGAAATCAGCCATGAAATTAATATACTAGAGGAAAGTTACGTTCCCCTCTAAGACCTTGCGATCTATGGGGTAGATGATGTAAAGGTTACCTGTTTCTGTGGCCCACGGTTAACGAGGGTGCCATGTGGCCAGCACAGCGACCAACCGCTTTTACTTTTCCCCAACTATTGTCAGGTATTCATTAGATCATTAGAGCTATGTGGACCCAGATGCGCCCTAAGGATCCCGAAATATAAAAACCCACTCTCACCAGGATTCATATCCGGGGCCCCTCGGTTCAGAAGCCAAACGCTTTACCATTCAGCCACCGTGCCTCCCATATGAAGGGGACATACTCGTGCCTGTTCTCATAAATATGGTAGGCTTTAAATGCATAAAACCTGACATGCATGCTTGGGTTTACGTAGCTTTATGCATTTTGTACATGTTTTATTTTAGATTTTATATAAAAGCAAAGACAATGGACAATTACGACTTGTGCTGTATTCCATTATGTCTTATCATTTATTTCGATGCGGCACGCTGACTACTGCCTTTTTTCTTTCGCCCTTATAAATTAATCACTAAATCGATACATCTATAATAGTACTACTATTTAACAATCACTTATCTATACAATCTCTACCTCTCTCTGTGGTATCTCTCTTCACCAACAGTCCCGAGAAGGAGTTACACAGCAGGTTGACAGTGTCTACCAGTAGGCGTCCACACCTGCCATTACGATGCGGCCTACTCAACACGTTACAGGTGTGGTCGTACTCGGCCACTGTGACACTGGTGCTGTGTGCGAGGGTGAGCAGAAGTAGCAGTCTGCTTACGTAGGCCATGGTTGATTGATTTCCCTTTAGCAGCTGCATGTTGGAGTACACCTGAAATTAAATTTAAAAAATGTATTGGTAAAAAAAACATTTTAATTAATTAGAAAAACATTACTGTGAAACGATAGATACACTCTTGGGCTAGTTAGATCTAATAGAACTCTAGGTCCCTGGGGGACAGATGTATGCCCGACATGCGTGTCTCGGGAAACATCGAAGCAAAAAGTTTAGTCCGATCGAACTGAAACTCCATTAAGACCTGTGGGCAGGTGTTTCGAAAGGCCGGATAGCAGAGAGTTATCCCACTTGTCGTAGTTTGGACATCACTGCCTTTGTTTTTCTTATTATCTTATTAGAAAACATTGTAATAGAGTGGCCAATTACTTTTTTAAGCACCAGAATTCTACGTTCTATTAAAAACATTAAGGTAGCGAGCAGTTTAGTAGAGTGCTTTTTTTTTCTAATCAAATTTTAAGATAGTTCTGTAACTCTTTTTCCTTCCTCCTCATGTCAGCTTCTCATGAGACATTTAACTGACCAGTCCAACCACTGGACACAGACAACTTTGAAGTGCTGCTTAAATCAATTCCAAAATTACTGATTGAATTCCTTCTGTCAATCCTTATTACTGAAACGCTTCCAGACCACCCCGTTAAACGCCCATGTCCTTGACGTAAAGACTATTAATGATCATCCCCCAGAGGGTCAAGACGGTCAGGCCAACATCTAGTCCTGTACCGGATCACCAGTAACATAATTAGAATTCAAGAGAAAAAGATTAACTGAACATCTTTTTTATTGTTGCTCTTGTTCCTCGCCGTCTTGAAATTCGAAATCATTCAAACTATTTACTGAGCAGCCTGTATGGAGTTTAACAATTTACCACGCAGCCTGTTGTGTCTTTTACAAAAATCTCATGCTCACTAATATTTCATTTCTCATATTAATGTTCAGAAAATATATTTTAAAATATCGTATTTTTTTCTTTTTAGAAGTTTTCGCTAAACCTTTAAATAATCTTATATTCAAAACTACGAAAACAAACATCTACCACAAGACGAAAATATTCCTGAAATACCTCTTTTCGTAATCAAAGTAAGATACTATTTTTGTTTTTAAGACTGGGACGTCACATGTCTCGAGGCTATAAACCAAACGATGTATTGGAAACGTTCGCTGGTCCATTCCTATAAATCAGTGGTTCTCAAACTGTGCTCGGGGGTCCGCGAGACGATCGTAGCGTGACCTCCGCGAAGGCGCCGATCGTTGGGGTTCAGAAGAAAGATGAAAATTGTATACATTCAAAATAACTTCTTCATTAAAAACCAGTTAATCCGATCGGAGAGTAAAATCACTAAATATAGAAAGCCTTCAGGATAGAAGACTCTAAAGTAAAGTAGCAATTATACATAAAACACTGAAACATAATCTTCAAATACAAAAATAAAATCTAATAAAATACTCTGAAAGACACAAAGATAAAGGCACATTCCTCGTTCTATATGCTAGGACAAATTTGTACAAATGCTTCTTCTTCCCTACTGCCTGAACTAGCCAGGAAAACCATAATTTAGGTCATTGGTTAATAGGCATGACTAGATATGCATGACTAAATGTATGAGGCGTAGGACGTAATCATCTTCTTTTTTGAAGTAACGTCTGTATTATATAAGAAGATAAGAGAGATAGTTTGTCCCTCATAACTGTTTAGACTATAAAGAGGTCTCCGGGGCAAAAAAGTTTGAGAACCTCTGTCCTACATTACCTGTTTTAAACAACTAGCCACCTCACACCGCTCTAGGAATGTAACACGTAATGTTTGTTACATAATGCGCCCCCCCTCCCCCCTTTTTCTGTTTTAACATCATATCATAGCAAAGAGCTAGAAGAAAATAATATTGAAATAATTAATGTACAGTTTGTGAAAAAAAAAAGATGACTGTTTTATAGCAGAGTTGGATTTAAGTAAGCGGAAGCCCAGGGCAGTATTTCTAAGCAGTTTCTATTCTCTTTAGAAAAATGTAATAAAAATAAACCTACTTTTTCCTTCTTTTTTTATAGTTAAAATTTATAAAATAAAAAGTGTTTTGTTTTTTGGGGGGGGGGGGGTGTAAGTATTTTGTTAGCATTGAAGATTCCGTAATTTTTTATTTTTTTTACAGGAAATCGAAATTGAGAATCTGCCCATTACAGGTAGCGACGCTTGTCTGAAACTCGACTGAGCTTTATATAGGCCTTATCATCTGATTGGTTCCGGCTTTTAACGGGTCTAATGCTAAACAGTCTATTGTCGTGTTGGTTTATATTTCATGTAAAGGACAAAATGAAGAAAATTTTTTTTCCACTAATTTCTACACTAATAAATGCAAGTCAGAGTTTGCTTCATTCATGGCTTATTAAATCAATAAGTTTCCCGTGTTCCCGGTTCAATTAGAGACTCCCCAGCTTAGTTCTTTATTAGCTCCAGACATCCAAGTCTTAATAGAGCCAGCTTATAATTCAATCTTCATTTGTATTCACGGACAGGGAAACCAAATGATGAACGCATATCTTTATCAATACTTTCTCGTCTTTCTGTAGTGGATTTTTTTCATTCCAAAATTTGAGACGTAATTCTGTTGTACACTAAATAATTGTTTCGTGTGTGAGTTGACTGATTACTAGAATGGGTACAAAAAGAAGAGGGGAGTGATTGGAAATAATGAATCAATACATAGGTCAGAAGCCTTCTGTCAGGGCTTCTAGAGACGGAGGAGTAGCGCATCTCAAACTGTCCACATAAAGAGCTTAAAAAGTGATGGTCTTAGAGGTGGATCGATATCACTCAGTCACAACATAGATCTAGTACAAAAAAAAAGGGAATTAAAAAGCTAGATGTAAAATACGTTTAATTAGATCATGCAAACTATAATTCTGAAATGTTTGTCGGACATAAAGTTATTCTATAATTTAACTAGTTTCCTGGTACTTCAGTTGGCATAGAGGTAGGGATAGAATCATAGAACACATGCACTTACTTACATAAAAAAGTAAAGTTACCCTTTCAGACTTTGCGATCTATAGGGCAGATGATGTAAAGGTCATATGTTCCTGTGGCCAACGGTTAACGAGGGTGTCCTGTGGCCAGCACAATGACCGACCGGTTTTACTTTTCCCCAACTAATGTCATGTACCCATTAGAGCTGGGTGGACTCAGAGGCGCCCAAAGATAACAAAATTAAAATCCCAGTCTTCAGTATTCGAACCCGGAACCTCTTTTTCCAAAGCCAGGTGATTTACCACTCAGCCATAGGCTTCCAAAATAGTCATTCGGAACAATTTCCATCCTAAAACTACGTAAGCCAAATGTAATTTAAAGATGATTTAATAATTCTGAACAAATTATAGCCCAAAGTTTTCACAGAGTGGCTAGTTAGCTAGTGACTTCTTTCTCCTAAGATATACATAAACTGTCAAAAGAAAAGTAGAGCCGTTTTCGAAATACAAAAGCTTTTTCCTTTATTATTTTTTTGAACGTATAAACTGAATGCAGAAATTGCAACGAAAAAGATCTTTTTATAATTCCTCAGTGCTATCCAGACAGGCCTTCCTTACATTACCCTAACAACAGAAAAAAAACAAACAACTTTTTTAAAAAAGCTTTTGGCGTAATCAACTAATAGCCCGTTGAACAAGTTTGGTCGAGCTAACTCGGCAGCTAACTGACAATTCATATCTCTACAATACATGCATTTTTCTCAATTGAAAATTAACATATATGTTTGTTTTTTTGTTTCAGGTCGGCTAATCTTACCAGTCCCACCATCCCAGTGTAGCTCAAGGTTGACGTGTATAGGATTCTTCTAAGATCATAGGTTTCTCATAAGTCATAACTCAGACATCAATAACATCAATACAGAGAGTAAAGTCCTGCTGTTACAATACACATGTCTTAGTTTCTTACAGTTATTAAACTTATTTGCAGACGATTGCTTAACATATAAAACAATAAAAACATAAAAAAAACAACGCAAGATACGAAATTTAAACTAAGAGAATTAAATGAACTACAGAAATGGGAATCAAATTGGAGCATGTCTTTCCACCCAGAAAAATGTCTGTTATTAAGAGTAACAAAAAAACTAAAACAAATAAATTCCACTTATCTTATTCATGGTAAACCAGTAACACAGACTAAAAACGCAAAATACCTAGGTGTTATAATGAATGAAAAACTGTCATCGAATCCACATATTGATGAAACTATAAAAAAAAAATCAAACAAAGAAGAAATTTCTATAAATCAAATAAGAACATAAAATTAAAATGTTATTTAACCTTGGTTAGGCCAATAATAGAGTATGCATCCTCCGTTTGGACCCCCCAACTCAAGAAAACATTAAAAAAAGAACAGACACAGAAAAGAGCAGTGAGATTCTTAACAAACGATTAGAGTAACACCTTTAGTAAAATCATTAAATTTAGAAAGCCTTCAGGAGAGAAGACTTAAAAGTAAAGTAGCAATTATACATAAAACACTGAACCATAATCTTCAAATACAAAAAGAAAATCTAACAAAATACTCAGAAAGACACAAAGATAAAGGCACATTCCTCGTCCCATATGCTAGGACAAATTTGTACAAGTGCTCCTTCTTCCCTAGTGCTATTAGAGAATGGAATGGGTTGCCTGAGCCAGCCAGGAAAACCAGTGACTTGGCAGAATTTAGGTCATTGGTTGACATGCATGACTAGAAGATAAGAAGATCAGATTAGACATGACATCAATGACAACATACTGTTATAATTCCAAGATGCGTCCATTAATATTATTCTTTAATTTAAAGATTAAGATCTTTTAATTGGCCACTATTGTCATCGTTGCACTAGGCTTATCAACACAAAACATATTTAGAAATAATCTGTTTATTTCTTTTCTGTTTCTGAGCTACTAGTAAACAATGCAGTGAAACTGCAATCAGTGGCGTTTCTTGGGGTGTGCGATAGGTGCGGACTGCATCAGTTGAAATGAAGCCTATGACATCTATCTACAGAATTTAATGAAACGGTCAGAAGCTCCAGAGATAAATAAGACACCTAGGATATATTAAGAATTATAAGAACATGAATACATTGGATTTTATTGCTGAGAATGTAGCTATTGACGAGATGGCAAAACGAGATTTATCTTAATGTATCACTCTTGTAAGGACGAAATACTCTTTAAAAACTTTACCAAAAAGCATTTCTCAGAAAAAAAAAATAGATCTGATTCCTTAAGGAAAAGATTTACATTTTGTGTGTGTGTGATATTAACGAATAAAATATTAATATTTTTCTTTCTTTTTGTTGTTTTACAGGTTGTCTCCCTTAGCAACTTGTCAAGCTGCTGCACCTCGCTATTGCTGAAACAAAATCCTGGTTATCCTGCTGACACTACTATGGTGCAATAGACATTTACTCTATACAAGCACAAGCATTACCCACCGGTTATGCCCCTGATTTGTTCCCTGAGTATATTTTTTCCGCAATGAACCCCTTCTTTATTTTACTTATAACGATAATATAAAAGGCCACAGATAAAAGCTTCACCATAAATTAATTTTGCCAGCGAATTCAAGTATAAATTCGAGTAACACCTCTCTCTCTCCTCCTTCCCAAGAAATCTCCACCTTAAAGTACACTTATCTCAATAGTCTTCTGCTCTCCAGTTCTGATCCGAACTATTTCATGGGCGCTATGATATTTTTGGGCCGTGGCTCTCTTGTCTTCTTACACCCTGCAAATCGTAATGCTCATGTAAAAGTTTGGCCATACCACCATTATCTTTTTGTACTTTCCATAAAACTGCCCGCATTTCATCAATCCCTCTTTTGGCCCGTGTATTCTAGCATGTGTTACGTTTAATCGGAACGGCCCACTTAAAAACGCGCTCCCAAACACACTACCCTCTGGGCTGTGAATTCTATAACACTTTTTTTCTTTTCTCCTTTTTTTTTGTTTCGTCCACCACAAGTGGGATAATTAGTTGATAGATGAGTAATTAATGAATGGAACAGTCAGGGCCCTTGGGTTTCATAGTATAGCCAAGGTTTCAAGGTTTCCCAAACTTGTTTACAGACATGTCATACTAAGTGACACGTGTCAATTAACACATGCCAGTACGTGCCTTTGTGTCACATTGCAGCACATGTCTTTGTGTCACATGGTCAGCAGTACATGCCTTTGTGTCACATGGTCAGCAGTACATGCCTTTGTGTCACATGGTCACTAACACATACCATTGTGTCACCTTGTAACATATAAATATCTTGGATTCTCTTTAGCTCTTATTACTAGAGCTAGTATTTGGAAATTAAAAAAAAAACTATTCTAGATGCCTATTAAGAAACATTAGACCGGGTACACTGCTGTTGGTGGAAAGAAATTTTCAATAGTTGACAGTTAGATGAACCAAGATAAACATTTATCTTTTCCGGTTAAAAAAAAAAGCGCACAAGCACAGTCACACATAAACACACACAAACAATAATTTAAACATTAACAACAACGTTCCTTAAGTTTATCTCTGAGAGTTGGGAGTTATTTCCCTGGACACAATGTTTTAGTGAAGTTATCCAATCAGAGGCGAAGCTCTGTGTGGAAGAAAATAAAACATTTTTTTCCCATTAGATTATTATCGGGTTTATAGTGATACTTACGAGTCTCCCTCTCTATAAGAGTGCATTCCTTGGTCAAACCAGTGTCTCAATCATATAAAAAAAAAATGTAGAAACAGAAACATATTGCTTAGAAAATATTTTTTTTGTACAATTAAACTTATTGAATTTTTGTTTTTGTTTTAGTCAATGACACAAAAAGCATAATTTAAAAAAAAATCACTATTGCCCTTGCAAGTATAGAGATACAGAACTTTTCCAGTTGTTTAGAGAATTTAGGTCAATACGTTAAGGTGCACCCAATGAATAGATCGACTTTCATTTTCAGACATAAAACTAACCATATGTCATTGATGTGGCTAATTAAATCTCATTACCAGTTGGTCAGAGAGACTAGACTTTCGTAATGAATTTGTCCGAAGGGAGGTCTTAATAAAGAAAAACATGTACAGAGTTACCCGAGTTGAGATTTTTTAGATTTAGTTAAGAAAAATATCTTGTTAAAAACATAAATAAAAGTTTTAAAGTTCATTTCATAGACTCTTTCAATTTGATTTTAATTTATTAAACCACGTGATATTATTGACAAATTATCTTATATGACTGTAACTGTTTGTAAAAAATTTTTTTTAGAGCTTCAAGAGAATTCGCTGTGAATCTTGGGATTTCGCTCTTTTCTGTCTTAGAAAAATGATGATCTTTAGTTTTCAAAGTTTAGAAATATTGCAATTCCATTTAGCGGATATTAACTAGAATGGGCTATTAATCACAGAACTATATGTTTACGCAAATGTATGATATAAAGACATTTCCTTTTAGTTTCCTTTGAAATATTGTTACGAAAACCCTAGGTCTAAATAATTGAAGCCTGTTGATTTCAATCGTTTTATGATTTTAGATTGTACATTTAAATAGACTGATTACCTATATCTTTATAGATCTAGATTCTCGATATGAAAAAAAAATGGGAGTTGAATTACTCGGACCATTCAGACTCAACATTATAATTAGTATTGTATGTTAGATAGGTTAGGTTTGAACAAAAATTACTTTTAGAACTACTTTACAAAAGAACACATTGTTTCAGCTTTGTTGAAGTTTTTAGCGACATTTTTGTGTAGTGTTCAGAAATAGGCACGTCCACTGTAGCTATATTATATATAGGTCTGTGTTCTAAACACAAGCACAGTTCATGGCAACATTCTTTCCCTGAAACTATTTACCACTGACTGTGATGACAAACGAAGCCTTACAAAGAACACCTTTCTCATCTTATTACATTTACAGACGACATAGTTATTGTTGACCTTATCTACACTAGTGATAGACTTTATCAAGAAGTAATCAATACATTTTAGAACGGTGTGTACATTTTGGAAGTCCAGAAAAACAAAAGAAAATTTTTATATAATTAACCGAGCATATAAGTATTTATAAGTTACAACTTTCATGTTTTCCTTGCCAAAATCTACACGAAAATACACCAAAGACAAGTCTGCTTTAAAAAAAAACTTCAACACCATAGACAAAACGATCTTTCAACTTGTTTTTGATGAAGCTACGTAGTTCGACCAACACCTGGCTTTGCATCTGCAGAACATAAGCCCAGATAAAATAAACAATTAGTTAATCAACTATCGTACCAGACAGGGACAACAACTCATCAAACTCTTCACGAAAGATAACTCTCCAGCGTCTGAATTTCTTGTAGGCTACTGATTACCCTCTTTGTGGTATTTGTATGTCAAAAGATTTCAAGGGTGTTGTTTGGCCTGCACTGGACCAACTTTATTCTTTACAGTAGAACTAAATCTAAGTTACCCACATAAAAGAAAAGAATGGACACATGAATTTCGCAAAGTTCCCCTTTCAGACCTTGTGGTCCATAGAGCAGATGATGTAAAGGTCATCTGCTTCTGTGGCTTTCGGTTAACGAGGGTGTCATGAGACCGCCTTTATTTTTTCCCCAACTAATGCCAGGTACCCATTAGAGCTGGGTGCACTCACGCCCAAGGAACCCGAAATTCAAAATGCCAGTCTTCACCAGGATTCGAACCCGGGACCCATCGTTTCAGAAGCCAAGCGCTTAACCACCCATCCAATGTGCCTCCTGAATATCATCAAAACCCCCAAGCGAAATTTATCAAATAGGTTTTAAACCTCAGCACCTAAAGATCTTCGGTTCGGTGGCCAAGCGGTCTACCACATGGTGTTCACCTAACACACATACACACCCACACAGAAACACACTCGCACAAACAGCCCGATCACTACAACTAAACACACCACTATCAAACAAGTACAATCCAAAGTAAACAGAAGGCGTACCCCTGCCTTTCTTTTCTTTTAAGTTCACGTTGGTTCCTCTCGTAGCTTATTTTGCTGTAGAACGTAACCCAGCGTAACGGAACAACGTAACACAAAACAATATGGTGGAACATAATTTAACATGACATAACATATGGCGAAACGAATCGTAACGCAATATTGTAAGCACTGTTTTCTTTTATTTAATTTTTCAATTTCAGTCCAAGAACAAAAAAATAAAATGGAAGGAAGACTTCAAAAATCCATATTTTGTTCTAGAGAGAAATGGAAGCAGAAGAATATCGAATTTGGTTTGTAATGTCGGTGTCGATAGAAAGCGATTCCTATTTTTAAGCATCGATTAATTAAAAATAAAAAAATAGACAAAAAAGGGGCCAGGGGAATTCATCAAAATCATTTTATTGTTTTGCTGTCCACTAAAACAAATGTCATCACTTAATGGATAACGACAGAAAAATAATTTCATTATGCTATCTCAGAATCTCTAAACAACTATCTCTTTCTCTCTCTCTATCGCTCCCTCATCCTCTCTCTCCCTCTTTCATTATTTCTTTTTATGCGTTTCTTTTTCTCTCTCTCCTCCTTTGGCTCTCAGTTTCTTAATTACGTTCTCTGCATTTGTCCCTCTCTCGTTCGTTCTCTTTGACTCTCTCGGTTACAGAATACCTCTCTGCCTTTCTCTGTCTCTCTGACAATCTCCCTCTCTCGTTCTTTCTCTTTGACTCTCTCGGTTACAGAATACCTCTCTGCCTTTCTCTGTCTCTCTGACAATCTCCCTCTCTCGTTCTTTCTCTTTGACTCTCTCGGTTACAGAATACCTCTCTGCCTTTCTCTGTCTCTCTGACATTCTCCCTCTCTCGTTCTTTCTCTTTGACTCTCTCGGTTACAGAATACCTCTCTGCCTTTCTCTGTCTCTCTGACATTCTCCCTCTCTCGTTCTTTCTCTTTGACTCTCTCGGTTACAGAATACCTCTCTGCCTTTCTCTGTCTCTCTGACAATCTCCCTCTCTCGTTCTTTCTCTTTGACTCTCTCGGTTACAGAATACCTCTCTGCCTTTCTCTGTCTCTCTGACAATCTCCCTCTCTCGTTCTTTCTCTTTGACTCTCTCGGTTACAGAATACCTCTCTGCCTTTCTCTGTCTCTCTGACAATCTCCCTCTCTCGTTTTCTCTCCTCCACTCTTTCACTCACTTCTCTTCACACTTTCTTGCTCTTTGTTAAATCCTCATCTCTTTCTCTCAGTTTCAAAACTGCTGACTCGTAACCAAACGAGCAGTGTGTGTGTATATTTGTAGGTGTGTGTATGTTTGTAAGTGTGTGTATATTTGTAAGTGTGTGTGTATGATTTATATATATATATATTTCACAAAATTGTTTTGCTTTTTTTTAAACTCTTAAAAAGTGTTATAAAATAAAAAGAACAAAGAACATGTGCACTTGTTATCAGACAGACAGACAGACAGACAGACAGACAGACCCACTCCCTCTGTCTCTCGTGTCGTTCAATTCCCAGCGAAAGTCGTCAGTAATTCCAAAAGGAAGTTATTTTAGTTCTGAATTATGGCCAGTTTGATAAAACTTAATTTCCTCTTTGTCTTGAAATTCTGTGTGTGCATTCAAAGGCTGCTCAATTGAAATCTTTTAAGACTCATTGTTTGTGTTCTGTCTTGCATGTTCGTCCGCATTTCTTTCTGTTGTTTTCCCAAAATGAAGCATTCCCATTGAATGCACATTTCTAAAACAATATTTCAAAGTCCGTTTCTTTTATGCTGTATGGAATCTAGATTACTTGAAACAATAAAAAATTACAAAACAATTAAAAAAAATATTCCAGTTCATCTGTCCCAGTGGCACTAAGGACGTCCCTGGCCTGCTTCATTCAACACATCTTTCCATTCAGACCTAGCCTGTGTTGTTCGTCTCCATGCCAGAGCTCTCAGCTGTTGTAGATCTGATTCTACGTCATCAATCCATCGTATTCGTGGTCTGCCATTGAAAACTATCACCTTCTTATCTTTTTATCTTATAGCATTCAGACGTTACTTCATATATATTTACGTCCTACGCGTCATGCATTTAGTCATGCATGTTAACCAATGACCTAAATTCTGCCAAGTCACTGGTTTTCCTAGCTGATTCAGGCAACCTATTTCATGTTCTAATAGCACTAGGGAAGAAGGATCATTTGTACAAATTTATGAACGAGGAATACTCCTGTATCTTTGTGTCTTTCTGAGTATTTTATTAGCTTTTGTTTTTGTATTTGAAGATTATGGTTCAGTGTTTTATGCATAATTGCTACTTTACTTTTTATTGCTAAGAAATCTGAAAATGACTTATATTGTTGTTTCCTCTTTATAATCTTCATTTACAACGGGAAAGAAACGAAAGCAATGAAAAGAGTACAATTTTATTTGATGTCTAACACAAATTTCAAAGTAGGAGAATGCGATATTGGAGATTTTCAAAATAAACTAAACAATGTCAAGGACGCTAAATTTAACCTCAAAGTTACCAACTATAAACCAAAAAATGTGATAAAATTCTAAGTGAATTTTTTAAATGAATGTACTAGCTTATAACAAAAAAAAACAAAACAAAACAAAAAAACAAACAAAAAAAAAAACCCAATTATATTGGGCATTTAAAAAATGGCACTTTTATAAAAAAAAAACAACATTTGAAGTGCTGGGAGACATAAATGTTCATTTTGTGCAAGTCATAAAGTGAAAGTCTAATACTATCATCAGATTGAAATTATTTGGCGCTCAAAACGAAAGAGCTTAAAAATTTACTGTGCTAAAAAGTATATCTTTGAAAAACATAGCTTAACAACGCTTATTTTGTACACCGGATACACCAAATAGCTATCTATTTATAGATTCCCGCCATTTATAAACATATCCAATAGGCTTACATCTTATGAAGCTAAGCTTTTGAAAATATTAAAATACATTAAGAAAATTTGTTCTTCAATCTCGATATGAAAAAACACTCAAGTATTTGCCCCCCCCCCCCAAACAAGACAAATATCCACTTAGGACAGATGACCTCTCTCCAACACCAAGCGTATAGACCTGTAAATTCTACCAGCATTAGACGTCTGCTAGCCCTAACTCGATCCGCGATGATAGACTCGGCTCGATGAGATAAACCACTTACAAAATCTAAAGTGGCGCCCTCATGTGAAACGTTTCTCTGGCCCGAAATGTTCCCGGTGAAATGATCCTACAAAACTCAAGCTGCTGTGTGCTTCCAGACGTTTCCGGTCAGGTAAACTAATGCCCCATTAAACACAGCATCTAACATATGGGCTAGGTTGCGTAGAATATTATTTTAAAAAAATATATGACGGTTCAAAGAAGGCCAAGGACGAAATGAAAGTTTAATTTTAAAAAGGTCAAGGTTTGAAATTAAACGTGATCTAAACCTAAAACAAACGAGGCTTGGGTTTGAGATTATGTGTGATCTGCATAGACAACATGTTAAAAATGTCGAAGCAGCAAAGTGAGGTTTGAGATTATGTGTGATCCACACAGACAACACACACAGTTAACTAAATTAAATGTGCTGTACACAGAAAACATTTTTTAGAACAACGAAATAGCAGTGTTAGAAAAAAAAAATCATTGTCTGCATTTTTGTAGAACGTGCGAACATTTGCTATCAATATTTCATTGCCTACGCAGACAAGTAAGTTTCCCTTTACAAACCTTGCGATCTATTGGGTTTATGATGTAAAGCCCATCTGTTTCTCTAACCCACGGTTAACGAGGGTGTCTTGTGGCCAGCACAACGACCTACCGCCTTTACTCTTCCCTAACTAATGTAAGCTGCCCATTAGATAGGGGTGGACTCAGAAGTGCCATAAAGGTCCTGATATTAAAAATCCCAGTCTTCACCAGGATTTAAACTCGGGACCCTTTGGTTCAGAAGCCAAGCGCTTTACCATTCAGCCACCGTGCCAACCATTAGTATACTATGCGGTCCACAAATCACGTACCATATGAAGTGAACATAGTCGAGCCTGTTCTCATAAATATGTTAGGGTTTAAATGCATTAAACCAGACATAGGATTTACGGCTCAGTGACAGCTTCAAAATTGTAGTGTAGGATGTCTGCCTGATAGCTTGATTTGGGCTTCGATCCCACGAAGGTCTTGAGATCGACGCCTGAATGTTTCCATCATCTTCCGTTCAGCAGTCCTGCAAGAGCTTTGGGCTAGGCTGCTAGGACATAGTGATCTTCCGTTCAGCAGTCCTGCAAGAGCTTTGGGCTAGGCTGCTAGGACATAGTGATCTTACGTTCAGCAGTCCTGCAAGAGCTTTGGGCTAGGCTGCTAGGACATAGTGATCTTACGTTCAGCAGTCCTGCAAGAGCTTTGGGCTAGGCTGCTAAGACATAGTGATCTTACGTTCAGCAGTCCTGCAAGAGCTTTGGGCTAGGCTGCTAGGACATAGTGATCTTACGTTCAGCAGTCCTGCAAGAGCTTTGGGCTAGGCTGCTAGGACATAGTGATCTTACGTTCAGCAGTCCTGCAAGAGCTTTGAGCTAGGCTGCTAGGACATAGTGATCTTACGTTCAGCAGTCCTGCAAGAGCTTTGAGCTAGGCTGCTAGGACATAATGATCTTCATGCCTGACGGAACGTTTCAAACTTATAAAACCAAGCTAATTATCCATAAAATTATGTTAGGTCTATTATTGACAACTACATGCATATCTAAACTGCAGGACCGGTTTTACAAATTTCGGGGCCCTATTTAATGGATGCTTTTTTTTTTTTTTACAATAACATATTATTACTATTAATTAGATCATCATATACACATTTATTATACAACATACATTGGAAGCAATTAAAACACAATTGGCGGCAGTGGGTTAATTAAAGTTACGTACATTGTTCGATACACAAACTATTTTAACCATTTAAGTCCTACAACTTTAAAAGCCTGTGACTAGAACCATGACTGATAAATTGCGGGCGCCCTGCCATTTGCGAGACCCAATTTGAGTAATCGGTCTAAAGCCGACCCTGCTAAACAGCATTGTAATGTATTAGAAGTAGTTTAAGAGCACCAAAAAGAACGGACTGTGAACGGGGACATCAAAAGTAATTTTAGACAAGGCCGAGATCATTAGTAATATCAAGAGACAGCGTAGAACTTTCATAGAATTAACATTAGGATAGAGACTTGGACTTGTCAGCTAGATCTTGTCTTCAGAATGTCTGCACTTTTGCGCTTTAAAACCTAAGTATAAATTCTGTATGGAAGGAGCTGAACAGAGTAACAGAGGTGCCCCCCACACCGACACCGAAAGCGCTTTTAAGACCGGCTTAAGCACCTACCGATTTTACCTGACAGATAGAAGACCCTTGCAGCAGGCGGCTTCCAAAAAAAAAAAAAAAAAAGACAGCTAGAGAATTCTTACAAAAAAAAAAAAACGTGGTATACACATTTTAGACCAAAACGAAATCTACTGCCGAAGACAAGCGTACATGGCAAAATAGACTTCCATATAAAAAAAAACTTCTATCTAGATTCTAGATGATTTTAAAGTTACAAAACAATACATCTATAAGCTCAACTCGTCTGGTAAACTTTCTAAGACATTATTAATACATAGATATAATTGTATGAGGGTCACTACAGATCCCTACTGTACGGTCCCTCATCAACAGATCCCTCCTCCAGAGAGCCCTCCTTACTCATTCAGAGCCAAGAAAGAAACAACATGGATCTACACATGCGTGCTCAGAGTTAAGTAAAACCTGTAGGTAGGTCTAGAGTTAGATCTAGACTCGAACCTGATTGCTCAGGCCAACATGGACAGAGACGTAAAATAAAAAACGAAACTAGATTACCTCGCACACGGTTGAGAAAGAAACAAGAGCACTAACTCTCTCCTAGTTCCGCCTGTCTTTCACTCCAAAACAGAAGCACAGAAAGAACGGCTACTTTTATTCTCGACACAGTTTAGGTCGAGGCACCACGGGGTGGGGTGGGGTGGGGGGGGGATGTTCGGGATTTCAGTTCATTGCGAGAGGTCAAGTCTGAAAGAACTAGAGGGTAGGGCTGAAAGTTGTGGAACTGACTGGGTAGGGAGGGAAATGATGGGAGGGGGGTGCCCTTAACGATGAAAACATAAAAGAATGGTAAAAGGGGGGGGGGTGATTAGGTACGGAAGTTGTGTTCTAATGTAAGTAGACATCTACTTTTGAATAGCCAGGTGTTTGGTGAGGCAAATAGTGTTTTGTGTGTTGGGAGAGGGGGTGGGTGGGGAGTCGCGAAAGTAGACTATGATTGATGAGATGTCAAAGTTTAATCAGCGAGTGATTATTAAGAGCGAACAGGTAGATGGCACTGGTGGAGGCCATTAGCCCTCAGACAAAGGTTAGTTCGGATTTTAGAATTGTCACATCAGAGCGTCATACCTATTGGGTGTATCTGTGAGACATTGAGTGTGTGTGAAATAGGTTAATGATGGTTCTAACACATGAATGAACCAATCTGTCTGCTTCCGTCTTCTTTCACTTCCAAATAAAATTGTATTCCACTAAACTTTCTTTCTAGTATACTTGGTCATCGAAACGTTTTAGTCAAAGTCAAGGATTTGGAGAACTGAGATAATTGTAAAAAAACAACAACGACAAGATTCCTCTCCTGAATTTAGAGAAAAAAAGTTCTATTAGAAAACATATATGAAAATAACTATTAAAATTTTTGTTACTATTATTATTATTATTATTCTAATCATGATCTAATAATCATTCTCTGGCAATGCAAGAGTCGAGATTTTTAGAAGGATTTTTAGAAGGAGACAAAACATTTATTAATGTCTTAAGAGTGTGCACTGATACATTTTCGAATGATGTGGCAGCGGTACTTCCCTCTGAACGGTAGCAAGTATCTTTCAAGGTATGATTAGGTTTCATTAAAGTCAGTTTTCATCAATCTATTGCTAATATGGCATTGGGAATTCATAATTATAGTCAATTTCCATAGTCGCTTGATCTCCAAACGTAGAAGTTTTTTTTTATATTGTTATCATTTGAATCAGGACGTTTAACTCTTTCCACACCAGTTGCAATATGCACTGAACTAGTTTACAGTTTGTCTCAACTGGTCTGATGTTTCGATTCCTTGACCTTATTATGTAATCTTGTTAAATCTATCTTTTGTTTTTTCGATCTCGCGCTATGAACGTGACTACGTGACCCTAAAGGTATGGTTAGGCTCACAGAGGGCGCCAGGTGTATGACCAGCGTCAAACAAGAAGAAGACACATCGTAGAGTGACACCCATATGAAAGTTGGCAGACTTTGTAAGACGAGAGGAAAAGTCCACAAAAATGCAAAGGAGTGTAGTCCAAAATAACCCTTCTTCCCTAGCGCTGTTAGAGCATGGAATGGGTTGCCTGAGTCAGCCAGGAAAACCAATTACTTGGCAGAATTTAAGTCATTGGTTAACATGCATGACCAGATACATGAGGCGTAGGAGGTAATCATAATCATTTTTGAAGTAACTCTGTATTTTATAAGATAAGATGCATTATAGTTGAACATAATTATGCATAGCCTACAACGGTACACCCTGCCAATGTTCAGTTCATTTCTACACTTAAAGTCAGTGGCGTAACTAAGGGGGGGATGGGGGGGAATTTTAAAATCCCCCCGGGGGGGGGGGCCCAAATGGGTGTCCGAAATTTATTTGTAAATACATAAATTAATATATTTGATTGACAAATAGTGTCAACGGGTGTCTTTTTTAAATCAACATTTATGGATTTAATTTATCACAAAGACTAAATCTAGATATTTTAAAAATATTTTTGCCGCAGAGATCTGTTTTTAACGACGAAAAATTTCTCTCGTTTTATAATTTGTTGCCACAAATAAAACTGCATGATATACAGCGAATTCCAGGTATCTTGTTACCTTTACTAATAATAGATCTAAATGGCGAGTATTATATGGCTACACTAATTAACCTTGAAGCAAAATTTACAGAATCGAGTATAACTAAAAAGTTATTCTTAACAATGCTAAAATTGTCCATTTTTCGGGTTTGGCGTCTGTAATTTCAGAATTAAACTTCACACTCGAGTTATTACCCCTTTATTCATCTTTCCTCAATCCAATGGAAACTCTCTCTTTTTATTTACATCTTATGATCTAGTCCTTTTGCTTTCGCACAAAACATAAACAAAAAATAATGACGTAATATCATATAATATTAATACATCCTTCCTATCGAAGTTATTATCACACCCTTCCTTTTAAAGTTCTTAATAGTGATATCTACTAGCAGGGCCGGCCCTAGCATTTGCGGAGCCCTATGCGAAACGGATCGCGCGGGGCCTAGTCTGGGTAGGGATAAGCATAATGTCAAAATTATTTTTTTTTAATTAGAAAATAGGCCTACTTTCGTCTTTGCAATAAATTTTTATCAAATGAAAGCTCGCAATGCCACTTTTTATTTATTGGCACCCCAAAACGTCAATTTCGTCTATTCTTCAGGAGATTTGAATAAATTCAAAAAAAGTTCAGGACTTTATCGTATATTTTGCCTTTTTATGAGATTTCCTGGAGGCCCTGAAAAATCAGGAGGTTTATATACGTTATAATTGTTTAATTTAATAATGTACACTTGGAATTAGCGCGGGTCCTATGAAAGCGCGGCGCCCACTGCGACCGGCACTGTCTACTAGGAACTTTAACAATTCGTCCACTTCTGGTTGTCTTGACTGAACAAGTTCTCTAGACGTTGGTCTATAACTGTCTGTTTCGTTTGTTGCAACAGTTTGCAGTTCATTGTCTTCATCGGTATCATAGTACCCAGAGATGTCTTCATCGAAACTCTTATTTAAAAAGCGTTGATTTCTTCTGTATGTTTTTCCATTGTTTGTCTTTATGATGTAAGATCTGGGTGCTGAATGTTTTTTATGACAACTGCTTTCTTCCATGTTTGATCTAGACGAACTCTCCGACAGAATAATCTTTAGGTAGTTTTGCTTTTGCATCGTATTTCACTTAGCTTTTCATCTGTCGTTCGTTGAGTAATGTCTCTGCATTTTCAGCTACCAATGGTTTCCATAGTTTGTGATCAGTTGGAATGATTCCCTGAGTCTTCTACTCGTCAGCAGTTGTGATGGTGAATACGGCAGTCCACTTATCGGAGTATTTCTATACTCTAGCATAACGAGATATGGATCTTTCCCACTTTTGTATACCCTGAATCCTTTTGCTTTCGCACAAAACGTAAACAACCAACAATGACGTAATGCCATATAATATTAGCACAGAATCTTCTTCATGCAGTGGAAGATTAAGAATTTTTTGCCTATCTGGAATTCTGGTCAAAGCTCCTGTGCCCAATTAATATAGTTCGGAAAAAACTACAAAAGTCTGGACTGCATATACGGGAATCTGCTAAAGAAATTAGTACCCTTTCATGCTTTCTGCAAAATGATGAGAAACTGACAAAAACCCAATCCATCGAAAAAGCAAAAGAAGGTAGTGAATACTATGGATTCCCTGTAATCAAAACAACCATATGAAAGAAAAGACTTAATGGGAAGTTGAGTTCTAATGTAGGACTGTCAACACAACTGCAATTCAAACGTGTTGTGACAGAAGTGCTGGACAGATTTCATATGGAGATGAAGGGCAGATTCCAAAGGCTGGGAAGGAAATGGATACCTTTGGGTTTCTTCTTGAACCAAGACACCAGTTAGAAGACACGCTTGTGACAAACTGTGCTACTTTTCCTGTTTGTATGATGAAATAAATGGAAAATAGCTTCTTCAATGATGTCATTGATGCACGAGCACTTTTCATCAACAAACAGTAATACAATCACCAATAGACATATTGAGGAAACAGGCTTCATATGGGAATTACGTGTGCTCAGACTTTGCAACCTCCTCCGAATACTGCTAACTCAGGCCACTTCCATTACGACATTACGTCATGTGAGAGATCATTCTCAAAGCTCAAGCTCATCAAAAAGTATCTCAGGAGCACAATGACGCAAGAAAGGCTTATCATGGTTTTAATGTCAGTGAAGTCACAAATACTAGAAAGTATCGATGTAGTTGATGTTATAGATGTCTTTGCTGCACAGAATGCACGACGTGAAGCGATATCAATTTAGATTTGTCACTTGTGCATTATTTAACTAATAAACAACGGTATTATTCATTAAAAGAGTCTTAATGATTACTTTTTGTTAAGTTTACTGATATACTGAACCAATTTGATTTGGGGCTTATATATTTTTGCGTACATTATCTCATGACATATGTCGAATGTCAAAATGCAAGGGGCCCCCAAAGAGGTCAATCCCCCCGGGCCCCCAAATCCCTAGTTACGCCCCTGCTTAAAGTTAAAGTAAAAAAATACACTCAAACACACACAAACATAAATACTTCCTCAAAAACAATTTCGGAGATTAAGGCTTGAGTGCAGTATTTCACATGTCACGCAAACCCAGTTGCGGCCTACATATTTTGCCACACCTGATGCAGACAAAGCCGTTGTCGGCCATGGGGGTGGGGGTCTATTTAAGCTCACAACAGGTATACCAAACATAATGCAATATAAAGTACGGTATCAAACATAATACAGTCTAAGCGACTAACATAGGTTTACAAATAGGACAAATTGTAAACAAAGTAGATTCATTTATATTTAAAAAAAAAAAGTATTTATTTGTACCTTTTGGTTTCTCACTTGGCACAAAGTCTTGTTTTATGTTCGAAGTTGTGTGTGTGTGTGCGTGTGTGTGTGCGCGCGCGCATGAGGGAGTGTTTAGGTTTGTAAAGGAAAATTGTAAAATCACTTATGTAAGGTCAAGTTGTGAGCAACATAGTATCGGGTTTCATTCCATGCTGATGCTCATTGTATCGTAAAGTTTAATAATCGATTATCTGTGGAATTAACTTCGTTTTACAAATGATTCCTACACCTCTTTAACACAAATGCAGAACTGTAAACTCATTAGTAGTTTAGATTTACAATGCTATTAAAACACATTAAACTACCAATATCTATCTATCTATCTAGTGTTATTAATTAAGTGCTTTAGAAAATACTTATAACTATTTTTTGGGTGGGAATAAATTTAAAGATTTAAAACGAATGAAGAATGAAATTCGGAAAAAAAATGTTGGAATCGATTTTAACTATAATCTTGTGGAATCGCCTATCACACACTGACTGAGTTATAATGCTTTTACTACCGTGTGGAGAGTAAAAAAAATAGTAATGACAAGTGTTTGCGTGGGTGGGTGCTGAGAGTTTGTTGTTAGTTTTTATGTCGGAGTGATACATCAGGTAAACTCGCACATGTGTGTGTGTGTGTGTCCGGGCATATGTATGCCTGTGGAGATTTATGTTTGTTTGTGCCGCAGTGTGTTTGTAAATACATGAAAGTAGGGAAAAAACTCATTATCAAGCAATACCTAACAAATAAACAAAAAATAACATTAAAACTTTTGATTTACTCTCGGAAGTCCTGCGCTTTGAAATGACATCACCATCGACGTATTAGACTTAGACTTATACACAGACTTACGTAGACTTATACACAGATTTACGTAGACTTATACACAGACTTACTTAGACTTATACACAGACTTACTTAGACCAATACTTAGACACTGAATTCGACTAACTTAGTCTTAGATTCAGATTAAGATTTAGACTTACTTAGATCTGGACACAGACTTAGACTTACTTAGACTTAGACAGACTTAGACACAGACTTATCTTGCATTTCGAAGTATCAAACAACACTGGAAGATCTAAGTCTAAGTAAGTCTAAGTAAGTTTAAATCTATATAAGTCTAAGTCCTCCATGAAGCATGGGTTTTCCTTTCCTTGCAGTTTTAGATTCAGCTCATTAATTTCTCTGTTATATGTTATATCCACCATAAAGTAAAATGTTTGCAACTATTTGTCGTTCTCTAATTCAGGGGGATTAATGCCTTTATCATTTAGGAATGTATTTATTTCCTTCAAGCACAAAGCAAAACGTTTCAACACTTTAACTTTGGAAAGTCATAGCAATTTTTGGGGGAAGAAGGAGATAGGAATACTGAGTCTTTATTTCGTTAAAGAATTCTTTAAACTGACGATGGTAGAGTGCTTTTGACAAAGTGCTGTTAACAATCTTGGTTACCAAATTCATGACCTCAACTATTTCGGTAGGAAATGTTTGGACACAAAGCGCTACTTGGTGTAGTAGAGAGAACGTAAGAATTTGGGGATTTATTTTGATCCGAAAATTCCTAGTTGCCATTCTATTTTTTCCTGTCATCAGTTGCTATTTAAATGATTTTAGTTAAATCGATCTTAAAGTTTTGAAGGTATTTTTACACGGCATTCGCTCTATCTTCCCTCTAGTTTATCTCCAGAGCGGTCGCAATCCTAGAAGTTCTTCTTTTGGACCTTGGGAACACATATACTTGACAAAATTCGCATATGTGCCGTTTTTTTATGTCGCAAGACTCATCTATAGCAAGTGATAAGACAGCAGAAAGCTGAATATCTTCCAAATATCTTACATTGGAAAACATTTTAGCTATTCTGTATTGTACTGTTTCAGCGGATAGTGGCAAATCTTTGATTTATTTTCCAAGATTTCTGGCTGTTTTTGAAATCACGAAACAGTTCTTCAGATGCACGTAGGAAGCAGTCTTTGACATACTCACCATTAGTAAATGGTTTGCCTTTTTGTGCAATTTCTAGTGGTACCTCAAAGCTTGTCAGATTAGCATTACTTTCAGATTGCTTCTAACTTTGAGAAGATAATTCGCTTCCACTTCATTTACTTGAAACAACAAACTATACGTCTCAGTCAAAGCTTGGTTAAGATGCCAATTCATCTTGCATCAAAGCGAATTAAAACCGACGGACTGTGTAATGGGGTAGGGGTGTGGTGAAAAGTGAGTACAAGTGGCTGAGAGACAGAATCGGTGCCTTATCCTCGTTAAAATATTCAGAACTATTTAAAAAAAAATGTTTCGATAAAATAAATAATATTTGCGTATGAAACTAAAGAGCCGCAGCTTCCCATCCAAAGAGCCGCATGTGGCTCACGAGCCGCAGGTTGCCGACCCCGGGCTAGACTAAATAATCACTTAAAAACAGCCTACAACATGACGACAGCAACACAAAAAGTATAAGAAGTTAGAGCGTGAAAACAAAACAAAACTACCAACTCATCAAAATTACCAAAACAAATCAAAAAACATTTCGAGTAGATCCAGAACTAGAATCTAGATCTGGATCTCAAGTCTGTCAGTTCCAAGCATCAGAGATATGCACTGCGATTGGGGCCAAGACAACAGGAAGGACTACTCCCGCTGTATCCTAAAAAAGAAAACTTACTAGTTAATTCCCCCTAAATTAAATTTGATGAATAAGACTTAACGTTGATCTCATCCTTTGCTGATGTTACCTGAATTTTTAATTAGTGATTGGCTGGAGAGGGAAAGAAATACATAGTTAATTTTTGACAGTTTGAACTTTGATATTTCCTACAAGGTCATTTCTATGATAAAAGCCAGTGTTTTGTAGAGAAATTCATTATGTAGAGATTGTTGAAGACACAGCATCTACAGCAGAAGTCTGACATTTGGCCAAAGGGTAGAGTGAATCTGACTGAAAGAGAGAGAGAGAAGAGAGAGTAAGAGAGGAGAGAGAGAGGGATAAGAGAGAGAAGAGAGGGAGAGAGAGAAGAGATAGAGAGAGAAGAGAGGGAGATAACGATAAAGGATAGTCAACAATCTACAAAGATGAAAAGTTATATTATCTGCGATACAGTCTCTCATGGAAAAGTTGCTTAAAAGTTAAGAAAAATCATCTAATATTGCAACCATCTTCAAGTGGAAGTTCAAGAATAATTGCAGTATTTCACATGACCTTCATATTTTGTCTGATCGGACGTAGACAAAGCTGTTATCGACCGAGGTTCTATTAAATTTCTCTTTTCGCTGTCTGCTTCCTAACATCAATAAGGGCTTTTCTTTGGGCCTCAATTGAGGCTTTTAGAATCCCCCCCACCTGCTTTCTAAGTGCAAACTGATTCCTGATTCGGTCTTTAAAGCACTCTTGTGTGGGCCGATGGTTACGCCGTCTTCCTTTATGCTTGTCAAAAAAAGGTTGCATTCGGTCATCCCCCCTACTGGACAGTGTCTTGTCCAAAGCAGCTTTCCAACTTGTAGTAGCTGGGTTTAAAAATTACAGATAACTTGACTTTTCATCTACTTGTTTACTTCTGCTACAAATTGAAATTTGATCTAGGTGAAATATGCCCAACAAACGATGTCAAGTGTTTTGAAGAGATATTTTGGCTACATGCGAGCTCTGAACTAAAAAACAAAAGTGTTTTTTTTGGCGTCGATTGAAAATGTTTTGACCTAGTTTTCTTAATGCTTATTGAAAAAAAAAGAAGAATATATTTGAAGAGAAACCCGAAAGAGAAACGTATGAGTTGTGTAGAGTTAAAGAAATGTAGACAGAACGTGTAGTACTGACTTGCACGCAATAGACTGAAGAGGCTCAAGTAGTTGGCATTTGTTAAGGGAGAGAATTCAATAACTATTGAGGAGAAGAGGGGAGAGAATTATATGGCTGTACAATGGAGAAACTACTTAGCAATTGGAGCAATGCGTCGAAAGTCAAGGGACAGATGTGCGTAGGCCTACAATGTCTTTCATTGCGATCAAGTTAAACTAAGCACAAGTGATTTTTTTAACCCGCCTCGCAATGTTGCGAAAAACTCATAAGTCGCGCTTTGTAACATCCATATACAAGGTTGGAGAGACAGTCTCGTATAGGAGCATCATAGGGCATTAAGCAATTCGGAATATGAAATAATCGAGTCAACAGATAGTTGCAGGATGTCCAGACTTGTTAAAAGTATATGGATTGAAATAATCAAGTTGCAAATGTATCACCTGGTCCAAAACATTAACAAATATGATAGGCAGCATCGAATAATATAGGCAAAGTCGAATAGGATAGGCAACATTGAATAAGATAGGCAATGTCGAATAAGACAGGCGATGCCGAATAAGATAGGCAACACCGAATAAAATACACCTCCCAAATCCAAAACCTCATAAGAGGTACTTAACTTTGCTCTCTACTATGAGACAACGAACTACATTTTTTCAAACCATGAAATGAGATCATATAACAACATTGTGATTATTGTTAATGGCTGATCTTGTATAAAGGATAAAAACAAATCATCCCCAATTTTTTCTTTAGCAGTAAACTGAAGTTGAAAAAGAATTGAACAGGAGAATCCAGCTACTGCCAGCACTACAACATCCCCATGCTGAAAGACTGCACATAACAGGAGGATCCAGCTACTGCCAGCACTACAACATCCCCATGCTGAAAGACTGCACATAACAGGAGGATCCAGCTAATGTCAGCACTACAACATCCCCATGCTGAAAGACTGCACATAACAGGAGGATCCAGCTACTGGCAGCACTACAACATCCCCATGCTGAAAGACTGCACATAACAGGAGGATCCAGCTACTGCCAGCACTACAACATCCCCATGCTGAAAGACTGCACATAACAGGAGGATCCAGCTACTGCCAGCACTACAACATCCCCATGCTGAAAGACTGCACATGACAGGAGGATCCAGCTACTGCCAGCACTACAACATCCCCATGCTGAAAGACTGCACATAACAGGAGGATCCAGCTACTGCCAGCACTACAACATCCCCATGCTGAAAGACTGCACATAACAGGAGGATCCAGCTAATGTCAGCACTACAACATCCCCATGCTGAAAGACTGCACATAACAGGAGGATCCAGCTACTGGCAGCACTACAACATCCCCATGCTGAAAGACTGCACATAACAGGAGGATCCAGCTACTGCCAGCACTACAACATCCCCATGCTGAAAGACTGCACATAACAGGAGGATCCAGCTAATGTCAGCACTACAACATCCCCATGCTGAAAGACTGCACATAACAGGAGGATCCAGCTACTGGCAGCACTACAACATCCCCATGCTGAAAGACTGCACATAACAGGAGGATCCAGCTACTGCCAGCACTACAACATCCCCATGCTGAAAGACTGCACATAACAGGAGGATCCAGCTACTGCCAGCACTACAACATCCCCATGCTGAAAGACTGCACATAACAGGAGGATCCAGCTACTGGCAGCACTACAACATCCCCATGCTGAAAGACTGCACATAACAGGAGGAACCAGCTACTGGCAGCACTACAACATCCCCATGCTGAAAGACTGCACATAACAGGAGGATCCAGCTACTGCCAGCATTACAACATCCCCATGCTGAAAGACTGCACAACACAGGAAGAGTTTAAAGGTAACCAGATCAAAGAAGTTCCAGCTCATTCAAGAGCTACTAGAAGAGGAGACAATATTATATGCCAGTACTAATATTCTTAGGGCGGGGGCCTTAAGTCATAGTATGTGTCACCTCTCAGTCATGCCCTGAGTGTAGACAATTTTTCTCGTAAAAAAAGCTATTCTTTGTGTTGAACATGCACAGAGAAGATAAACGTTGTCAGTTGTCTTTAATGTGATACTTATGAAGGAGGCTATTTGTTACCCCCCCCCCCTTTTTTTCCAGTCTCGCTGTGGCTGAGTGGTTAAGCGCTTAGATTCCGAACCTAGGGTCCTGGTTTCGAATCTCGGTGAAGACTGCGATTTTTATTTTCGGGATTTTTTTAAGGTGGTTGGTCATTGTACTGTCACATGACACCCTGCTCGTAAACAGTTGGTCAAAGAAACAGTTCATCTGTCCTATAGATCGCAAGGTCCGAAAGGGGAACTTTACTTTACCTCTCTATAAAAAAACTCTCATCGAACTTAGACACAATAAGTTTGTTACAAATGAAAACATTTATTTGTATTAAGAACCCTTTTAAAAATAAAACAAAAATGAGAAACATTTTTTCTTATTTGTAGAACTAACTCTGACCATCCGATACAAGCACTGGCGTCATTAAAGATCATTTTATGGATTTTGTAAAAAAAAGATCGAATGGCCATTCAACTCAAAATAAACACAATGACAACTCTACGTCTGCTCAGCTGTTTCTGCTCTCAAAATGTAAAAACATTGCCTGTTAGGAAAAAAATCACAGTAGGCATCGATCGTTTAATAATTATTGCGTTTTAATTGAGCGTTTTACATTTTGTTTCGTCGGTTAAAAAAACAACTGAAAAATAAAAAAAAAAACAGAAAAAAAAACATTTAAGTGGTGCTGGTTCTTTTCCTCTCAGAAAGAGGGAGTTTAAACATCGTGACGCTGATCTCGGACACATGTGGTGACGTAATCAGGTATTAGGGCTATGGCTATGGGATCTGTTAATACAGTGCCGGATTTAAGTATAAGGAGGCCCTGAGGCATGATTTTTGTGGAGCCCCCCCCCCCTTTTATTTTTTCGAAATCCTTAATAAAAATCCACTTACTAAAAATAATATTCATATCTACTTACATTCCAAAATTTAAAAGTAGAAGACCTGTTCATTTAATCTCCTTTTTTAAAGAAAATAATCTATTATGAATATTTTTAATAGAAACAAAAAACAAGTACATTTTTGAGTTTTTGAAGGGTAAGGCCCTGAATTGACGCGCTGCTGTAAATCCGGAGAAATATTTATTTATTACTAGCACGCTACAAGCGGACACGTCGTAACCACCACAGTGATACCAACTGTAAGTTTAAAAGCATTGTAGCCGAGACTACCTCCATTACATAAATCTATAGGAGTATTGACTGATGTAATATATGTGTTTGGACTAAGTTGTTATTGCACGTGCCAGATATAAAAAAGGGAGGGGGTGATGAAAGAGGAGCTATGCGTACAGACAAGATGGCGAAAACAAGTAGTTTTTCATGTTTTTAAACATGGGATGAACAAAAAAAAATCTCAACATTCCGAGTTCCTCAGGCGTGGAGCTTGGTGTGATTTCCTAACTCAGAATTTCCAAAGACAGGCCCTGGGGAATCTTTTACGGTCTTCTCAGATCACACGTACACATAACTACAAAGTGTGGCGCCGTAACTTTATTTCGAACGACTTTAGGAAAAGGCAAAAAGAAAAAAAAATATTACGAATAAAGAAATCCGCCACACTCGGTACAGCTCCCAGAAAAAAAAGAGATGTGGAATTATCTTGATTAAGGCTAGTGTATAAATGCATTATTATTTGTGCCTATACATTCGATATTTGGCTATGTGGAGTTCAGAAGTTAGCCTAATCCAAGTTGTGACACTACGACGTTACAGGTCTAGAACCTCTGATTTAGATTCCATTTTAAGAAAATGACAATTAAGAATAAATCTGCGCCGACAAAGATTGATACAGAGAAAAAAACAACCCACAAACAAAACAGCACTGGGGCATGGGGGGAGAGGCATTGGATAAATCAATGTTGCAACATTAATTAAAACTCGGAACGAAACTGTAACTAATTGATTACTAATGTAAAGTACTCTAATGAAACAATACTGGTACTAGTACAACTATTTATAAACAGAATTACTATCTCTAGCTAGGGCATTGACCAGGAATCGAACTTTTTAAAAATGTCTATAACGAATGTTTAGGTAATTATAAGTAGATCTCCTATTCCTGAGGTAATGTTGTGCAATCCACACAAATTCGATATATCACAAGGGGAGTGAACGTTTTAGTGATGATACCCTTTAGTCTTATGGGCTGCATGCCTAAACCAGGGTTTGAAATACTCAAACTAATAGGTTAATGTAGTTCAAGGAGGAATAGTTTCAGCTTAGCCAAAATGTTACATTAAAAAATATTATATTTAATAATAATAATAATAATAATAATAATAATCTTTATTATCCGTAAGGAAATTTGTCTTACAATTTGTGCATTACACCAAACAAAAAACATTATAACTATAAGAAACCAAAATGTAAATTCACACCAGACTCACTCATAATTTACATGTGACAAAGTTTATACCATATTGTTCTTATTTAATGATTTGATTGCCAGGGGAACAAAAGAGTGTTTGTGTCTGTTTGTCTTTGCTATCGGTGTCTTGTATCTCTTTTGTGATGGTAAAATCACAAAATCCTGACACAAAGGGTGATTCTTTATTTCGAGGATCTTGTTAGCTTTTTTATAGATGTTTGTCTCAAACAACTGCCCAATGGGGTTTGTTTTTGACAATGATTTTGCCAGCAGCATTTAGGATTCTATGAAGTTTATTTTTATTTTTAATGCTCAGATTGCCATACCAGGCAGTGATATTGAAACTTAAAATATTGCAGATGTGAGCGTGATAAAACATAGCCAAGGCCTTTTCGCTACTATTAAACGAGGACAGTTTTCTTAGTAATCCTAATCTTTGCTGAACTTTTTTGTTGATATAATCAGTATTTGCAGTAAAATTTAGTTTATTGTCTAGGATAGTACCAAGGTATTTAAAGGTTTGCACAATTTCAATAGTCTCTCCAGCTATAGAAACAATATCATTTTCATTCTTGTCCCTGCGAAAATCGATTATCATTTCTTTGGATTTTTTTACATTTAATAATAAAAAAATTATCTTTACAGTATTCTTCAATGTGTTCTAATTCTTTGAAATACTCATTTACGACTGAACTCTCTGAGAGCAGGGCAAGAAGAGCCGCATCATCAGCGAATTTTGTGAAGGAGCAACAAGAACTATCGGATTGAAAATCATTGGTGTACATGTGTAATATTTTGGAGCACGAGTAGTTTTATAGACTACCTCTTGGACAGTCTCAACGAAAGTATACAGGATAAATGAACATGTTTGTTGACAAGACGATCTAGAATTGCGGTAAGTATGATCCTGCAGAATGAATCACGTGACCCAAAGGTATCAATAAGAAGCCGACACTAGGAAAACGCAAACATGGACTTCCTACTATAACCTTGCGCTGTACCTTCAAGGAAGACATCAGGGCTGTGGACATCAGTTGATTGCGATCATTGTTGAAGACCTCTTTCTATGAAGACAGCTTGTCGCCCAATGCGTCTAACGGATCTAAGTTTACAATAGATAATGATGATGAAATGGTAAAACAAAACAAACAAAAAAAAAAGCATGCACACTAATAATTCTCTTCGCTGCTGTAACAGAACTAGATATATATTTTCTTTATCTATTAACAGAGCTAGACATACCGAATCAGAAACGACATTGGTAGCGAACCAGGCTGAGAATTACTCCCCTAGAGCTCGGAAGAGGAGGCGGGCAGTGAGTTTTAAGGTCACATAATGCCGCACAAGGACAGCCCTAATGCCGCACACGGACCAAATCCTTGTCCCGATCGTCTCCCATGCAGAACCTGACATTCGTTAAGAATGTGGTCTACTGTTTCTTCGTCCTCGACGCCATGGCGGCACCGTGTGTCGTAGTTCTCCCTAAACCATCCAACGCGCCTATTGGACAGTGTCCGACTCGGGACTGGGCTAGGACGGCCTGTTCCGCACGGCTGAGCTCCCACCATGCGTCATTTCGGCCTGATCTACTCAACTGCTTATGTAGCTCTCACCCTTATCAGAAGCGTCCCAACTGTAAAACCAAAGTGCCAACAAACAGGTGTCGGCTAGGGATCGTACACTCACGAGAGTGCACGGTTCATCATGTAAGGTGCTCGTTTGCGCCGCGGACTTCGCTAAAAAGTCAGCCCTCTGATGACTGACCAGACCACAATGGGCTGGAACCCATTGAATAAAACTATTTACATTGAGCTACAGAAGACACTCCACCACGCGAGGAACGCTTCCCTTCAAGGACATCGAGTGCAGAGATTGAATCGGTGAAAATGGCCACGTACCCTGGGGGTCGTGGATCCATTTCCGACTCTTTCAGCTACCCACTGCAGTGCAACGAGCATTGCTTCCAGCTCAGCCTCAAACCTGCTTTTCCCATGGCAGGGTCCACTCAGCTCCACGTTCTCAGGCAACGACTTCATCTCAGCAGTTATCTAAATACTGTTGACTCTTTTCTTCTCTGCGGAACGGAAAGACGACGCATTCAGTCTTGGACGGAAGTCGTTAGATCGTGTTTCACAACTTAGGTTTCGGGTCTGTTGGTGCAAATGGTGCGCTCTTATTCAAAATACAGTTTTGTCCTAGAGTATAGAGTATAGAGTATATCAAAGCGTTTTGGCAAGTTTATTAGTCTCTGATTCCCAACGATCTAAAGGGGACAAGACGTGAATAGAACAATGCAGGTTACAACGGCATTTTATTTTGTTTCTTATCATGTAGGAGAAGGGGTTAATCTAATCGATCGTGTTATTCAAAGACTTTATTCTGAAGAGCCATGAATTTTTGTGGCTGATTCAGGCAACCCGTTTCATGTTCTAATGGCGCTAGTGAAGAATGAGCAGTTTTACAAATTTGTCCTAGCATAGAAAGAAGAAATACTGTTTTAGAAGTCAGTGTGCAATCGTTATGACAGTTCTGTTGTTAAATGGAACCCGTTCTCTTTCTCCTCCTTAAACAAAATGTATTAGCTGACCAGGTGATCAAAGTGCTGACCAGGTGATCAAAGTGCTGACCAGGTGATCAAAGTGATGACCAGGTGATCAGAGTGCTGACCAGGTGATCAAAGTGCTGACCAGGTGATCAAAGTGATGACCAGGTGATCAAAGTGCTGACCAGGTGATCAAAGTGATGACCAGGTGATCAAAGTGATGACCAGGTGATCAAAGTTCTCATTTCAAGACACAAGACTCGAGATCTTTTAACAATGTGTTCCTGTTCACTTCTGACCCTGGCTGTGACTATTGACAGACAAGTTGAACACTGCCAATTAGTCTTTCAGCACCCTATTACTGCATTAGTTATGTAGGTCAGACAGCTCAGTACAACCTAAACACCCAGCCCATTTCCATGCACATTTAGACTTGACTCTGGGACAGGGGCAAGGATGCATATTCATTTTTTTTACCAAAAGTGAGTCTGATATTTGTGTTCAGACCTTGCGATCTATAGGGCAGATGGTGTTGACATGCAACTGGCCAGCACATTGACCCATCGCCTTTACTTTCCCAACTTAATTCAGGTACCCATTAGAGTTTGGCAGACACAGGGGCGCCCGGTATTCAAAATCATAGTCTTCACCGAGATTTGAACCCATGACTCCAGGTTCGGAAGCCAAGCGCTTAATCCCTCAACCACCTCCTACCATGAATAATTATGCAAAATTTAAGCTTGATCCGAGAATGTGAAGTTGGAGAACAAAACGTGTATGTATAATAAGTGTATTAAATCAAATCAATCACTTCTCTCATTAAGTAGCATTTATTTCCCTTGTTTCAATATCAAACAAAATAATTAACCACCAATAATTAATAAACTAACTGGTTATTTTTTTTTAAATGGATTCATGTCTTGTCAGGTACAATAAATAATTGTTCAATGTTTCAACTTGATCCGCGAATGGGAAATGGGAGAAAAAAACACGTTCAAACATTTTACCAGACAGGTAACTCAAGAACAAAGTTTGCTCAATCAGTGCGTGGGAGTTGGTTTTTTTTTGGCGGGGGGGGGGGGGAAGGGGAGCGGCACCCAGAGACTGACGCGGACGGACCCTAAAAGGTTTCAGTTCACAAAAAATCTCTCTTTACCTCAAGAATCTGTACCGGTATTGTTAAGTGAAGAAATAACAAATCTTCTTTACGAAATAAAACTTTTAATCATCATTTTGAAATCTTCTAGAGTTTGAATACACACTACAATCACACAATAGGACTTCATTTCAATAGCAGAATGATAAAAGTATACAATATGAAGCTTTAAACATATTCACTGAAGGGTCCCGCAGTTTATCCTCCCTCGTATATGTAATATGGAGGCGCGGAGGCTGAGTGTTAAAGCGCTTAGCTTCCGAACCGCGATCCCGAGTTCGAATCCTGGTATTTTTAATTTCGGGATCTTTAAAGTACCTCTAATTCCATCCAGCTGTAATGTGTACCTGGGTAAAAGTACAGGCGGTTGGGCGTTGTGTTGGCAACATGACACCCTCGTGAGCCACAGAAACAGATGACCTTTACAGAAACAGATGACCTTTACATCATCTGCCCTATAGACTGCATGGTCTGAAAGGGGAACTGAAATACATATAAAAAGGCTTGTCTTCGAGGAGTGCAGCATGTCACGTGTCTACGCAATCCTAAAACTGTGATTCCTAATATTTAAACCCAGCCAGCTGAAGGTGGTCGGTATAGCTTCTCTTTTCGCCGACTACGTCTGTCCTTGGAAGCAGATTTCCTTTTGGTCTCAAATGTGTTTCCTACAGCCTTTTCCAACATAGAAATAAGGAACGAGAAATTTCTTTTGTGCTTATTTTTAACTAATTAGTCTAAATTTAGTACCATTTGAAACTTACTGTTGTTTCTGGAAAAGTAAACATTCTGTTTATTGTTTATATAAACAACCTTGACATTCACTTTGATGGTTATTATTTTCGTGATACACTCCAATGAATGTAATAGCTATTACAAGTCGGGCCTAACAGTTCATCACAGTAGTTCATTAGCGATTTCTTATTAGTTTTAATGTCATAACACTCAATGCTGGTACCTCTATAAAGAGAAACTCGCTTATATAGTCGTTGAGCTATTCAAGTAGTTATAAAATTCAAAGTTTTATTAGTCCATTGTTAGTTAAAAAATTTTTTTTATTGAATGACCCAATTCTCTTTTCTTTTCATATCAAAACAAAATTAATTAAAATTACAACTGATTGAATAATTTGCTAATTTTTGTATTGATTCGCGTGTTGTGATCGACAACGAATAATTGCGCAAAGTTTCAACTTGATCCGAGAATGGGAAGAGGGAGAAATAACGTGTCCAAGATTTTGACCAGACAGACCGACGGAGTGGGTTGATATAAGCGAAGTAAAAAAAAAAAAGTAGTCCGGACCAAACCATGATTACATTAAGTCCTAGCCCATGGTTTTCTCTATTCTCATAAAGTCAATTCAATCGACTTCGTGGGGGGAAAACACAGACATCGAACTGTGTCAATGTTGTCTTGGTGAATGCTAGGTTTCTGTCGCTCTAACAAAGACGTCCTCCAGTGTGACGTCACACGGGAACTAGCCACAAGATAGCCAGTGACTATTTAAAAATACGTTTTCCTTTTTAGGCCCACAAAGTTTTCTGTAAAAGAAGAAAAAAAAAGTTTTCACGGAGGACCATTTCTACTTTTTTTTTCTGTTTAGAGGTAGGTGAAAAAAGAACTGGATGATGGGTATTACAGAAGTATCTCATCCACAGTACTGCCACGTTAGGAGCTATATATCTTATCTTATGTAAGATTATATAAGATAAGATAATACAGACTTTACTTAAAAAAAGAAGATGATTACGTCCTACGCTTAATGCATATTAACCAATGACCTAAATTCTGCCAAGTCACTGGTTTTCCTGGCATGCCCTAATAGCACTAGAGAAGAAGGGGCATTTGTACACATTTTTCCTAGCATATTGAACTAACAAAGGGAGGGGAATTTGAATTGACATACTGTAAATTCATTACAAGCATTACAGAAGCACTAGATATACCTTTCAACATCCTAGACGTAGCCAGGAACTATTTTTTGGAGGTGAGGGGAAATGTTTCGCTTTCTACTAAACCACACACACACACGCACACACATACATACATAGATACATACATATACACATACATATATATCGGCCACGAGTAATGTCCGGCTAGTATATATATATATATATATATATATATATATATATATATATATATATATATATATATATCACTAATCACTGCAATGGGCGATACAATAAGATAGAACATCTCACTTGTTATTACTCGTCTATAACGATTGAAATTGCAGCGGTTAAATGAGAAAAGAAGCTGAACGTTAAAAACTAGGCTTACAAATTAATAAGGCTTGTCATCGAGTCCAAAGATTGATGAGGAATGCGGTATTTTCCGTGACGACGCAGTCCCAGCTGTGACCGATATATTTTGCTACATACTATGATTATCATGTATTTCTCAGACGAACTGAATTTTTACACCAGTTTATCATTCATGAAAAAAAAGAGGGGAATCGGACTCTCAAGTCCGACATTTTCTTCCAGGAAGAGCCGAATGGTTGCTAGTCCCTTTTCCTTCATTAGTACTGTTGTTACATTTTTAATTCTTCGGCTTTTCAGCTCTTTATGTAAATCTTTGAAAGTTTCTATGATACTTTTTTCACTCCTTCATATATAGTCACCTCCCCTAACTCTCGTGTACATCGGCACTTACAAATTTCAAAAGCTCTATAGGCCTATTGCTTTTGTTCCTTCGCTCCCCCCCCCCCCTCTAAAACAAGTATTCAGTCAATATCGACTTCATATAGCCAAAAGAAAAATAGATTCTATAAAAGGTTTACCAAAGCAAGCCCCCCCCCCCCCCCCCCCCCAAAGAAGTTCTAGTGAAATTTACGCACAATAAGAGTTTATATAATGCTTAAAAATGGACGGAATTATAAAATTGTACTAGAAGTATAATATTGCACTATGTCCCTGAGAGAGTCCTGCGCTCAATGGACTCAACGCTTCTAGTGGTGCCACGTTTCTCCCTCAAAAGTTACGGTCTGCGGGCTTTTTCAGTGCACGGACCAAGGGTTTGGAACTCACTCCCCATTGATATCAGACAGAGAACATGCTACACTACTTTCAAGAAGAACATTAAGACCTACCTGTTTAAAACTTCTTTTTAGATTAGTTTGTCATTATAGCTCTCGTGTATGTGTTTGTAATGTTATTACAGCGCCCTGAGCCTACATTTTGTCTGTTAACAGCGCTTTATAAGTAAAATTATTATTATTATTTGATACTTCAGTTAAAAAAACATACTGGGTCAAAATTGCGAATTAAAAAATCGTTTTTTTTTAGTAAATACAAGCACTCGTTCGTTGCTAACTAAACTATATCAGCGCCATTCGTTAATCGGGAAACATGAAAAGTACCAAGATATCTATGTGTAGTCGCTCAATGAACGATGTTGTGTCTGTTCTATTTATGTAAATGTTTCTGTTGTTTTGTTTTTATACTGGTCCCTCGCCCCACCCCTTTTTGTAATCACAACAAATTTCCATAAGGATCAATAAGGCAGTCTTAGTCTTAAATAGGTATTGTCATAACTACACAATCATAAAGAATCTTAAACCAGTAGCCTGAGCTTCGGGCGGGAGGGGCTTGTTAGCAATGGCTTGCTACCCACCTAGGAGAAGGAAAACTGAATTTAAACATGTGCAGCCTCACAGCTATACCTAAGCATAAGAAGAGCTTCGGGAGTCAACCCCTAGAAAAATCAGGAGCGGCAGTTTGCAGGACACAGTGCTACGCCTTAGCAGAGCCCGCGATGCCGCTGACACCAAGCTGTTCCTTTAGATAATTCGGTTGCGTAAGGTGGTGGTTGGGGGGGGGGGTTACTGATATTTGGCTGATCATAGGTTATGCTTCACAATGTACTATATATATGCATATGTCCAGATTGGATGAAATAAATTATTCGTCCTTTGTTTAACCTTGTTAAAGTTTATCTTCTGTGGTATTTTTTGCCCATTTTAAAAGGGGATTTTGTTAGTTACACATAGCTCCCTTGCCAGCTTGGAGCCTGAAGGGTAGCTATTTGTAGTTTTGATTTAGCTTTTTTGTTGGAGGCTGGAAGAAAGTAGGCTAGTACCTCAATATTAAAAAAAAAAAAATTAAAGTAGATAAGTAAAGATAATCTGATTGCGTCATATGAGATCTTTTTTTTTTTAAATTGGGAATGGTATTTGATAAAAAACCGGTTAAGTTTAGCTTTTAAATAAATAATTAAAAGTAAGTGAGTAAACTTTTTTTGTCTTCCTTTTTTTTTTTATAAAAACATTTTTTTAAATAAAGGAAATAGTTTCAAAAACACATTCCAGGATTTCCAGCATGATCGTGGAGTAGGCTGCAGCAAGGGTCCAGAAAATGATGACGTCAAGGTGACAGGTCTAGAAAAATGATGACAAAGTCAATTTAAAAAAATCCTGAAGCTTTTCCTCAAATCAAATACTCCAAAACAATTTTTTTAAAGGACTTATGGGTTATTAAAATTCATTTTCTCAATCCTATATCATCAGAAACTTTCTGGGGTCTGTTAGAGTTACAAAAATGTACATACAATGAACCAATTTGGTTTCTTTTTTGTTATTTTTTTAAAACTCCAACTGAATCTTAGACAAACAGACGCAAACACTCTTTTGTTCCCCTGGCAATCAAATCATTAAATAAGAACAATCTGGTATAAACTTTGTCACATGTAAATTATAAGTGAGTCTGGTGTGAATGTACACTTTGGTTTCCTATAGTTATAATGTTTTTTTGTTTGGTGTAATGCACAAATTGTAAGACAAATTTCCGTACGGACAATAAAGATTATTATTACTATTATTATTAATTTGACATCTATAATGCAAAGTGGCAATATGTTAGTTGCGTTAAATATAAATATAAGGTTTGTGTAACAACATGAAGCTAGGAACAAGATGTAAGAGCATTTCCTTACAAAAAATATTTACAGAATCAATAAACTTTGGCATAATACTGATTGTCAATAAGTTAACACCATTGGTAGTACAGAGCAGGAAGCACTGCACCCAGTTCCACCTCCTCAAGGGTAACAAGAATGAAGATCCCCTTTAGTAGTTTTTGAGTCTTTTTTCTAAGACTTAATGTGAGAATACCATTGGAGTTCCTTGTTTATGGAACAATTGATAGGTCAACATCTTCCGGTGATTTGTATATATTCTTGTAAATTCCCTTGGGACTAAGCATTGGTTATTTCTCTTTAAGTTTGGCATTAACAGTTCTCCATATTTCCAAGTTTGTAGTGGTGTGAGTTACTTTGAAAAAAAAATTTATTGTCAGTGTTGTAAGCGAGTAAACGCCATCAAAAAAAGTAACCTAGAAATTTCGGACACGGATCTCACAAAAATTGCAGAAATTGCAGTATAAATAATAAAATTGTAATGCTTTAAAAAAGTTTCTTTTTATTTCATTTGTAAGTTATAAAATTATTTATAATATATTTCTATACTTTAAATATTAATAATTAGTATCTGTTTTAGTTTTAAAATTATAAGTATTATATTAAATTTTACAATAAAAGTTATATACTGTACGGTACTTTTTATAATGATTATCATAAAAGAGTTATGTAATTATAAGTTTACTCTTTCCTTCTAATACTGAAATAAAATTCTTTTGTTATCTCCCCTGATTGTTGTGAAAGGAAAAAATATTGCTAATTGTATAGAAAATATTCAGCCCCCAAAATTTTTTACTTTACCTTATAAACTATGGAAGGTAATATTTTGTCATTGTTACAATGCGATTACTAAATAGTAACATTTTCAAAAACGTCCACCCAATGAAAGCTGGTGGGCCTGATAGAATAAAAGGGTGAATCTTAAAAGAATATGCTGAACAACTAGCTGAACCTTTCCAAGATATTTTTTCTACTTCATTACTAAACCATGAGATATCACCTGTGTGGAAGTCATCTATAATTGTACCTGTGCCAAAGGTTTCCAAACCGAAGGAAATGAATGACTATAGACCTGTTTCATTTACTTCCATTGTGTCTAAATTTTTAGAAAAATTGGTTAAAATGTTTCTTCTGAATGATCTTTGTAATAAGTTAGACCTTTACAATTTGCTTACCAAAAGGGTAAAGGTGTAGACGATGCCATACTAAATATTTTAAATTGTGTCTACAAACATCTGAACTTACCGAACACTTATGTAAGATTGTTCTTTATTGATTTCTCATCAGCTTTTAACACTATACAACTTCATTTACTCATTGAAAAGATGAAAGCGTTGCAGATTAGTCCATACATAATTCTATGGGCTAATGAATTTTTGACCCAGAGAGCTCAGAGGGTTAGGGTAAACAATGTTATATCTAATGAACGCATAGTTAACACAGGGGCGCCCCAGGGGACTGTGACATCGCCATTGTGGTTCATTTTGTACACCAATGATTTTCAATCCGATAGTTCTTGTTGCTCCTTCACAAAATTCGCTGATGATGCGGCTCTTCTTGCCCTGCTCTCAGAGAGCTCAGACGTAAATGAGTATTTCAAAGAAATAGAACACATTGAAAAATACTGCAAAGATAATTTTTTATTATTAAATGTAAAAAAACAACAAAGAAATGATAATCGATTTTCGTAGGGACAAGAAGGAAAATGATATTGTTTCTGTGGCTGGAGAGACTATTGAAATTGTGCAAACCTTTAAATACCTTGGTACTATCCTAGACAATAAACTAAATTTTACTGCAAATACTGATTATATCAGCAAAAAGGGCAGCAAAGATTACGATTACTAAGAAAACTGTCCTCGTTTAATGTTAGCGAAAAGGCCTTGGCTATGTTTTATCACGCTCACATCTGCAATATTTTAAGTTTCAATATCACTGCCTGGTATGGCAATCTGAGCATTAAAAATAAAAATAAACTTTATAGAATCCTAAATGCTGCTGGTAAAATCATTGGCAAAAAAAAAAAAAACAACCCCATTTGGGTTGTTGTTTGAGACAAACATCTATAAAAAAAGCTAACAAGATCCTTACCATCACAAAAGAGATACAAGACACCGATAGCAAAGACAAACAGACACAAACACTCTTTTGTTCCCCTGGCAATCAAATCATTAAATAAGAACAATCTGGTATAAACCTTGTCACATGTAAATTATGGGTGAGTCTGATGTGAATGTACACTTTAGATTCTTATTGTTATAATGTTTTTTGTTTGGTGTAATGCACAAATTGTAAGACAAATTTCCATACGGATAATAAAGATTATTATTATTATTATTATATTATATAGTATATAGACTGATATAGTTTTCTTTCTATGTGTGTGTTTTGGGGCCAGTGTCTTGTTCGGGCCTCATGATTAAGAATGCAGTTTAGAAGGACATGGTCAGCATTCTCTGGTGACATTTCACAAATTTCCCTAGTTCCAAATGTGAGCAGCTCAGGCAGGCGCGAGTGGGAGGACCTATTCTCTGCTCAACATTAAAATTTACCAACAGTAGGCAGATGTTTGCGCTACTGGGTGGGCTTAATCTGTGCACCTCGGTATGGTGACCAAGGGGCTAGAGTCACCTAAGTAACCAGACAACTAACTATACTAACTTAACTAAGTGAAAACAAGATAACAAACTTTAGTTTACGATAAATAAAACAAAAAGAAACTTTATTTACATACAAAAATAAATCAATAATAAAATATAATATATACACTAACTTGACTAATCACTACTACTGAACCCATCAACTAACTAAAACCCTCTAAATCTACACCTCTACAAACACTAACAAAGTAACCAAACCAACTATCTAACTAAATCACTACAACTACTACCCTAGACCTAGATTGACAAACAAACTACAATAAACTAGTCTAGATCTACAATATCCTACTACTACAACCAACCCATAACTACAACTAAAACAAGAACATCTTAGCCTTAGTACATTAACTATTAGTATTCACTAAGAACAGAAACAGACTATAACTTATTATTAACTTATAACTAAACCACTAATAAGGCAACACTACAGAAACAAAATAACACTAGCTTCCCTAGAATTAGATCTAGAATAGATCTACAGAAACAATAACAAAATTATCAATAGCAGAAACAAAATAACACTAGATTCTCTAGAATTAGAATAGATCTACAACAGCAGTTATAAGCAGCAGCTATTTCAGCAGAGTAATTGCAGCAGCTAAAAGCAGTAACAATAGCCTGCAATACATCAATGCAAAACTATATTATATTTTTAATTCTATTAGGACTGATGGACGCCGCCATCTTCAATACAGCATGTTGGGAACAGCTGTCAACTCTTTTGAAAAATATTCCAAAAAACTAAATTAAGATATATCTAGCATATTTACACAGTGTGACATAGATCTAGTAAAAGAAAATATAAAATATTTCTACACTTACAGGCCGTCCCAGGTACAGGAATAAAAATATAATTAGACGACAGACCACAAAGATCTTCAGCTGTCACACAGACAGATATGGTACTGACCACTAGTCAAATGTACACTCAACTGTTTTAAGACAGCAAGTAGTACATCCCTTTATACTATCCCGCACTAACCTATATAAATATGCGGAAGTACAATTATAAAATCTGACACTAACCTATAAAAATAAAATATATAAAAATAGCTCTAACCTATACAACAAAAATACATTTAAAAAAAAGCTAAAATTGCATATAAAACTAGCTCTGGGAGCGCATGCTCACACAAATTTCAGCTTCCGGAACATATGCTGTCTCATTCTGTTGTGTCCAGTTCTGAGGCGAAAGATTAGAAGTTGATCATGTCGGGATTGCTTATATTATAAATGACATCCTACTTAGTCTTAGGCGTCGTCTTTTTTTATTATTATTTATTGTTATTTATTGAATGAGAGTTTGTAATGTAGTAAGTGTGGTGTACTAGTAGTGTAGTAAAGTAGTATACCCATTTCTTATCATTTTATATTCACTAGTTCTAGATGAGTAGATCTAGAGTCTAGACTGGTAGCTAGTATTACGTTCTTCATTTCTTCTGGATAGAGACAAAAGAGTGCAATGTTCAATGGAGTGTTTGTTCTCCCACACAAGACCTCGTTTTGTGACGATAAAAGTAATTCTATATTGTAATTGCTTTAACTGTATTTTTTAACACTGGAAAATCCAATATATCACAGAGATAAGAAATTTTCTTTATTACACCTCTGTGAGGCTGGAGTAGGCATTATATATTCTTCCAATATAAAGGCCTTTAAAAATGTAAATCATGTTCTGTTTCAACAAGAGGCGCCTAAAACAAAATTTGACTCCTCTTACGTGATTCTTCTCGATTTCCTTGTGTCACAATGGTCAAGATTGTCCATACTGTTTTACATCGTTTGGTTGACGACTTTTGAGTGACAAGAAATGGTTTGCTTCAAGACGTTTTACTTCACATGAAGATGATCGTACTGCTCTCAGGTTTATCACAAACATGCGTTCGCTATATACACATAGCATTGACCAGTAGTATAGTGACCAGTGCTGACTCCATCTTTATTTGACTTTATTTGACCTGCGACTTTTTTTCATTAATGGGGTGAAAACAATGCGATATTGGGTCATCCTAACCCTTTTTTTAAATTTAACTTCTTATTTACATGCCCTGTTAAAACACTTACTACCAGGTAAAGGCTTTGTAAATTGCACGAGAATTTCTGAAGCTCAGAACGCAGGATGTTGGGATCTAGGGCATGTTCCTTTCTGTTTATATCCAACGCTATTACAAAGAAGAACATATCTAGTACACACACAAAGTTTGTGGTTGGGAATGAGGGCCTTCTATTGGAGAATGCCCCCCCCCCTCAAAATAATGCGATATTATTGTAATGCTGGCTGTACTACTGAACATACAAGGACCAAAAGTGTGTTGTTGAAAGAAAGGTCTTTCACTTAATAGTAGTATGTGTATTGTGTGTGTGTTTGAGGGGGGAGGGTGCCGTTACAATGCAGACAGACCAGAAAACTTCATCTGATAAGTCTAAATAGTGTTTGTGTAAACTCAATATTAGTTACAAATGTACGGGTATCTGCTCGTGCAAAATAAAACCAAATTTATTGTTCAATTAAATATCTTAATATTTTTTTCATTACGTTTTAAAAACCCTACTGGACCACTTTATGGGAGCCTACATCGTTCCTTCAACTTCCCAGCTGGTTAAAGGGGGCTTGAACGAATGCCCCAGTAGGGACCACAGGCAGAGAGGAGGATGAGATGATTAGTCCCAATGTTACAGAAGTTTTCCCAAGCAAATAATTCATATAGATATACATTAGTGTGCTACGAGGGAGACTACCACACATAGCCGTTAAACATTTCTGAACGGGGATGATTTAAATAAGCGTATGCGCTGGAAAAGATATGTTATTAGGGGCCCTATCCTATTTTTAACACTTTGATAGACTTAATAATTTATGCTATGTTTCTTACATTTTATGTCATTTTCCTTCTTTAAAAAATATTTAGTAGGCATATTTTTGAAAGTTTATTTTTCCTTAAGATTATTGGAGATTCCCCTTTCAGGGTGACGTCACGAGTGGCTACACAAATTGTTGCCCGAGTAGAAGGTTCTCAAAGTACAACGGTAACGTTAACTATTTATCTCAAAGTCTGGAATATAGAAATATCTTTCCAATGAATTAAAGTCTTTAAGGCACTGTAGAGACTCTCTTGACAAAGTAAAAAAGATGTTTAAGACATCTCCATCACACAAAAAAAAACACCAGTTTATTATAAATTTCATTTTAAAATTGCTATAGGCCATAGGCCTACCGAACGAATTCCAGTATTCTGGAAGGCAACATTCTAGTACTCAAGCGACTTCATTCGAATTTGTGACCTACTTTTGCAATCCCATAGTCAAATATTTGAATAATTTATTTTGACAGCCTTTCATTGTCGTGCTGCATGACAGCGTATTTTTATTACGATTTCAGAAAGATTACTTCAATAATTATTGAATTAAATATTTTTTCACACAGTTGGCCTCAAAGGCACGCAGGGGAAATAACAATTCTTGTATTTTCCTTATTACCGAATATCAGTGATATCCCTTTTGCATTTGGTGTTACAAAATTATGACAAATAAAATTTGAATGATACGTTTACTACACTGTTTGAACATAAAGTAGGAATTAATTTTTTAAAAAGTTTCATTCCTGTTTTTGTTTACTCTTTTGAATTAAAACATTGTCACCTACAAGACAAACAGAAAACAACTTTCCATCCAGAATACCCTGGTTAAAAAATGACATACACATTTAGTGATTACGATTAGGACAATGTAGACATAAACATAATGTGACATGTATAAATCGGCCTAAATAAAGAGTAAAGCAGACTGTAATAAATGCACATTCCTCGTTCAAATGTACAACTGCTCCTTCTTCCCTAGCGCTATTAGAGCATGGAAGGGGCTGCCTGAGCCAGCCAGCAAAACCGATGACTTAGCAGAATTTAAGTCATTGGTTAACATGCATGACTAGATGTATGACGCGTAGGACGTAATCATCTTTTTTTTTTGAAGTAACGTCTGTATTATATAAGATAAGATAAATTATTTGAATACAAAAAGAAGACTGAAAAATTGTAAGAACAAGTTGGAAGCCGTTTAGTACTTAAAATTCTCCTCTCTATATGTCATTCTAACATTTTTTGGCTAATTAAAGAAGGAAAAAAAGTTTTAAAAAACGTAGTCCTGTATCAGTACATGATGAAGTTAAAAAAAAGTAGTTCTGTATGAGTACATGATGAAGTTAAAAAAAGTAGTCCGGTATCAGTACATGATGAAGTTAAAAAACGTAGTCCTGTATCAGTACATGATGAAGTTAAAAAAAGTAGTCCTGTATCAGTAGATGATGAAATTAAAAAACTAGTCCTGTATCAGTACATGATGAAGTTAAAAAAAAAGTAGTCCTGTATCAGTACATGATGAAATTAAAAAACTAGTCCTGTATCAGTACATGATGAAGTTAAAAAACGTAGTCCTGTATCAGTACATGATGAAGTTAAAAAACGTAGTCCTGTATCAGTACATGATGAAATTAAAAAAACGTAGTCCTGTATCAGTACATGATGAAATTAAAAAACGTAGTCCTGTATCACTACATGATGAAGTAAAAAAAAAGTAAAGAAGAAACACCACAACAAATTCAGGAGTCAGTAAGAGAATACACGACAATAACACAAAAAAAAAAACTAGATCAGACTTCATAATGACTTCAAAAGGTGGATAATTAAAATCGATCTTTCATTTATTTTTTCAAAATTATCTCCAACACATTACCTTTATAAAATTGTGCAATTTAGCGTAGAGGTGTTTGCTCAACCTGGGAGGCCCTTGGGCTTTCTTTGCCACATATGTGCTAGCGTTATAAAAAACCAAACCTAGGCCTCCCACATACGGAGGGGGGGAGGGGTCTGGTCTTTATATAGAACGAAAACAATAAAACAACTAACACCAATTACCCGCAGTCCTATACAAAGAAAGACTAAATGTATTCTTGTATTAATGGTCGTCCACCCCCCCCCCCCCAACCATACCTCGCTACCGTTTAACCCCTTGTAACATAAAACTGGGATATTTTGGGCTGTCGGCTGTTAAGGTTTGTTCCTAACGCTTGGAACGGTTTTGTTTTACTGCAAGTTCAGACATCAAACAACGGGCAATGAGTTCGCTCCCATTGTGACAATTTGACAGATTTTGGATTAGGGGTTTAGCTCATTGAGAAAAGATAGAGCAATGTGGATTGTCTTACACTGTAACACACCAATTCATTAGCCAACTTCTGTTCGGGGGGAACCAATTGATCGTTGTACAACTGATTGTGAACAGATTTAGTGTTGTTGACATGCTGGGTAAGGACCTTGTTTCAAAATGAAGCACGCGGAACGGCAAGTCATCCGTATCGAGATTTAAGGTGGAGCCAATTACGAAGCGACTCGCGAATGAGGTGATAACACGGCTTCGTGTCATGGAGGCATCTTAATCTGTGGAACTACTAAGAAAATAAACGATGTGATTGTGTGTTCATGTGGGACAAATACAAAAAAAAAGGTAAAATGATTAAATATTTTAAATTATTTTTTAAATATACAGCTGCCCAAGCATGAGTATGACGCAAACAGGATTAATGAGGACTTAATGAGGGGATGTAGAAAAAAATATCGTTTGTGAAATGTTCTTTGTCTAGCCAGCTAGAAGCTGTAAGCTCTTTTGCACGTTTGTGTTATCAGTTTTGTTACCCACAGGGGCCGGCTAGAGCTTGTGTGACAAGTTCTTTTCTTTTTCTTTCATTTTGTTTTTGTTTTAACAGGTTCAATTGAACCTTAGTTCTTTTCAAATAAAATCTAATTGTTAAACCAATATCCAGATAAAAACAAAGCTTATCTAACGAGGAGAACTCTATCACCAAAGAAAGTAGAAGTTATTTCCCTTTATTAATAAAAAAAATAATGACCAATAATTGATTGATAATTGGTTAATTTCTTTTTAATGGATTCATATTTTAAAAGGGAAAATAAATAGATCTAATTGTTTAAAGTTTCAACTTGATCCGTAAATGGGTGTGAGAGAAAAAAAAACATGTACAATTATTTAAGGGGACAAAACCCGACAAATTTAACCATATTTGTGAATACTGAATAGTTAACTTCTCTTCTTGGTATCAAACAAAATAATTAATAACCAGTAATTAATTGTTTTTATTTTTATTGATTCATGTTTTGTCTACACCTATTGTTCAAAGTTTCAACTTGATTCAAGAAAGGGTGTGGGAGAAATAGCGTGCTCAAACTTTTTATCAGACAGACAGACAGAGTGAGTTGATATAAGCTTTGTAAAACTAGTTTGCATGTATTCATTAGTGGCTGAGTGTCGCGAGTTTGAATCCTGGTGAAGATTAGGACGTTTTTAATTTCGGGATCTTTGTTAAGCCCACCCATCTCTAATAGGTAGCTGGCATTAGTTGGGGAACAGTAACGGCGGTTGGTCGTTTTGCTGGTCACCCTTGTTAGCCGTGTGCAACAGAAACAGATGACCTTTCCATCCCCTGCCCAATAGATTGCAAGGTCTGAAAGCGACATTGCACTTAATAGTTTAAAGCACGGAATGCAGACTACACAATAAGGTTACATGAACTAGATTATCTGTTACAAATATTCGTTGTGACAGACTGAGATTATTATATGCATTATATTATATGGATTATACTCCCAGTACCACAAAGCAACTGTCAAATATAAACGATTTTTCAGATATGAATTATTTATGTACAATGTAGGATTACATTGAAAATAATGTCCTGTATGTATAGTTCAGTGGTGCTTAAAGTACGGCTAGACGGCCATATCCAGTGCTATCGGGGGATATCCAGCCCGTATCGAGGTGTTATCGGACCATATCCAGTGCTATCGGGTGATATCCAGCCCGTATCGAGGTGCTATCGGGTGATATCCAGCCCGTATCGAGGTGTTATCGGGTGATATCCAGCCCGTATCGAGGTGTTATCGGACCATATCCAGCCCGTATCGAGGTGTTATCGGACCAAATCCAGACCGCATAGAGGTGCTATTGGGCCATATCCAGACCTATTTAGGTGCTATTGGACCATATCCAGCCCGTATTGAAGTGCTACCGCTCCATATCCAGCCTGTATTGAGGTGCTATCAGGCTATATTCCACCCGTATCGAGCTGCTAGAGGGCCATATCCAGCCCGTATTGAGGTGCTATCGGGCCTCTCGAAACACTAGCTTACTGTGCATAATTAAGCCACAGAGGCTCATAGGAGTTTTTGCGGTTATGTGACCCGCCACACGCGTGCCGATGAGATTAGATGGTATATGATTTATGTTATAATCATATTTGACAGTGCTATTTATAACTTAAAAATAGAACCCACCAGAGGCGGCTTTAGCAGTACGCGGTCGAGTGTCATACGCGGGCCAGGGAGCCAAAAGCGTAGCTGCATACCGTAACACATCCCTCTAACGGGTTCGTCCTCCTTCTTCCCCCCCCCCTAAAATGTTGTAGGTAAGTCTTATTATTGTTACAAAATATAGTACCATAAGTAGGTACTGACGTTAGAGTATCTAGTAACAAAGAATAATACTTCAATAACTTTTATGGTAATTGGGATCATATAGATGAGGGGAAATACTTCCAAAATTCTGAGCAATAAGTCCTCGTTTTCTGAATTCCGAAGCTGATGGTAACAAAGGAAATCTCCTATGGTGGGGCAACCATCATGTGCGGGTCCTGGATCGGTTGCCTCACTAGTCACTCCTCTATGATTAGCACCACAAGGCTTATTATTTTCTTGAATTGCAGGTCAATTCACGATGATTTAATATTCACTTTGTACTTTGTTTTCGGTCTGTATTAAGTTATGAACATATACTGCTGGTTTAGTACTAGACCACTCGTCAGAGAAGGCTTGAACACTGACCTGCGACGTCCCAGACTATGGGCAGTTTAGATCAATAGCTCGTCGCTACGTTACAGCTCGTGACGTCGGATCTGTGACGTGGCAACGAGCTATTGGTCTAAGCTGTCCACAGATTAGGACGTCTCAGGTCAGTATTAAGACCTACTGTAATTTGACTTGGTTAATAGACGTAACCATCAGCCTTAAAAAACACACACAAAAACAAAACAAAATATAAGCCTAAACTGGAACACCAATCAAATCAAGGTACACAGCTGTAGAACCCTTGTGGTTAATTGACTGAATGGCGTGCTACTTATGAGAACAAAGATCTCCACATAGCTAGCATAGCTTGTTGGCTGGTCTTTTAATGACGGTCTGCTGGCTTTATGACGCCACAAAACACATTGACAGTTATTAGCGCGAGAACTTGTCTGTACATTGGCTGATTTACAACTGTTTGCATGTGGCCTTGATTCTTGACGTCTGTATCAAACGAGAACAAATAATAAGCAATGGAGCTCAAGTAGAGACAGTGTCGAAGTCATATGCTGAACAGTCGTAGATCTTTTTTTTTTTATGCTCAGTATGCAAAGCTGAAACAAGTTTAATGTTTTTCTTTTACATATTTTGCTGGCGTGTTTCCTTTCATTTGGTGACCCTCACAAAAAAGATCTTGATTTATACCTTCTTGAAGTAGATCGAATTGTTTTTAGCACCTATATACATAAGTGGAGAAGAATAAGAAAGAAAGTATACAGAGAGAGAAAAATAAAGAAAGGACGAGAGAGAGAGAAGAGAGCGAAATAAAGAAAAAAAAAAGAGAGAAAGACAGATATCGTACAAAAACAAAACAATTTTTGTTTCAGCTGTATTAACTCTTCGCTTTATTGAATTAGTCCTGGAGATGAAACGATTTAGTCAGATCAAGCCTATGTAATACATTAATTTGAATGTGGATTTGTTTAATTCCCATTTGAAATCACTATTGATTTTTTTTGTGTAGATCTTTTGGAAAATTGGTAATTGGTTTGATCTATTCTTATTCGTACAGTTGCCGTTGTTTGTTTGTTGTTTTTTTTTTCACTAAAATAGACTAAATAGAGGTGACCAGTGGCGTAGTAGAGTATATGATGCCTGGTGCGGTACCTCATCTTGATGCCCCCCCCCCCAATAAAAAACAACTAACTAATTAATAACATTGCAAAACCTTACTTTTTTTTCAAAAATAATATGTATTCATTAATCAAATATTGTTAATTCTTTCATGACCTTAATGACCTTTCATGACCGCAGCATTATCATAGCCTTGACCCCTGCAGTCCATTATGTCTAAGCCATCCAAACGCAATTTCTCTAGAATCATCTCAGCGATTCCAGCAGCATGCGTGTCCTTTGTGTCTATGAAGTCAACAAAAGACTTACGAACCTGCACCCCGTCATTCTCCATGACAACATACCGTAAAATTTGGGAAATTTGATCCAGCTTTGAGATGTCAGGTGTACTGTCAAAAATAATAGAGAAATATTTGGCTTGTTTTACTTGCTGTATGATTTGTTTTTTAGCTTGATCCCCCAATTTTGTAATAAATTCTTTTTTTATTTGTGGAGACATGTATGTATTCGGTCTGGAACAAAGCTTAGTTCGAAGCACATGCTCCCTCAAGAGAGGATCGTACTTTGATAGTAATTTTACTAACTCTCCAGGTTTTCGTCTCTTGTATAATCAAATCTTGGGCCTTGTTGTCAATATTGTTCCCTACTCTCAGGCGAACTTCAAGTTCCCTCCAAGCAAGCGATGACTGAATGTGAGCTCTGCTGGTCTCGTGTTTTTCTATTTTCGGGGATAACCTCCACAACTCATTGAATCCATCTTTGGATTTAAATGAAGATTTGGTACTTGATCTTGTTGAGAAGAGTGTGCAGGGGAAGCAAAAAAAGGATTCTTTTTTTTTTTTGGCGAATAACACATCCACTTTCTAAGAACTTTCTCGCCGTTTGACATTTGCCGGAAAAACCAAGCATTTGAAAGCTTTCTAGCCTTTCCTTTTGCTGATTCTTGATGTCTATACGCCTCTCTGAACTGTTTCAGATTCTTGAGTGACAAGGTGTATGCAAATATTATCTGTGATGACATCAGGCCAATCTCCAATGTCGTTCAGTTCTGTATTGTTTACACTGTCTGATGGTTCAGCTTCTTCAGTATGAATTTTTGAGGACATGCTTGTGTGCTGTCCTTTAGTCTCTAGAACCTGCGGTATTGAAGTATTTTCTTCTTTTCACGATGTCGGCCTCATCATTTTTTTCTGGATTCAATGACTCATCTTGCTTTGTTGCTTTTAATTGTTCAGTTAATTCATACCCATTAACAGCTCGCCTATAGTCGGTGGACTCTGGCAATGATGTGACTTGAAATTGTCTCGATGCTTCTTTAGACTTAAGAAATTTAAGAAACGCACCTCACTGCGGTCAAAGAAACTGCTTTATGTGGATGACATTGTCCTCTGTTCAACCGGCAAGAAAGCCGACCAAATACAGGCGGCATTACAAGCAGACTTCCAAACCATCTCCTCGTATTGCAACAAGTGACATTCAGATAAACGTTGCCAAAACGACCTGGTCCCTGTTCAGCCTAGGGATCGAAATTCTTAAGGCTCTATTCGAGCTTCAACTCGGTGGGCTGCGACTCCAACGTGAAAACACGCCAAATATCTAGGGGTGACCCTGTATAGAAAACTGTCAATGCTCCAGCACGTCCATGATGTTGAAAGAAAAGCCTCGGAGAAGTTAGCGTTACTGAGAAAGCTGGCCAACACAAAGTGGGGTGCCAAAGCTTACATGCTACGCACATTGTACTTAGGGGCAGTCAGATCACAAATTGAGTACAGCTATACAGTTCAAGTATATGCTAGTAAAACTGCCCTCGAATCACTCGACCGAGTACAATCACAGGCACTAAGGTTCATTTGTGGCACCTTTCGGACAAGCCCAACAAACGATGCTGAAATCTTAACAAACGTGGCCCCTTTACATTTAAGGAGGAAGAGGGCGGTACTTACAGCCTATGAGCGCTATAAAAGGGGCGACTCTAGGCTACCCACCTCAATATTAGTGCGACAGTGGAGAGAGAGGAACCGCATAAAACGCGATCGTTCCTCCACATTGCAACCAATTTGTCAAAATCAGCTGGGCTCTCCACTGACAGAATCCCAATTAGAATAATTAGTACTTGCCCTCCGTGGAGGAGAAGCCGGCCCCACAAATAAGCATGTCCCTTATAGGGCAAGAGGGAGCCACCAAGAGGCGATTAACACCTGCCATCCTACAAAACTTGGCATCAGCTACACTAATATCCTACTCACCAGATGCCATTTTCTGTTATACCGATGGGTCGGTAATGAGGGACCCCGATAGATCTGGGTATGGGGCCCTTATAGTCTACCCAGACCGGACAGAACCAGAGATGCCGATTTCTCCGTCTGAGCTTAAAATGGTTTTTGAGGCGCCAGCCAGAATAGTCAGTCTTGAGCATTGTTCATCATTTTGTTTACGTTACAGTATTACAATTAATTAGTTAGTTATAAAAACCTCGTAGAAATATTGACATTACAATAGAATTATTTCCAAAATTAAACTATAAAGAATCATAAAGAAATGAATAAACTAAGACAATTGTTTGGAGCTAGAGTTTAGAAATATATTTGTAAACTCAATATCTAAATTAAACTAATGGACTAAACACTGAAGTAAAAAAAGGTTGGCCTATCTTCTTCTTCTTCTTCTTTATATTACAGAGCATTGATCAGTGTAGTAACAACATGTACCGTGTGTCCGAAATAAATCTAGTAAATTAGATTCAAACTGTTCTATATCTTACATTGTATGGAAGAAATAGTCGAGGAGATGAAACAAAATAGCGACATGACTAGTTTATAAATCGTTAGTTCATTTTTAAAATACAGTCGTTTATGCTTGCTCGTGTCCATACAATTAGTCGTTTTTACTGAAAAGCTCACGGAAATAGGAAATTAATTAATATTTTGGTGCCCCTCTCCACTTGGTGCCCTGTGCGGCCCGCACCACCCGCACATTGGTAGCTACGCCACTGGAGGTGACTATGACAGATTAGTTTAAATATGTTTTGATAGTGGCCTGCTCAATGAAAATTGAATCCTACACGGAACCAACCACAAATATTTTATATTTATTTTTTAATAATATTTTTTACATAAAGTAATCAAGCATTGGTTGGAGTAATTTCATCTTACATTCAAGTCCATCTCACAATCAAGTCATTTTACAAATCACAATCAAGTTATCTCACAAGCTAGTCCTCACACAGTCATCTCACAACTAGTCATCACACAGTCATTTCACAATCTAGTCAACCCCCAAAGGACATAAGTCATGTAAACTTTAACATTTCCCAACAGGTCTAGAGATCTCAAAACAACATTCTATAACATTTTTTTTTGGCATCTATTAATTTCTTCCAGTATTCTAAGTTCTATGCTCCAACTGAAACGACTTAAGTTGCAAACATTCTTCACACATTGATAGATATGAAATTGTGCTGTTAATAATTTATTTAACAATGTAATCATTTAGTGTTATACCTCATTAATATATATATATATATATATATATACAAAAGCATAAAACCGGCAGCATGCATGCACATGCATACGGCTATATACGCATGCATGAATATGTGTATGTATGTACTGAATGAAAATCAAAACCGTCGGAAAAATCTTGATAAAACTTGACAAGTTTCTTAGATCATGGCGGAGACCTCCCACTACCGGAGGGCCCTAAAAATAGAAAAAAAAAGTACTTAATTGTATCTTTATTAAATAGCGAAACTTTTTAACAAATCGGGTAAACCCGTTTTCATAGAAATTTATATTGGATATGAATATGTCGGCTGAACGGGTAAGCCCATTTTCATACTCTTCTTTTCGTGGCAAATAAAAAAAAATGTGAAGGGAACATTCTCCAAGTTTGACATTGATCTAAATTCAATCCAGTAGATCAGTAATACCAAAATAAGTTGGGAGTGTATTCTTTGATACTATGATGTTTTAATACTTAATGAAACTGAAAAATAAAAAGCGATATATTTAAAAAAATCGGTAAACTTTTTCTGAAAATCCTTGAACTTGTTTTAAGACAAGATAAACCAGACTTTCCTACACAAAATCACTTTGATAAACAGAACCACACATTCGCAGTTAAATCAGATAACGAACAAAGCTATCATATTCCCGATCTGGAATGGTGGTTCCATTTTAAATTCATTTGTTTCACATGCAATAAACAACATTACGAGAAACATTTAAAAGAACCGTAACTCTATGAATAGATCCGCTTTCACACCCCTCATTCAATCGCCTTGGATTACGATATCCCAGAAACTAAAGATCTACTCTTTTGTACACTTTGTTTACTCTTTTAAAAAAAAACCACAACATTCTTGTCATTTGGTGTCCATGTCTACTCTATTTATTGAGCACATGCAGGCACGACTAAAGAGATTTGTTTTGGCGGTGGCTTTGATCTCCGCGAGGACGCACACAAACCACACACACACAAGCTTGATCTTGTCACTATCTATTTGTGCCGCTCTTTTTCACTTTTGTTCTCAATGAAGTGAAGGAAAAACTTGGACCGCGTTAAGCGAAACAAAATAAAAGGTTAGTTAAGTCAAATGACTGAATCCAGTGAATGATATCATCGAAGCTAGATTTGATTTATGTGCGATAGCCAACTAGACGAGGCACATATAAAGAAAACAAGAATCATTTAAAGAATGTTCGCTTTAATGAAAGTGTTGGTTATTCACAAAAAGCTAATATGTAAATGAAAACTACAGTTATCTTATTAGTATTTGATCTGAATTTTCCATGCAGTGTAGTGGCTGTGAGCCTCGTTTACAACTGACATATGTTGGTCCTAGAGGATTGGACTTTACAGTCATCTTCGAGTCCATAGGAAATGAGAAATGTGCTCATCTTCGACAACGAAGGAGGATATATATATATATATATATATATGTTAATGTTGGTCCTAGAATACTGCCTGTAAAAGCACATTTTAGGACAAAGGAAATTTGTAATCAGAGAAGAGAGTGAATATGGTGAATGTGAGAAAAATAAGGGACTGCGTCGAACCTGGACGAACCAATGACCCCCCTGTACGGCAACACATGCCTAGCAGTAACGCAGTACTAAGCACGCTAACCTCTAGACCAGTGTTTCCCAAACTTTTTCCTTAGCGGAACACTTCGCACATTCTGAGTATCTCGCGGAACACTTCGCACATTCTGAGTATCTCGCGGAACACTTCGCACATTCTGAGTATCTCGCGGAACAATTTGCTTTTTTTTTTCGAGATATTAATCCACTCGGTGGCCTACTAGTTAATTAATTCCAGTAGTTCGTGGAACACCTATTCAGGCTTCGCGGAGCACAGTTTGGGAACCACTGCTCTAGACCTTAGAGATGTCCAAAAAAACATTTTTCTGATACCAGTCAACATCCAATTATCACCCCCAGTAGTCAATGGTCACATGGCCCGCCTAGCTCTGCCCCCACCTCGTCACCCCCGACCAACAATTTGTAACAGAGCCGACACAGACAGACGTTAGGCACATATTAGACAAACAATGTCTTCATTAGTTGATTGCATAGTTAATTTTATAAATTAACATGTATGCTTTCAGAAACAAAAGATAACCAATGCATCAGAACTTCGAAAGATCTAAAATATGTCGGATTTTTAATATCTTTTGTAGCTTTCATTATATAAATGGAACGGACAGACAGACAGACAGAACACACAAAATTAATAGCGGCTATTTCCCTTTTGGGAGTAGATAAAATATTCTTTACATTCTTTAACACATTGTAAAAGCATTAGCAAATGTTTGCATTAAAGCAGTTTGCGTGTAAAATGATTCAAATAGTTTATGCGCTTCTTTACACCATGTGTGAGATCGCTTTCAGTTAATAGGGTCTAGTTCCCCATACATCGACGAATCATTGAAATATATGCAGTTTAAAAAAGTGAAAACATTTTCGTAGATCAGAACTTAGACTTCTAGTTTTATAAATGAAAGATTTTCTCAGCTGTAGGCGGCGCTCGTTACATTTTCACAACTGAAGAGAATATTCTTTAGCAAGATTGAGTTCGCTTTCTTTTAATAGCATCTAATTCAACATACATCGATGAATTCTAATTCAACAGTCATCGATGAATTCTAATTCAAAATACATCGATGAATCAGTGGGATTTATTAGGTTTTCAAGACATTCTGAGAGACCAGAATTAGGACAAAGTTTCATAAAGAAGAGATTCTCGTACTTGTAGGCGGGTCTTCGTTATATTAACGTAGACTGTCGACTATACCTGTGTGTAGCTATTGTACAGGTGTTTTCATTTTTATTTCTATAAACTACATTTCTCCTGATGCTAAGGTTTTAGTAAGCGGAATATAGAGTCATTGATACCACATCCAGTTTCTAACATTTTATTTAGTCCATTGCTTTAGAGAAAAAATGGAGGTAAGTGCTAGCCTACTACATTGTTTTAATAGACATTTTTTTTTTGCGTACTGGTCACATGACATTCTCGTTAACCTGCAATGACCTGAAAGGGCTACTTTACTTCTACTATTTTATTCAGTAGTCGTTAGAAAAAAACAAAACAAAGTGAAATAGAAAAATTATATACTACTGCCATAGGTCTCAATACTGCGAGATTTGTCACCTTTTTTATGTATAACACAATTAATTACTTACCACTAATTAATTAACTAATTGGTAATTTTTTTTTGATTGATTCATGTTTGGCAATCGTCAATGCGTTATTGAGCAAAGTTTGAACGTGATCCACGAATTGGAAAAGGGAGAAATAACGTGTACAACATTTGTACCAGAATGACAAAAGAGTTGATATAAGCTTTGTGCAAAGCGAGTGAACTCAAATTTGACATTAATTAGATCGTTCGTCGTTACATGTTATTTGACTCTTTCTGTCGTGAGAAATAATGGATGTGATCATATCATTGACATGTGATGATTTCTTGTAGTTAAATTTGGAAAGGTTATTGTTTGACTAGGCAGGAGAATCCTGAAATCGTAAATCATGTTTCAGTCGTGTGATTATTTGATAGGGCAGTTTATCTTTTGTTACTTGATATTGTTAGGGCTAAACTAAAAGATTCTTAAAAACTTCTTTATCCCACTTTCGGTCACAGCGTTACAAGGTCATCTATCATCACCGAAAAGTACATAAAAGTCTAATTCATAAAGCGCTGGTTGTGTGTGTGTGTGTGCATGTGTTTCGTGTCGGAACATTGTTTGTATTTGCATCTATATTGTTATTTTTTAATTATAGTAGTTAATGCAGAGGTGGAGAATTGTAGTCAAACTGAATTTCCGTTTCTTTGGACCAATAGAACTATCTTATCTTATCTTATCTTATCTCTAACCGAAAGTGGGATAAAGAAGTTTTTAAGAATCTTTCAGTTTTAGCCCTAATAATATCAGACTTCTATTTATGGAATGGTGCGAATGAAGTCGCTTAGAGTCAAACAAATGGAAACTTGAGTGGACTGGTCACTTGTTTTCTAAGAGCACACTTGTTATGACGGGGAACAAAAGTTAAACTGCCCTATCTAAAACTAAAGAAATGATAAGAGATTTTAGGAAACATAAAGGCCATCTTGCAGAAATTCCGATAAACAACCGAACCATAGAACAAGTGCAAGAATATCAATACCTAGGTACAACCATCAACAACTAACTGAAATGGAGTGAACACTGTCAAAAACCTTTACACAAAAATTTACCAACGGCTCTTCTATCTTAGAAAGCTAAGGAAATTTAACATCGACAAAACAATAATTAAACTTTTTTATACAGCAACCATCAGCAGTCTAATTAACTTTGCCATCACCTGCTGGTATGGTAACACTTCCCGGGCACAAAGACTTAGACTAATAAAAAAAAAACATCGTATGTCACTCAAACACAGCTACCATCTCTTTAAAAGCTTTTTCAGGAAAGATGCCTTTCCAAAACACTCACGATTCTTAAAGACAACCTGCACCCATTAAAGCACTGTTACATAAGATCTGAACGAAGTGGTCGTCTCCTTTCCATTAGGACTAAAACAGAAAGATTAAAAAACTCCTTCATCCCACTTTCGGTCAGAGTGTTACAAGATCATGTGTCGTCATCGAGAAGTACATAGAAGTCTAATTCATAAAGCGCTGGTTATAAGTGTGTATGTGTTTTCTTGTGTGAATGTTGTTCGTATATGCATCTATATTGTTATTGTACTGTAGTTACGCTGAGGTTGTCAATTGTAGTCAAACTGAATTTTCATTTGATTGGATCAATACAAATTATCTTATCTTATCTTATCTTATCTACACTGCGTGTCATGAGTTATGCTTTTTGAAAACCAAACACTATATTAATACACACACATATCGTCATAAAAAATCACATTTTATATTTGCAGTACAAATTTCCACTCGTGCCTACAAGAAATGGCCAAGACACTAGCCAGCATATTTCGTCAACGTGGTCAGTCGACCTTACTGCGAATCGATCATAGCGATGTTTACTTTGAAAACGAGAAACTTGACCAAGACTTAAATTTTGATATTGGTAAGTAATAATCGTGTGCTGTACTTATTAGCAGGCTGCTAGATGGGGAAAGAAATTGTAATTGAGGTTCTTGATTTGATGAGTGCAAGACAACAACAATGCAGAAATGTGTTTCCTCAGTTGTACTGTCGAGTTATGTGTCTCAAATGAAGACTTTTATCAACCTACTATTCAGACACCACTTACTACCACAGTCAAAGACATCTAACATTTTAATGAATAAAGAAAATTCTATCTATCTATTTATCTATCTATCTATCTATCTATCTATCTATCTATCTATCTATCTATCTATCTATCTATCTATCTATCTATCTATCTATCTACCTACCTACACCTACCTACCTACACCTACCTACGCCTACCTTCCTAACTACCTACCGATCTACCTACCTACCTACCTAACTACCTAGCGATCTACCTACCTACCTACCTACACCTACCTACCTTCCTAACTACCTACCTACCTTCCTAACTACCTACCTACACCTACCTACGCCTACCTTCCTAACTACCTACCTACCTAGCTACCTACCTAACTACCTACCTACTACCTACCTAGCTACCTACCTACCTAACTACACCTACCTACCTACCTACCTACCTAACTACCTACCTTCACCTACCTACCTAGCTACCTACCTAACTACCTACCTACCTATCTGTCTTGTCTTCTTTTCCCGATTTCATTTTAATCGTCATTTAATTTCTGCCTTATAAGTTTAAAACAAATCCATTTATGTTCTATAATATAACCCAGTTAACCCAATGTATTACAGATATTCTACAACGAGAACAATTTCGCCAGAAACTTGTTCGCGATGCAGAGATTCGTGAAATAAAGAAATCCTTTGGCCTCCAACAAAGATCTGCAAGTTCTGGAAATCTTGTTAGGACAATGGAAAGAAAAGTTAGTTCCCATCAATTACTTGAACGTCAATCTAGCTCAAATCAGTTGAATCACTCATTGACGTCGACGTCTGTTAAACAAATGAAAAGACCAACATCGGTAGTATCTGACTCTACTAGTGACTCAGTGAGTTCCAGTGAAGTGAATCTCAGGCCAGACTCTAAGAGACCTGTTTCTTTGCTGAAGCCAAAGACAAAAAGTTTTCTTGATGTTTCTGACACCAATAGCAGCCGAAATACCAGCGAATCTCAGGACTCGGATTCGGAGAGGGATGCATTAGACTTATCGGCTAGAACTATCCCAAAAGTTCCCAGGTTGATACCAAGGTCAGCGCCTGTCGGAAAAAAGGCGAGGATCGAAGCCATGATGCGCACATTGAAATTAGACAAAATTCCAGCTCACTGGTACACCACAGTCGTGCCAGCAGTCGACGTCACTGTCAATTATAACCTTGCCAAAAAGGACAAATCAAAAGACGCGAGACCCCATACCACAACTGGGGTGCGTTCAAACGGAAGCCTCTCGTCTGCCGTCAGGTCATCTTACAACAGAAGCCTCACCAAGTCGGCAAGAAACAAGGAACCTAGCCCGCCTCCGGTACCGGAAGTATCCACGGCTTTTTGTCTCTCGGCGCATGCCACAAAATCGAGGCGCCAACTTTTAGAGATTGCAAACCAAGACATTGAAGCAGACGACAGTGTGAGTTTCAAGCTGCAGAGGATTATAAGAGCTCATAATGAGGAGAAGATGAACATAGACAAGAAGGTGAAGGACTTTATCTTTTCTCTCGATGCACTGAAGAAATCAAGGCAAAGAGCTTTTCAGGAGCATTTCGACTGACATAATGTTTATATTTGGACTGTATTTGTGTCATGGACAGTGGCATAGCTAAGGCTGGGGAAAGGGGGGTCCAAATTCAAAACCCCCACTTGGCCCCTTAAAAGGGTGCCCCAAATGAGGGTCCATCCATTTTTATTTTTTTTACATTGAATAAGCCAATGCCATGTTATCTTGCTATTCATGTTGTTATGTAAATAGGTGATCATTTTCCATGTATTCCACACATTTGACTTATATATTTATTAAGTTCATTATCTCATGTCGTCAAAAGTCCCTTTAGTTACGCCACTGGTCGGTGAAATAATTTGCTTCATAGATTTATTTTCTTTTTTTGGCCCTAATGGTGGACATTTTTGGGTGATTTAACTTTGTTTTTCATGAAAAAAATATTGAATGTGAACTTTTATTTTTGACTTAATGTCAAGCTCAATGGCATCTAAACCTAAATTGAAAACCCGGTAATTATGTAATGTTGAAAAAGACATGCTACTAATAAGTAGTGTATGACTGCGAATGACGTTGTGACAGTGCAGTAAATGACGTAGTGAATGACGTAGTGCTTGACGTTGTGAATGATAAGTTGGTATACAAAGATCACAAAGATATTTACCAATAGTTGCAATACACTTTTTGTTGTTGTTGTAGCAAAGATCACATTGAAACTTGTTTTGTCTGCTCCCATTTGGTACCTTAAAGTACTTGTCGGAGTACATCTTTTTTTTGTACAACACCTCTATTCAAGTCAGAACTTCATGGAACCTTCGTGAATCTTCAGGATCCTGGACGCGTACAGCGGATCTCAAAAACAGCTCTGACGATTTTCCTAGAAATTTAACAGTTGATATGTATTGAGGAAAGAATTACTAGCTCCTTGACCACAAGGGGAAAGCTCTAGTTTGACCTTTATAATTTTTCAAATAAATAAATAAATGTAAATTTGGCTTGAGTAGTAAACTTAGTCTGACCAAGACCGATTGTTACAAAAGGCCTGAACACTGACCTGCGACGTCGCAACTTGTGGGCGATTTAGACCAATAGCTCTTTGCTACGTCACCGTCATGACGTCAGACCTATGACGTGGCAACGAGTATTGCCCGCTGGCCGAGTAGGTAACGACGCACGTTCACGAAGCTGTCGGTGCTCAAATCACCAAATATTTATAAACAATTAACCCTTTAGACGCGTGTCGTAGTCTAGCCTCTAAACTCTAAACACTGGAATTGTAATTCCATTTTATATGCACACTTGTAAAATAGGGTAAGCACTTTAAGGGTTAAAAAAATATTTTATTATATTTTAAGTTCTACGATGGAGGTTTTGTCTTTTTAAAAATTTTCTAAAATGTTTTTCTTGTCTTACAACGTAAAGCATACTGTTACAAATTATTGTTATCAAATATTTTCATAGCCAATAGATATGTCGTTACAGAAGAGATGTCACTAATGATAATTGTCAAAGCGCTAAATCAATGGATTTTGTATTTTTAAGTATATTAAAGAATTAGATGCATTCGTTTAGCTAAATTGTTTGTGTTTGTATTAAAATATTGTTGACTTTTTTGTTTGTTCCTAGCTGTGTTTGTTCCTGAAGTTTGTGTGTTTATGGACAAGTTTATTCGTGGACTTCGCGTTCGTGGATTTCTTTGTCCCAGTCTTTGTTCTGTTCAATTCGAATGCTTGTAAAAAGGCTTCTATTTTGACTTAACTTTGACTCAGTCATTTTGAATCCAAGTAGTGGCAGAGTCATTACATTACATTCAGTTCTGATGAGAAATTTTCCTAAATCCATCCCGCAGCCCTTGCTATTTGGTCGATATATCTTCTTCATGTTTTGGCTTCCACTTATATAAAATTTAACTCTACAATACTCTACATTCTACATGATCTCAGAATGGGAATTAACTCTAAAAAGATTAAAAACTGTTTTACAAACAGAAAAAAATAGATTGATTTCAAAATTATTGAACACGTTTTGTTTCTGAACATCAATAAATAAATTACTGCCCTTGTACATCAATGGCAGATTTAAAAATTATTACAGGATCCAATGTATCAATGTATGTGTAAATATTTAGATCACCAGATTACTGCTTTTGTCTTCCGACGGCAGCTCCCCAAAATAATTACATAATTTGTGCATATATTTAAATAGTATAATAAACATTTAAGGAACAACCATATCATTCAATAATCATATATTAATATTCGGATTAAACTTTTTTCTAAAAAAAAAAAACAACTGTCTTTTCAATGGTGTCGTGTTCGAACTCTGCTCGACCCCCCCCCCCCATTGTCCTGCAAGGGGCATGGGCCAGGAAGCAGAGCAATAATAGGCCTATTCAATTCTGAAGGAACACAAACAGATATTGTCAAAAGCTAGAGTCAATACAAAGCTTAAACTCTAACAAGTCCATTCAATTACAAAATACTCCTTTTAGAAATAAACAACAGGCATCAGTGGTACACAATGATACGGAATATAGACACTAGAATTGTGTTTCAATCTATTATTTCACGCCCTCATATTTATTGTAATTAGGTCATTAGATGTATTATTATTGCCAAGGTCTGTTCATATCAACATTGGGAAACTCAATGGGATTTATTGTCATCAAAAATAAATAGGTTAATGATTTAATGTTAAAACGTGCTAATTGGTCATGTAATTACGCCTGAAATCGAACATTAAATAATTAAATATGGAATTATATCTTCTTCATCTTATACAATGTTTAAAAAAAACAAGACAATAGCTGGAGCCTGGAAGTGATACTATTAAAGAAACTCGGACACAGTTCAAGTTAATGTCAGTTATATTTATATTTTATCATTTTTTGTTATATTTATTTTATTTTAAAAACATTGCCAATAGTACAAGGGCAGAGTCAATAACGGGAAATTGTTCTGACAAACATGTGCTGTATTGTCACCTAATATAACAGGAGCAGTGGCGTAGCAAGGTATTCATGGGTGCGGTCCGGAAATACGTACGACGTCATGCCACACTCAGGTAACTTGAGAATGACTAAACCCACATTGAGTCAAGGAAGAATTTCTGTTTAAAAAAAAGTTAAATAATGAAAAGAGTCTAATGTTCCCAAAACCTGTCCAAGTCATGGTCAAAATGTGGGTGAAACTTGTGTAAAATGAGCCAGATTGGAATTCTGATTATCGAAGGTTATGTGCGGTCAGAATGTTATGCAATATAAAAGTGTAAATTTTGTAACTGTATCGTAGTAACAAGACAATAGATACTGTCGACTAATAACATAAATTCATGGATCTCAACGAGTTTATACATAGGTACCGTAATATTAAACAATTAGCTAATAAAAAACAAAACAAAACAAAATTTGTTTTAAAAAAACAAACAACAACAACAACAAAAAAGACAATAATAAAACATAACTTTATCAAGTAGAGTACTTCACATAGTTTATATATTTAAAATATCATTATTATGTTATGACCTTATTTTATTACTATTACTATTATTATCTAACAAGTAACTGTTTAATGAAACGCTTTAACGACAATTGAAAACTTTGATGAGATATATTTAAATTTAAATATGATTGCGTTGTACGCGTGGTTTTTTGATGCTCTTTCTAAAAGGTTGTGCAAGCAGCGAAACAGTTTAAATTTGAGATGATACGTTGCACTGTCATTATTCCATATGTTAGCAGAATTTGTTTTGTCGCACAGTAAAATGGTCAGTTTTGTTTGTCTCCTATATTGCGACTGTAGTTGGTCAGCGTCAACGCTTTTCCAAACAAAACATTTCAAACGAGAACGTGTCACCTTTCTGGGGGCTAGTTGGCTGAGTGGAAAATTGCTTGGCTTCTGAACCGAGGGATCCCGGCTTTGAATCTCGGCGAACACAGGGATTTTCGAATTTTGGGAAATTTAGGACGCCCCTGGCTTTAGCTGTGGAAAGTAATGGTGGTTGATCATTATTCTGGTCACAGGACATGATAGCAGTAGGCAATAGAAACAGATGACCTTTAACTCTTTCTCTCCGTAATTATTTACCACATTCTGGTGGAATCAACGCTGGTATCGTCAGTTAGGAGAGAAAGAGTTAAATCATCCCTACAGATCACAAGGCCTTCTTAAAAATCACCTTACTGTCTTGCAGATGATTTTCAGCTAATGTAGACTATCTACTGGTGAAGCAAATGAACATAGTGGATATTTGTAAATCTTTTCTTTAGCCACTATATGCCATTTAGTCTACATTATTTGTGTTTCCAATCGACAGATGAATGTCAATTAAATACCAGCCAGGGTCTTTCTGAAATAAAGAAACAAAACGCTAAAAAGATTTGGTTTATAAAGAGCACTTTATTTTCAGCAAAGGACACGTGACATAACGACCACGTGACATAACGACCACGTGACACGAGATATCTATATGGACAAATAGAAATGTAGAAATATATGAATGTCGATAAGAACTTGTAGACAAATATATGACTTGCTTCAGAAATAAAATACTGTTTTCTATTTACATAGTAGCTCTATAATTAAATCTAACAAGAAACAAAAAAAACATATTAATAAAATTAAATGAATACTAGAGATAGGGCCTACAATGTAATGTTCTCTAGTTAAATAATGTAATAACAAATAACATCTCTACATTTCCAAACAGTGCTGAATTTACATATAGGCCACATACGCTTTAGCTTAGGCCCCCTCCCTCGAAAATAGCTCCAGAGATATTTTCAATTATTTTGAAGAAAGAATAATGTTATGTTGATTACAAGGGGCCCCACATATCATATAGCTCAGGGCCTTATCAAATCTAAATCCGGCTCTTTATCCAAGTGTGTATCTTTTTCTTCTTTACAAATGTTCTTCTCTAAAAAAAAAGAGAGCTATTTTTAATTACATGCATACTATTTTAGAGCTAATTTAGCCTACCATAATAAATTCAAACATTATACCATAGCCCTGGATACTATAAGTAAATTTTAGTATATGTAATAGAATAAAAAATATAAACACTAATATAAATATTTTTCTAAAGACAATTTTCTCAAAATAAAATTTCATGATATTTAAAAAAAAAGTAAATACAAAAAATCGAAACATAACACTGCAGCTCGCTTGCATTTCAAATAATTTGTAACAAAATAATATTTAATTTCATTCAATATATATATAAATTTATATACAACAATTTACATCAATTTCAAACACTTGTTGGCAAAGTAAAATACAACACAACAATAACTGACGAATATCACCAATAAGGGAAACGTATTGACTGTACAGGGTTTGTCTCATGGAATGACTTCAAAATGAGACAGAAACTGACTTTGCAATGCAGACTCATTGTACAATGAACAAATTGGTTATCACAGAGTTAAAAAGCACACAGTCCATGGTTATAATGAAAGAAAAGGGAGACAACATGACAACACTTTCAAATACAACTTTAACTTATTGCACACAAACATGTGATTATGAAATACTGCCACTGATATACAAAACTACAAATGTAGTTTTAAAAAATAAATTCATATTCAAGTCATGGCCTTGTCTTTTAAATACCTGTCACATTGGTTATGTGACATACTTTGGTGGCAATACTTTTAACATTTGCTATCTGACCTCCCACGGTATATTCAGATATGCGTTGGCCATTACGTAAAGACATGTAATTAATAACCAAATGCTTACTCTTAAAAACAAAGATGACCATGAAAGATGAAATAGAAGAGTCCACAAGCATGACAGATGGCGACATCACTCAATGACCACACTATAGTATTTTTAAGTGCCACTCTATCAGAAGAATTTGAAATGGGGGCCCTGTGCAAATGAGCCTTATAATTATGAACTAAAAGAGCCCCCAAGGGTTTCATAACTTTCAGCTAGATATTTCCTCCAGAAGAGCAGCACTGAGTTGAGTATAGTTTATAAAATACAAATATGGTTTAGAACTGTAAAAGTTACGTCTGGAAGAGTGCATACAATTATGCAAATGAAGGATGCAGTTGGAGAATTATCCTTGGTTTCGCTTCAGACCAGAATGCTATGAGCTAAGTACATCATGTGACTGTACCCTCTCTGTAGGGAGGCCTCAGTAATTTCAGTCAAAGACCACTCCCACCATTCTAAAAGAAAATTTAAAAAACATGCTAATAGTGAAACACTAAGCACTTTTGGCGAATAGTGAAACACTAAGTACTTTGGTCCAATAGGGAAACACTAAGCACTTTTAACTAATAGTGAAACACTAAGCACTTTGGGTTTAAGACAATATCTCTTTACTGAAATTACGAGGCTCTGTGAGCCAACAGGCCTTATCTGGTCATGCAATTTTACACATCCTTGTTACCTGGTCTGCCAACTTTTATATCTCCAGCCTACAGCCTTTCAATCTACAAACCATGAGAGGATACAAGAGAGATTAGTTTCAATTTGTAAACCCCAATTCTCTTCTTCTTGTATCATCTAAATCTACCATTGCACGGTTAACCTTTATGATGAAGCAGATATATCTGGTCATGCAATTTTACACATCCTTGTTACCTGGTCTGCCAACTTTTATATCTCCAGCCTACAGCCTTTCAATCTACAAACCATGAGAGGATACAAGAGAGATTAGTTTCAATTTGTAAACCCCAATTCTCTTCTTCTTGTATCATCTAAATCTACCATTGCACGGTTAACCTTTACGATGAAGCAGAAATAGTGCTAAGGGGAGATCACAAAGTATTATTGAAGAAGAGGAAGTAGCTCAAAGATTTCTGTGATCTTTTTAACTTCAATGATTGCTTCCCTTGCCTTATCACCTGGTCCACAAATGTTCTACGATAGTTATTTTGTTTTATCAATGGCAAATGTTTACAGAAATTAATTATTGAAAAGTAATATTGATGATAATACATTTTTTAGAATAAAAATTTGAGCTAATTACAAAACAATTCATATGGAGTCTTCAAAGTGGTGTTTTAGTCAAATGTATAGAACAAAGATAACAAACATTTGTCTGTGTTGTAGTTAAGATACAAATCATATGACATCCATATTATTTACATTAAATCATAAAAAGTTCTTTATAGGCTTGGAAAATATTATAATCATAACTAATATTAAAAAAAATAATAACTTAAAAAGTGATAATTAATTTTAGAATATTTTTTTTATTTATACATATTCCCCCACACCCAAACAAAAAATTGATTGTTGCTGAAATAACAATAAATAAGTATAATAGGTAGGGTACACCCTATATGCAGTACAAGCTATGAAGGCTGATGAGGTAAAACTCATCTGTTTCATGGCCAATGGTTGACACAGGTGTCATGTGGCCAGCTCAATGGCAAACTGCCTTTATTTCCCCAATATAGGCTATGTACCTTTTAGAGGTGGGGAAACTTGGAGAGGCCCTTAAAATCCAAAAAGTTCAAAATCTCAGTCTTCACCAGAATTTAAACTCTAGTCCCTTAGATACAGCAGCCAAGCACTTTATACCTCAGCCACTTCACACCTTAAGCCTAAGAACTAGCTATCAAACAGAAATAAGTCATGAAATTACTATAGATCTATTTAATGGAAGAAAGCATTGCTCTCATTGAGCTAAAGTAAATTCAACTTACTTTTAAGATATAAAACTTTTTCTATAGAATTGTAATTGAATGCTTGGATCACAATCTGTGTGGTTACTTATAACAGATGAGAGTACAAACAAATTGGTCAAGAGCCTTTCACACAATGGGGTAAAAAAAAATAAAGTTACCCTTTCAGTCCTTTCAATCTATAGGGCAGATGATGTTAATGTCTTTTTTTGGCCAACGGTTAACCAGCAAGGTGTCATGTGGCCAGCACAACGACCAACCGCCTTTTACTTTCCACAACTAAAGTCATTAGAGCTGGGTGGACTCAGGGGCACCCTGAAAATCCCAAAATTCACAATCCCAGTCTCCAGCAAGTTTCGAACCCAGGACCCCCAGGTTCGGAAGCCAAGTGCTTAACTGCTCAGCTACCACGCCCCATACATAATCGTGTTGCACTGTATAATATGGTAGTGAGCCCCAGCTTAAAAATGAAAATTGTATAATGTATTATAGGGCATGACCACTGTGAATTTTAATGACACAAACAAGTTATTGTAACCAAAACAAACAAATAACAACATCAAATTCAACAAACACTTCAACAATGAATGTACAGGATCATAGAGAAGATGTTGTCTGTTATAAATGTTGTCACTGTAAGTATTAGGTATGTTGTATAAGAATGAAATCAAATGCTCTTGGTAATGATATTTTAAATAAAATGTTATTGTTTACATTATAATACTGTATAAATTATAAAATATTTTAAATTGGGTATCATGCTTTGATATTAACTTCAATATTTAAAATGTTCATCTTTTAGAAAAAAATATTCATTTAACTTTATAAAACAAAACACAGTCTGCATTTATTATGAAACAATTATCCATTGGCTTACAGTGTTTCTTTTTTTTTCTATTTCCTAGTTTCATTTCACTGCCCCCAAAATTGCAAATATTTTCTTTTACAGAGTTGTGTGAAGTTTGTCTTACACATTTTTTTCCATTGTGCAATATGCAAAAATTAATAATTTATCTGTATAATCAATGCCATAAGAGTATTAAAAATGGAAAAAATTTTGTTTTGTGGGAAATGTCCTGAGAAAAGCAACTGATTCTTTTTTTTAAAAAAAATATTCAGCCTGTAAGTCTATTTACGAAGAATGTGCCACATTGCTACAGACTTTCTCTGATTGGTCAGCATGTCCTTCCAGTGACCCTGTTCCTCTCCAGGCTTATCTGTGCCTCCAAGCAAGCATCTGCCTAGCATTTCTCCATGGCCAATAAGGTCATGGTCAAGGACGCTGACCTCAAGACTGACCTTGGGTAGAACCTCTGCAGGTACATTGAACGCAAGAGCTTCATTCCACACTGGATTGACAGAACCCCTGCGGACTGAAGTCTTCTTCCTCTTCACTTTTTTCCCATCCACCATCAGTGAAACTCTAACAAAAGGATCTGAGGAGAATATATAGGCAACAAAAGTCTAGTACACACTAAATATATTGCAACAGAAGTCTAGTACACACTAAATATATTGCAACAGAAGTCTAGTACACACTAAATATATGCAACAGAAGTCTAGTACACACTAAATATATGCAACAGAAGTCTAGTACACACTAAATATATGCAACAGAAGTCTAGTACACATTAAATATTTTTATTATATATGTATGTAGCTATTAACTTTATTTCTCAGTCATTTTAACAACACATTACTCTTCTGTCAACTACTTGAAAGTGGTACATGAAACTGGACACTCAGAACAAGCAAACTAACTATCACAATATATCTTATTATATAAATCAGAATGTAAGGCATATGTATGTATGTATGTATTGCTTAGAAATCAAAACAGTTTGACCAATCGTAATAAAACTTGGCATAAATATTCCTTACATCATGGCAAAGATCATAGTGTATGTTCAAAGTCATCTGTTAAAGTATTGTGACACAGAGCTTTTAAAAACTAGTGCAAAATCTGCAGAGGACAAGAAAACTCCACAGGGAGAATTAAACAGGCAAAGGATGGCTGCCTGGTCGTGTGGTCTGCGCGCTGGGCAGTCGTTTGAATTTATCAATGGTCCAGGGTTCAAACCCTGCCCGCTCCCATCCCCCGTCGTCCTGCGGGAGGTTTGGACTAGGAAGTAAATTATCTTCAACTCTGAAGGAACATCCGAAACATGTAAAACATTTTACAAACAAACAAGAAAAAAAATCAAGGCAACAGACAAGCATTAGCAGGAATAACAGTGTGCAGCCAAACATTCCAGGCTCAAATAGGTCTCACCAGCCACAGTGAGGCAGTGCAAAGTGCTGGATATTTCGAAAGTGGTCATCATCAAACCACAATGGACAAACTCTCTCTCTTTATCTATCTATCTATCTATCTATATATATATATATATATATATATATATATATATATATATATATATATATATATATATATATATATATATATATATATATACCATATATATTTTCTATAAATTTCTGAAATTTTTGTTCTTGATTATTACAAAAAAAATATTTAGCATTTGGAAATTTATAGCAATGCTTGTCTTATGTTGAATAATATAACAACTAGAAATAGAGCTTTTTGTTGAATAGAAAATCAAAATAAATTATTTTATAATTTAGTGAATTGATAAAAACATTTATTGTATTGGGAAGGAAGAATAGTAGGCCAAAGTTTAAAAGTGACCATACCAGCAGATGGCGCTGCAGTGGAAAGCTTCAGCTCCTTGGCCTTCATTATAACCACAGTCAGTCTTTCAGCAGTGGGGAGGTAACTCAGAGATATAAGAATTTCACCACTTTCACCTGCTACCTGTGAAAGTCAAGAATATGTGATAGAAAATAAAACAGTTGCTATTTTTTTCTAATAAAACATTTTGTTTCAGTACTATAATGATTGTTTTAACTATGAAACAGAACAAAACACATTTAAAAAAATAAATCTCAGATAGAACAGATATCTTCATTGTTTTCCTAAGATCTTAAAGAATCCAATCCAAAACAAAACATGGAATCACTTAGGATGCATTGTCCGTGTGCTCTGTGAATGTATGAATCCACTTCACAGAAAACAAAACACTTTTAAATCTTGATTTAAGATTGGTGTGTGTATGGATGCATGAACGGTATGTTTCATTAATTTTTTTTGAAAAGTAGTTTGTGTATTACTAATCTAGTGGATTGGATTTAGATCAAACTTAACTAGTGTTTCTTTCAAGTATATTTCTTTAGCTGCAAAAATAAAAGTAGATTGTTAAAAAGTGTATTTCTTATATTGAGATAAATTTATCTATTTTTTTTATATATTTTGGGGCCCGCCTGTTGTGGGAGGGACATAAAACATACTCTACGGTCTACGCCATGATCTAAGGAACATTTATGCCATTTTTTATCAAGATTGGTCAAACGGTTTTGATTTCTATGCAAGACATACATACATACACATTGCATTCTGCTTTATATATTAGATAACAAATGTAAGTGACAAAATTTTAGTAAAAATAAACTTATTTGGTGTATTCATAATTTTTTTATTTTTTTTAAAGGAAACCTCAGAATTTGCACTATTCAATTTTAGCTTTATCATCATAGGAATCCTTGGGCCTTAGGCCTCTTTTTTTTGCCTCTTTTTAGGGCTTTATGTGCCTCTTTTATGGGCCATCTTGCCTCTTTTGTGGGCTTTTTTAAAATATTTTTTTTTATAGGTATTTTGTTTTTATTTTATTTGTAAGTTAACATAATTCACAAGTATTAAATCATAAACAATTGAAAAGTGATTAACCTAAAAGTATAATAATAGTAATAGAAATATTATCTAATATCAAAGACATACTACCTAACCATTGTAACCTAACCATTGAAACCACTAGAGACAGAAAAATGATACAAGTATCCTCTACCCCAGAACAATCAACACAATATAAAAAATCCCTGACCCCCAACACCCCATTTCTGGAATACTATCTGAGTATTGTACAAGTATATGAAAATCAAACTAGATAATTCTCTACCCTAAAATCCATTATTTTCCTAAATGTCAATTCTAAGTGATTAGGATCAAACACCTTATTATTATGTAGAGCTTTTTATGCAAAAATATGTATCAGACAATGCTCCGCATTTCCTTTTAAACGTTTAAAAGAATTAAGATGAATATTTTTGTTTTAAATGTGGTCACAGTAAATAGCAATAATCTTCTTTTTTGAAGTAACGTCCATATTTTATAAGATAAGATAAGTGGAGTTATCTTTCTTTCTATGTCAACATATGGCTGCCTGGTTGTATGGTATGCTCTCTTGACTATCGTTTTGATGGTATTGAGTTTGCTAACCCCCTCAGCCCACTAGGATGTAATAATTCGCAACAAGTCCAACAACTATTAATTGACTAAGAATGAGCATTTGAAAAATAAAAAAAGACAGATGTACTTTATGCTGCTTCTGAACATCACACCACATTTCCACACTGTTGCTAACGTCAACATTGGCCATGCTGATCTCCACTTCCCCTAGAGATGTGTGGCGGGAAAATTTGTCATAATCAAACAAATGAAATACCAGAGTTTTTTCCTGTACAATAGGAAACAAAAAAAAGTTATTAGCAAAACACGTCATCAAAATAGAATGTACAATAATTCATCCGAAAGCAAATTTATTATTATCAGACCACTTCACATATCTAGGTAGTATAGTGTCAAATGACGCCTCACTTTCAAGGGAAGTTGATAACCGTCTGGACAGGGCCAGTAGCGCTTTTTGACGCCTTCAGGCGAGAGTCTGGAAGAACAAATCGCTCCGCCTGCCTACGAAAATCAATGTCTACCAGGCGGTGGTTCTCTCAACCCTTCTATATGGCTCTGAGACATGGACACTATATAAAAAACAACTAAGACTTCTTGAGCGCTTTCACCAAAGATGCTTGAGCTCCATCATGGACATACGGTGGCAGGACCGCACTACAAACAGCGATGTCCTTGCGAACGCCGGTATGGGCAGTATAGAGGGACTTCTTATGGTCCAACAGCTACGCTGGGCAGGGCACGTATCCCGTATAGTGAGCTAAAAGGTGGTCGACGTAACAGAGGCGCCACACGGAAACGCTTCAAAGACCAGCTTAGGCGTCAACTTTCCTTGGCTGACATAGAAGAGAGCCCTGGCTGCATGCGGCGTCGGAACGAGACAGCTGGAGGTCACTTACAAAGGCCGCGGGATACACATTTGAGACCAAAAGAAAATCTGCTGCCGAGGACAAACGCAGACGACGAAAAGAAAATCTAAATCGACCACCTGCGGACAATGGTTATGCTTGCCCTGGATGTGGCAAAATATATAGGTCACAGCTGGGGCTGCGCAGCCACGGGAAATAATGTATTCCTCATTAATCTTCGGACTCGAAGACATGCCTTATTTATTACCAGAAGGGCAGATTTAGTGCACTGCAGAATCTATGGCGGCCTCTAAATGTGATACTTAGGTTCCTTAGAATACAACACAAAGAGATTAGAGGCTGGGTTATTACATGATTGACATCCACTATGACCTGTTAACTACAGTAAAAAAAAAAAGCAAATTAAAACTCTATGTCGATATTAAAGGTCTTCGGGGCTCGCAAAAATCTTCCTTCAGGCAACAGTACCAGGAAAAGGAAGAAGAGGCAGACAAAGAAAGGGGAAGACAACATAAAAGAATAGACGGGCCTGCCATTGAAAGAGGTTCTAGCCAAGGCAAAAGAGAGAAATGAAGGAAGACGGTGGACAAATCTTGTGTGGTTCTCTCCTCTTGGTTCTCCACAAACTCAATAATATACAATTTAGGAAATAAAAAGAAAAAAGGAAAATAGAAGATTAAATGTACAAATTTGCTCTTGTTCTTTCTTTAAACCTAAAATGTGAGTGTAAATCTACTTATCTCTACTATGCCATTACTTTATTAAACAACTCGAACGAGGGTATGGGCATGCAATAAAATCATGCCCATGGTCTCCACTAACTGAATATCAGCAGTGGTGCCCCCAATAAACACACACACACACAAATAAGATAAAGGAATAATAGAGAGAGAAAAAGTGAATGAGAGAAATGAAGCAAATGACAATAGTCTTTACAACAGGAAGTGACTGCTGGCGATTAGGTTAATAATGCATACATATAACAACTATAAAGGCAGCTCCAGGGACCAAATTTGTGAGAGAAAAATGGTGAAATATAACGAAATAAGTGACTGCACTGACCAACCAGTGACCCTCCGATATGATAACTCCGCCTTGCAGCGACGCAGTGCTAAGCAAACTAAGCAATAGACCATCCAGTCTACCGAAAAATGATCTTTCTGACATGTATCATTTTCAAGCATGCATTTGCCACTGTCACATACCCCCATCACCTCGCCCCACTTCACTAACACTTCACACTTCACCAACAATTCACACTACACCAATAATTTTAACAAAGTCGACACCAATAGCCGTTAGGCATATATTATACCAAATACCAACAATGTCTTCACTTTAACTGCATATCTCTTTATAGAACAATCAGATAACATAAATACAATACATCTAAAAGCTTCAGTGAGTAGGTAGCCACTAAGCTGTGAACGTATGTCTACTGGTCTGCAGCGACTTACCTTCAGGTCATCAAAATCTAAAGGAAACTTAAAATATTCATTGAAGTAAGGATTTAGTGTCCGCCTTTTTACGGAGGACTGTCTGACCCTTTCATCCACACAAGGTACGAGAGATATCCGGATATAAGGATCACTGAAAGTACCTGTCACTGGATCTGCAGGCGGTAGATCTTGAGCTGTCCAATAACAAGAAAAAAATGTATGAGAATTCAGATTACATTTTGTAGAAATAGAATGATAATACAATCTTTAAATTAAACATTACAGACGTTACTTCAAAAGAGAAGATAATTCTTGCTATGCATTTCATGTGTTACTGTGGTCATGTATGTTAATTAGTGTCTATGTGGTCCTGGCTGATTCAAGCAACCCTTTCAAACCTTCCGTAACTAGTCAAATACGTTTATAGGCCTAAGTGGTGATCACGAGTTTTGGTCATGAAAGGGTTACCAGTCACCTGCACTTCAAAAGGACGACAGAAAAGAGGACAAAGCCTTACAAAGGAGGACATAAAGGAGGACAAAGACTTAAAAATGAGGACGTAAAGGAGGACAAAGACTGAAAAAAATGAAGAAAAAAAAACACTAGGTTGCTTTCGATTTAATTAATGAAGCTTATAGTCCGCAAAAATTCCATTATTTGTAGATCTATCATCTTTCTAAAATATTTTCATCATATTGTAAGTTACTTTATGGGAGAAAATACATCAGAGTCAATTCACAAACCTTAATGATCTCTAAGTAACTGTTTACTAGCGTTTTACTGCCGAACAATCAGGACCTGATTTGGACTTGATAAGGCTCTAAGCGATTTGAGACATAATGGGGCCTCTCGTAATCAACATAAGACATTTTTTCCTTTGCTTTTTCCTTCAAATGGAACAATTTTTGAGTGCACCAAAGTAAGTGGGGAGGGGGGGGGGCTTACGCAGGGCCGGCCTTAGATAATTGGAGGCCCTAGGCGAAGTGAATATGGTGAAACAAAATGAAATAGAAAGCAAAAAAAAATTTAAAAAAATATATTGCGAAAAAACAATGTTGCCATTTATTTAAAAAATCTAATTGTACTCTAATATATATAACGTTGAGGCCAAGTTTAGGTATTTCTTCTCTAAAAAATGTCCAAGAGTCCTTTGCGAGGACCTCACCTACGCTATAGCTTATGTTCCCCATAGGAAAATCAGGGAGTGAAAACAATTAGCTCCAAGTGTATCTTTCACAAGCTTACCACATTCATTCGTTGATTAATGTTTGTAAAATGCTTGACATGTTTCGGTTATTCCTTCAGATTTCAACTTGAAGATAATCTGCTTTCAACTCCGAACCTCCCGCAGGAGCGGCAGGAGGCTGGTGGATAGCAGGCGCAGTATATGAACCAACAACAGTTTAGCGCGCGAACCGCACGAGCATTCTAGGTCTAGGACATAATAGTTTCCATATCTGAATAAACTGTTGAAAGTCATTTATCGGGGATTTTCAATATAAACTAAACAATGTCAATGGCGCTTCAAGGTTGCCAACTAAATACATAAAAAATTGCCAACTATTAACGGAAGATCTTGGAAAGTTTTGTTTCTGTAGAGAGTAGTGCTAAAATGTGAAAAAATTATATATCTACCATTAAAAATACATAGCTTATCAACACTTTATTCTGTACACCGGATACACCAAATAGCTAGCTATTTATAGATTTTCCTCCATATATGCAAATCTAAAATTTAATCTAAAATTGTCTTGCTCGGCTAAATGTTGGCCTAATTCTATTTTCTAGAATCCTGGCACTGCATAGACTGCATGGACGTCTTGTATGCGCTGCGGACAGTCGATCTTCTGAAATGTGTTTACAACTCACTGACTTTGACCTACCTTCAATCAAATGCACCACAAAATCACAAGTCCGGAAGTCGTATTTCAGCCGCGTATGTAATCGACCTTGACCTCCGTCTAAAGATGACTGCTGTAAGACTATATCCTTCCTGGGATAGAGGTCCGGACGGATAGCACCTGTGAATGGAGGGCAATAGTCAACATAATTCAATGTAACATAATTGAATCAGTCAATTTATTGATAAAATGGTATGTAATCTGAGAGCTATTTCCTTCTATTTATTTATACAGACTAGATCTAGAATGGACCTATAGTTTCAGTTACTTTCACTCGAGTCTACATGTCTTATCTTATCTTCTTATCTTATATAATACAGACGTTACTTCAAAAAAGAAGATGATTACGTCCTACGCGTCATGCATTTAGTCATGCATATTAACCAATGACTTAAATTCTGCCCAGTCACTGGTTTTCTTGGCTAGCTCAGGCAACCTATTCCATGCTCTAATAGCACTAGGGAAGTAGGAGTATTTGTACAAATTTGTCCTAGCATATGGGACGAGGAATGTGCCTTTATCTTTGTGTCTTTCAGAGTATTTTATTAAATTTTGTTTTTGTATTTGAAGATTATGGTTTATTGTTTTATGTATGATTGCTACTTTACTTTTGAGCCTTCTGTTCTGAAGGCTTTCTAAATTTAGTGATTTTACTAAAGGTGTTACTCTAGTCAAATGTGAATATTCGTTTGTTATGAATCTCACTTCTCTATTTTGTGTCTGTTCCAGTTTCTTAATGTTTACTTGAGTTGAGGGGTCCCAAACGGAGGATGCATATTCTATTATTGGCCTAACTAAGGTTAAATAACATTTTAGTTTTATGTTCTTATTTGATTTATATAAATTTCTTTTAATAAATCCTAATGCTTTGTTTGATTTTTTTTGTAGTTTCATCAATATGTGGATTCCATGACAGTTTTTCATTTATTAATGTATCTAGATCTATTCATAAAGTTCAAGTTTGTCCCAAATTGGAGATGGTCACAATAAACTAATCAATGTCAAGGACACTAGACTGAATTTAAATGTTGCCAACTCAATCAACTATAAATTGAGCCACAAACGGAAGAGTTGAGAACATTTGAGTCTGTGGTGCTAAAAAGGGTTAACAAGTTTTATCATACAACTTAAAAAAACAACAACATAGCTTATCACAATTTCTTTTACTCTACAATTCAGCGGTTCCCAACCTTTTTAGCTCGCGACCCCCTAATACAATTTTTCACCAGGGGGCGACCCCCAACCCAAAAAAATTGTCATAGGTCTAGGTAAATGTGATTTAGCTAATGATTATAAATGGTTTTCAAAATGTATATATCTAACATCCATGATGTTAATTTAATTGTTACAATTTAGTGTAAAGAAAATTGTGTTTTAATTTTTAAAAAAGCAGATTTTATTATTTTTATTTATTTACTTTTCATTGTGTATTTATAATATTCACATTTCGTACATATTGTATAATTTAAAAAGTATTAAATCATGGAAACTGTTAAGACAGTATTTCAAACACGTCAAAGTTAGTGCGAAGATTGGTTCTTGTTTTTATTTCACTAGTTTAAGAATTATTTATGATTTAGACTTGATCATTGACAGGCAGAAAAAAAAACATGTTTCACAAAGATACAATGCTGGAAATGGAAGAGGAAGTCTTGAAAAAGTGTGATATAGAACAGAATGACTGCAAACACTTGATCCAAAATTGTGTAAGTGACATTGAAGAGACGTATTTAGATGCATTTCTATTGACATTACTAATATATGTCGATGAATCTTTAATGAATTACAATGGATTCTTATGGTGACGCATTCTGTAGCAGACATTGACATCCAGACCGACATCCAAGTATACTAAGAGCACCATCTGTGCTGACACCACAAATATTTTTTCCAAGAAGTCTTTTACTTTTTCAAATTTAACCAACTTTGTCAGTTACATCTCACGCTGTAGATGTCGTTTATAAAAGGTTTGCATAGAAACTTATCTGTAAAATCGCCATTACATTACACTATCCTAAGTATACCGGAACTAGTAATTTGAACAATCTACAACGCCTGTGGATTCATCAAGCTGGATGCTAAATAGTGTATAAGAAGTAGACATCATTTTCTTAATATCAGAACTTATCGTCTGTGAATAGTGTCATAAGGTATGGAAATTGCACTAAATTTATTAATAAATTTGGCTCCAATCATAACGAGCAATGTCTTTGGCCGCTGACAATAACTCCTTGGTAATGGTGTGAGGTTTCAGAACTCTGGGAGCCACCAAAGAAAAAGAAGCTTCATAGGCTGATATGGTTTAACTATGGTACTTGCCATCTGAGTCAAGTCTGAACTTCATCAGGATTCAAAAGTAAACTACTGGATGTCGTTATCGGCAAAGCTCGAACGTTTGTTCGGCTTCAATACACACGTCAGAGAGAACTTCATTACAAATGCTGCCATAGTGGTCTTTGAATTCTTGCTTGAACTATTGAAGTAAAACTTTACCGCCAAATGATCGTCATTCTCTTTTCTTTTATTATCTTTCTTTTGTTCGAAGTCCGTGAGTTGTTCCAAATCGAAATCCTTTACATTGACTATAATACGTGCCGTGATTGGATCTTCACCAAATAAATAATTATCCTGCAATGTGGTTTCGACGCATTGATGGACAGTCAATTCATTTGTTGAAAAATGTATTCTGCAACAACGGAGATGTGGTCTGTAGGCTAACATCTATTTTGAATAACAATTATAAAAACAAAAAAAAACAACAAAAAACAAAGAAGAACCAATAAAAAAAACATGCCTACTTTCTAACAAGGATGATTCATTTACTAAAAGTGCCCTCGGTATCCTCTGGCAGTATGTCTTCGTTTATATATGTCACCCACACTTTTTATTTATATATTTTTTCATTCAAGCTTGACGATCGTTTCATAATATGTTTAGTAATAATATAATTTGAGTAATGTCCCTCACCGTTACCAATAGTTACGTAAATCTATATCCACTTTTGGTAAAAATATGCTTGTATACAAGATAAAAAAAAATTGCCAACTCCCTCCCCCCTCCCCCCCCCCCCCACCAATTTTCCAATGGTCATTCAACCCTCAAAGGGGTCGCGACCCACAGGTTGAGAACCCCTGCTCTACATGTACATGTAGACAATACGTGTAAAGCATTTCTAAACAATATCACGACTACCACATTTTTAAAATAATATTGCTCTTTTTCACTAGGTCTACTACTTATGTTTTATATGCGGTACATCATTTCCACTTTTCCTTATAGACACAAACAAAATCCTATACTTCTAAGCGAGCAATTCTTGAAAACGGCTCTAACGATTTTCTTTGAAATTTCAAGGTATGTGTATATTAATAAGTAAAAAAATGTTCAACTCATTAGCCACATCGAGAAAACTCGAGGTCGACCGTTATATCGGTTTGAAAATGTCTCATTATCGAAAAATTAATTTTGGCTAGAATGTTTTATGAATGAAAATTTTCTATGTGACGTCAAAGGGAAAAAACTTGACACCGCTTACGTCACTAGGCTCACAACAGTACACTAAGACATTTCTTCGCAAACAAGAACAAGTTTTAATTGGACTAATGGACCTCATCCATCAATCGTAAACAAAAAACATTTAGCCACGTGAATCTCTATATCTTCTATACAAATTATGTAGTCCATAAAGGCTGTCACGTGATGCGTATTTTTCATTGTTTTATCAATATTATGACGTGGCTAAATGTGTTTATTTACCATTGGTGAATGAGGCCCATTAAACATCTGTGCACTGTCTTATTGTAGATTAATCTATTATGAAACTATTGAAGAAAAATAATGAAATTAAATTTGTTGATGTATGATTAGTTATTGTGTTTTAAAAGCTTAATAAATTGTTTACACTTTTATTCAGATATTAATTGCGTAGACCCGTAGGTAGCTTTTACTTTGTTATTATTTTGCTGGAGAATTATTGCAAGTCTACTGTCCCATACTAAAACATTGGAAATGGTCATAACACAGCTTCTCTACGCCTTACTTGCACACACTGAACATGATACCCAGGGCCGGCCCTAACATTTGCGGGGTCCTATGTAAAATGGATTGCGCGCGGCCCAGTTAGGGTAGGGATAAGGATAATAAGTGAAAATAAGAATTTTATATTAGAAAATAAATTCCATCTTTGCATTAAATTTATGACAATGTCGTTTTTTTTATCGCACCTAGGATTGGCGTTTACCATATTGATTGACACCCCAAAATGACAATTTTGTCTATTTTAAGGACATTTTAATGAGTTTTCAGGAGATGTTAATAATTTCAGGAGATTGCAGGACTTGTTTGTATATTTTGCAATTTCAGGAGATTCCCAGGAGCTCGTTGAAAACAAGGAGCCCTATTATAAGCTTTTATGATATAATTTAATAGTTTACACATACAATTAGCCGGGGCTTATGAAAGTTCGGGGCCCACTGCGGCGGCATTGGTTGCAGTGGCCTAAGACCGGCCCTGATGATATTTAACTCGCGGTCAACGAATTTTTATTACGCTGCCGCCTCTTTTGGTTAACCTAAAAACCTCAGTAAAACGGAAGTCACGTTCCAGAAATCACTCAATAAAACCTACTCAGCCCAAAGATCACCGCGCATAGACCTGGTAGACAACTTCACATATCTGGGAAGCATAGTGTGAAATGACGCATTGCTTTAAAGGGAGGTTGATATGTGATCAGGGATAGTCGTGCTTTTGGACGCATCCAAGCGAGAGTGTGGCGAAATAAATAGCTCCGCCTGCCTACAAAAATCAGTTTCTACCAAGCAGTGATTCTCTCGACCCCTCTTTGTAAATCTGAGACATGAGTACTTTATAGAAAGCAACTAAGACTTCTCGAACGCCTTCACCAAAGATATTTGCACATCATCATGGACATACGGTGGCAAGACCGCATTACTAACAGCGATATTCTTGCGAAATTGTATGAACCACTTATAGTCTGACAGTCACGCTGGGCAGGGCACTTGTCCTGTATGGGGGAAGAACATATGCTAAAAGTGATCTTTGTTTTTAGTGAGCTGACAGGTGGTCGGCGAAACAGAGACGCCCCACAATAAAGCTTCTTTAGAACAGTAAACGCGATGTTTTTAAGTCTCTTAGGAAAAAAAATGCGCTATTTTACCTTGTTACAATGTGCACGTTTTATCCTATAACGTAGAGAGTTTGTATCACTTGATGTTTCGTACTAAAGCCATAATGAATATACTTATTGCAATATTAAATGTCAGAACATAGCCATTTTAGAAGTAACACTGCAAAGACTTTCTTCCAAGCCAATAATTGCCCAATAGTTTTACGCAAAAGATGCATTGTAAAACGACACGATGTGAGCTGGGGGGACTTAAGAGACTTTCTATTCTAATCGCCTATTCATTGAGTATGATTTGATAAGATAATAGGAAACTGAAGTAAGCAATTAGTGAAAGCCAGAGATTTCAACACATTGGGCCAAGGTCGACAGCCGGATGCTACCAACCCAAAAAGGATCAACTTGACCTCCTTTGGCCGAACATCTGGTAAGACCAACTGTTGGAAATGACCAAAAGTTTGTGCTTTGTTTTACTTTTTTGGATGTTCCTTTAGAATTGAAGATTATTACATCCTAGCCCATACCTTCCCCAGGACTGCGGGGGAAGGCGGTGAGCAGGATTCGAACCAGGGACCATCAAAACGATAGTCCAGAGTGCATACCCACACGAGCAGGTTGCCATCAATGTATATTAATGAGATCTAAGATACAAATAAAAGACAATATCGTAAATTAAGAACATGAGCAATGCAAATATTTCGGACTTTTTAAAGAGAATACGTAGGCCTATTAAAGCAGATGAATAATATTGATGTTTGATGATAGAACTTCATTGAGATCTTGAAACAAAGCTAAGAACTACATTTCCATCTAAATCTCAAACGAAGTATTGCAATACTTTTCATTAGCTCGAGGCGGAACAACTGTTAATAGCAAGCTTCTTGGTGTATCCGGTGAGCAAATTACCGGAAGTGCTGATAGGAGATGTTTGTACAATGGAAAACTGTTTGCCTTATTCCCCTTTTTAACACTGCTTCCGCTGGCTATTGTGGAGTTCCATTTAGCGTCCTTGCCATTGGTTAGTTTATCGTGAAATAAATAAATAAAGACCACGTTAAACATGGCCGAAACTTAAAATAATAAGACGAATAAGTTTTTAAAAAAGTTATATTCGAGAATTTAAATTTGTAGAGCCATTTAGTAAGCCAAGTGAAAAAAAAATCATTTAATGACTTTTGAGGACGACATTTTCTAGGCCACATTGATCTTTTTATTTATGTGACATGTCAAAGTATTCGTTAGTGTTAGAAAACAAAATAAGAAAAGAACTTTGTCTTGTACTCTAGAAGCTAGAAAAAGAAATTATTAGTTTTTTTGTTTGGTATAGATTAAAGCTTGTACTCTAGACGGTAGCACTTGATTCTCGCAGTCTCTCGATTAGAGGCAATAGTTGGTCCTTTCAGCATGCCCCTGTGTCACCGCCATTATTGATTTAGCAGACGACACACGTCAACGACAGTTTCCTGATCAGCTTTATCTATCTCGTTAGAGAAAGCGTGCTTACCACGAATAGCTCAGAAAAATAATACAAATAGGAACCCCTTGTGACAGAAATATTTAGTAGGTTTAATTTTAATTAGGAGATTAAAACATACAGCAAGATGTTTTAGCATAATTAGCAACACTATTTTGATGCTCAATCTGGGCAGCAGACATCACTAAAAGGCAAATAAAACATTCTTTTCACTGTAACGCTAGCAACTAGATCTAGTGTGGAATATTTTTTTGTTTTGTTTATTCATTTTCATTGACATTCTTTAGAAGGAGGAAATGACATGTAACCAAAGATATAGGTTACATTTGTTATTGTGAGAAAGAAAGGGGTAGTAGGATAATATCGAGGATTGTGAGAAAGAAAAGGGTGGTAGGATAATATCGAGGATTGTGAGAAAGAAAGGGGTAGTAGGATAATATCGAGGATTGTGAGAAAGAAAGGGGTGGCAGGATAATATCGAGGATTATGAGAAAGAAAGGGGTAGTAGGATAATATCGAGGATTGTGAGAAAGAAAGGGGTAGTAGGATAATATCGAGGATTGTGAGAAAGAAAGGGGTGGCAGGATAATATCGAGGATTATGAGAAAGAAAGGGGTAGTAGGATAATATCGAGGATTGTGAGAAAGAAAGGGGTGGCAGGATAATATCGAGGATTATGAGAAAGAATGGGGTGGTAGGATAATATCGAGGATTGTGAGAAAGAAAGGGGTGGCAGGATAATATCGAGGATTGTGAGAAAGAATGGGGTGGTAGGATAATATCGAGGATTGTGAGAAAGAAAGGGGTAGTAGGATAATATCGAGGATTGTGAGAAAGAATGGGGTGGTAGGATAATATCGAGGATTGTGAGAAAGAATGAGGTGGCAGGATAATATCGAGGATTGGACGGACCCTGTCAACGGAAAAGACTTAACCTGTCAAACGTTAGAGAGGAATGATAAGATATGAATAAAATATCACGTGTGGTGCCCGAACAGTCCAACAGACTAAAGGACAAGTGAGGCGAGGTGTATTATGTTAACCAAACATAATTAAAATATACGTAATTAAATTTGTATAGATTATTTTTTAAAAAATCAAATTAAATACTCTTGTGATAGGCACTTACAAATTTAAGTCATTATCCTAAGCGAAGGTAAACTATCGGCTTGTAACTACAACCACAAGTAAGAATATCAAGAATATCGATAAGAATGTGTTGCACCAAGGTTGACACACTACACAAAGGAAAGCAGATGTGAATACTCGATGTGGATAGAATCTAAGCCTTGTAAACCTAGCATAAGCCTTTAGGAGATGTGAACAATGAATAGAATCTAAGCCTTGTAAACCTAGCATAGCCTTTAGGAGATGTGAACAATGAATAGAATCTAAGCCTTGTAGAACAGCCTTAAGAAGATATGAAGAATGAACAGAATCTAAGCCTTGTAGAACAGCCTTAAGAAGATATGAATAATGAACAGAATCTAAGCCTTGTAGAATAGCCTTAAGAAGTTATAAACAGTGAATAGAATCTAAGCCTTGTAGAATAACCTTAAGAAGTTATAAACAATGAATAGAATCAAAGCCTTGTAGAATAGCCTTAAGAAGATTTTAACACTGAACAGAATCTGAGCCTTGTAGAAAAGCCTTCAGAAGTTATAATTATTGAATAGAATCTAAGCCTTGTAGAATAGCCTTAAGAAGTTCTAATCGATGAATAGAATCTAAGCCTTGTAGAATAGCCTTAAGAAGTTATAATCAATGAATAGAATCTAAGCCTTGTAGAATAGCCTTCAGAAGATTTTAACACTGAACAGAATCTGAGCCTTGTAGAATAAACTTAAGAAGACAAGAAAGTCAAGCAACTGAAGTATAAATAGACGTTTGTTTTGACCAGGGAACAAACAAATACAATTCATTTCAATTGGCACTTCACCTTCACATATCTCTTAGTCTGTTGACCGTTGGGGCACCACACAAGATCTATCGACCGTCTTTTCCCATTCCTCTCTGTCTTTTGCCTTGGATAGAACCTCTTTCAATCGCAGGTCCGTCCATTCTTTTATTTTGTCTTTTCATAGCTTTCTTTGTATGCCTCTTCTTTTTCCCTGGTTCTGTTCCCCGAAGGAAGGGCTTTGCGACCTTGTAATATGGCCATAGAGTTTTAGTTTGCGTTTTGGTACTTAGTATTCAGATTTTCTAAAAAATTATTCATTTTTTCAATTTCTACTGTATTATAAACATCTACAAAACTGCCAAGATTTGCACTTGAATCAAACTGAACTTGATTCTAATTGCATGGCCTAAAAATCAATATATAATATATATTGATTTTTCTAGCTTGATTAAAAAGTTCACAAGTTTTTTTTTAACTTGAGATTTTAATGATAAACTTCAGACATCATTCAGATGTTTACACGGCTATTCCAAGGGCAAACATAAAAAGACGCATTCCGTTAAATTTTGATAGAACTAACATCTACAAAAAACTTATTCCGAGTGCTATTTCAGAATGGAATGGAATCCCTAAAGGTTGATACAGGAAATAACGAATATCTCATTTGCTTTTTTTATTATTAATATTAGTAAAAAAAAGATTTAAAACAATGAAACAAATATTTTTCAGAGATATTAAAGTCGGAGCTAAAATTAGAAAGTGTTATCAAAGAAAGAAATGAAGGGTGCTGGAGATTATGTTAGTAAAATAGATATGAATCACTCAGTTTATGTACACAAAGACAAAATGAAGGGTGCTGGAGATTATGTTAGTAAAATAGATATGAATCACTCAGTTTATGTGCATCCCATATTTCCCATTACTACCTTACTTCTACGCGCGGTAACTAGATTGTCTCAATCATGTACAATCCTGTCTCAATCATCTACAATCCTCTTAATAAATCGAGACGATATAATAGCCTCATCGATTTTTCGTTCAAATCGATAACACACAGTGGAGATATGAAGCGACGGGCGCTGTGGGGACTACAAGTACATTAAGAATAAGTGAAAGAGAATGCTGTACTTACTAGGTTGTGACATTATGGGAGATGCAAAGTATCCGAATGTCCTTATCACATGCTAATACTAGAACTAGGTTTACACGCTGCTGCTACATAGTCTGACTGTATTTGTCATAGTTTCTTCACCTTAATCATAACCTTTAAATGTATCCACAGTAAGCAATAATCTTCTCTTTGTTTACGTAAGTAGTACATAAATAATAGCAAAGGGAAAAGAAGACAAAACGATTTGGAGAAATATGGGAATTCTAGAATCAAGGAAAAAAAAAGTAATTAAAAAAAAAGATTTTAAAATATATTGACGAAATTGAACAATGTCAGAGACGCTCTAAAGATAGAAATAATTTGTTGTGCCACGCAGTGTTGCGTCACAATTAGATTCTGAGGCTCTAACAGGTCTACACAATTATTGTATCATTTTTAAGTTACAAAGGTTGTGAATAATTCCGTATTTTGTAGATGGGATACACTAAAGACTCCATTTATAAAACTCCTCCTCGAATCACATTAAGAACATGTCATGTTATTGCAAGTTCCAACAGAGTATTCCCAACTTTGTGTCGGATGAGAGTTTAGACTAGAGGTGAATGGCACACGTCAATGCAGGCGGGCCACCTGTGTCACTGACATCCAATTGACACCGCAGTCAATATAACCTCGGACATCCACTGCCACAGAACGATATAGACGTCAGGAGAAGACAAATGATCAGTCCGAGTTATGGCATGTGCGTTCACTCTGGTTGTCGCTCCTTATGTCAGAGTTACTCAGCCTGGCTTGGCACACGAGCGGACACACACACACGCGTTAATGTGCGCTTACACCCAGGTTTAACGAAATGTTAAGCCCATTTAGAGAGAGAGAGAGAGAGAGAGAGAGAGAGAGGAGAAGAAAGAAAAAGTGAGTTAATGGGACATAATGTGTGAGCAACAATTCTTGTTACTGGTCGCCAGCAGTAAAAAAAAAAACAAGTTCCAGAATGCTAAATAAACCCAGAACTTAGTGTATAAATTCAATTTTCGTATGAGGCGCTACAGATTTTTTTCTTTTCTTTTAAAAGTGTTGACTTTAAAAAAAAAATGTCATCCTTTAAAGATAGAGACACAAACATAAAACCTGGAAGAGCAAGTCTTGTACGTGTTGTGGCTAGTATCTTAAGTAACATCACTTCTATGTCATTAACTATCCCAAATTAGCCAACGAACATTACAGTTAACAATATACACTTGATAAAGACTTTTTACAGTTGTAAATAATACATTTATTAATAACTGGGAAGTCTGTCTAGTCCTCTTAACCTTCGCTATAATACCAACCATGGGCGTAGCCGGGGGGGGGGGTTGGGGTTCAAACCCCCCCCCCCCGAAATGAAATCCCCCCCCCTTGGGAGGGGGATCGGAATTTAGTGAATGCTTTTTTGCTTTGATTTTGTTTATTTAAGTTGAGATTTTAATACTAAACCATCAATTGCCCCAGCACAACCAATGGGGTTTTGAGTTTAAAACCCCTTACCAGGGGGTTTTGAGTTTAAAAACCCCTACCAGGGGTTTTGTGTTTAAAACCCCCTACTATGGGTTTTGAGTTTTAAACCCCCTACTTGGGGTTTTTGCAGTTACCCCCCCCCCTCTTCTATAAAACAAAACAAAAATGCAAACGAAAATCCACTAATTCCAAGAGCACAGTTAAGGGAGATTTTGATTTTAAAACCCCCTCCAAAATTTACGATAAACCCCCTCTTCAATATAAAAAAAAGTTAATTACGCACTCAAAATGTTATGAGCGTAGCTAAATGGGTTTTGACTTAGTTTTTAGTTTAAACCCCACTTCAGCGGGGTTTGAAGGTAAAAAATACCTCTTTAATAATAAAAACAAAGCAAATTACACACTCAAAATGTTTTGAGTGTAGTCAAAGGGGTTTTGAGTTTAAACTCCCCTCCAGTGGAGTTTGAAGCTAAAAAGTACCTCTTCAATATAAATAAAAGCAAATTACTCACACTAAAATCTATGAACGCAGCCAAAGGGGTTTTGAGTTTAAACCCCCTCCTCCCGACAGGGGGGTTTGAGGCTAAAAAATACATCTTCAGTGTAAGAAAAAAAGCAAATTACGCACTCAAAATGCTATGAGCGTTGCCAAAAGGGATTTTGAGCTTAAACCCCCATTCAGAGGGGTTTAATGCTAAAAATACCTCTTCAATATAAAAAAAAAGCAAATTACACACTAAAATTATTTGAGCGTAGCCAATCCAATCGGGGGTTTTGAATTTAAACCCCTCTTCTACAGATGGCGTTTGTTTAAAGTTTAAAACCCCTCCAGATGGTTTTGAGTTTAAGATCCCCCTACAGAGCATTTTGAGGTGGAAAACCCCCAACAGATGATTTTGACGATAAAACTTCTCTTTTCGATATAAAATCTAAAGCAAACTACAGTCACTTAATTCCAAGAGCGTATTCAAGAGTGGTTACACATTTTTACCAGTGGCAGGGCTCCCTTAATAAACTGCAGTGAATAGTCATCTGCCGAAATTGAAAAACACTAAATGTGGCTCAACAAAGATGGCTAAGACAGATTTTAGTAGTCAGTTATAGAGATCGGGTTTAAATCAAGGAAATCCTATGCCGAACTGGGAGTCGACCCTTTAGTAAGATTGTGAGAGAGCGACGCATGAGGTTTGCGGGACATGTTCTCCGACAAAATGAATTACGCATAAGAAGAGTTGCAATGATATCGTAGTACAACTTGACGCCACTCATTCATTGAGGTCCTCATGGTAGGTGGGAAGAGGCTTCAGACATTACCAGTGACAGATTTTTATGGAAACAGCTTGACGTCAAATGCTCCGAACGGCGCGGTAGGGTCTAAGTCAGTAAGAATAGCACATTAGGTTTTTGAAATCAAACTTTTTAATAGCAGGAAAATGCACTGTAGATACCTCAGAATATGCATTTTGTTGGCTTTCAATATCAGAAATAGTGCTTGGCGGCGGGGCTTCGCCCCGCGGTGGGGGAGCTCCTAGCGCTCCCCCAGACCCTCTTGCTACTATTGGCGGGGAATCTACAATTTTCCCACTAACTCATGAAAGAACCTATTCTAGGGCACAATAAACGTCTTCCGAAAGAATGAAAGGTCAGAATGCAATAAAGATTATTTACACACACACACACACACACACAAATACATATTTTAAAAAACAATTCGCTGGGGGGGGGGGGGGGGTCGGGGGGGGCCCCCCCCCGAAAAAAAATCCTGGCTACGCCCATGATACCAACCAACTTTCTTCTTTCACTATCGCCATATTGTTCTTCTTGTTCACCTATTCTACTACGTCATTCGTCTGTCTTATTACGCCACTACTCTTACCGTCGCTAAAGGGCGGAACAAAATAACATATTCTCTTTAGTAGTACATAACATACGCCACAGAGCATGCAAATGTCAACTTGCCTCGATGCTACTGAGCTGTTAAGGCCTTAACGTATACCTCTGATGATAATCGGTCCTCTGGTGTAGATGGACCGGGAAAAAAAAAGCAAGGGGGTGGGAGGAGGATCGGAGCTTTGAGCTCAATGAGAATTTCAAGGACCTTGGACCCATGTGCAATATATTGTTAAAGTCACGTGAAAATATTTTGGGTCAATTTAGTTCGCCCCATCAGACGCAGGCATCGAGTGATCAACCCTACTCGCATTTAGACGTTCAACTGTATCTACCCTAGCAATATTAACCTATTTGTTTTCTTTAAATCAACTCAAGACTTCACTAAGCCCATAACACAAGATTCTCGCTGGCCGGAACTGACCCATTTGAAAGAGCTGTCAACTATATATATATATATATATATATATATATATATATATATATATATATATATATATATATATATATATATATATATATTGAGCATCATATTTTGAAGTACTGTTGATAAAATAAGATAAAATAAGATAAAATAAGATAATTTTATTGGTCAAAACAAATGCAAATTCAGTTTGACTAAAATTGTTATGAAGCGTGTGTGTGTATTTCTGATGCACTGAGGAAAAAAGGTGTGCGTAAGGTTTGGCTGAATTGATGCTGATGAAATCTCGAGGGTGTCTGTCAAGGTGTGAGCGTTCCAAAGGGGAGAATGAGTGAAAGATTAGTGACAGCAAGACGTCAATTATTTACAGTACATTATATTTTGTTTAAATTATTCAAGATATTATTCAGATGAAGTTACAGGGCAACTCAGGTAACAATCGTGAATGTCTATTTAATATATGTCCACGTTAGTCCCGTATAGTTTGTAAAAGAAATCTTACCTTCTTATCTTATTAATTAAGGAGGTCACTTGAAAAGAGAAGAGAATTATGGTACGTCCATGTGTTAATCTAGTCATGCATGCTAAGCTGCAGCGTGGGGTTAAGTGTCAATATTCCCTATATGATATATCTGCTGTCTTTTCTACATCACCACTAAGGACCCAAGACTTATTGGATAAATCGTAACCATAGACATAAATAAATATAGACTGGCCGAATAAAGAGTTTTATGAAACGAAAATTTGTGACTTGCAATTTTATGTACTTTATTATACAGCATTTATGAGCAGTATAAAAGTTAAGTATTTATATCTATTTCAGCCACACACCTATATATAAATATTGTAAATAAGGAGGCAGTGTAGTTTTGTTTAATCTCTAAGAATGAATATCATGGAATTTTTCATAATTCGGAAATCCGAATACAATAGATATACATGTTTTCAAGTTACATGAAGCTACTTCCTTCGGCCAGTCTATATTTATATATGTCTATGATCGTAACCTAAAGATTGTTTTTACTAGATCTAGTCTATAGATTTAGATCTAGATCTGGTACCTTCACAAAAGTGTTGCAGCTTTCGAGATATATAGATTCTAGCATGGGCGTAGCCAGTAGGGGAATTCTTTGGGCTTAAACCCCTCCACCCCCGAGATGAAATCCCCTCTTCGCAGGGGGAACGTGGAGTTTTGTGACAGATTTTTTGCTTTGATTTTGTTATTTTAGATGAGATTTTATGTAAAGCCATCACTTGCCCCAGCGTAGCCAAGGGATTTTGAGTTTAAAACCCCCTCCAATTTTTTTACGACAAAATCACCTATGCAATATAAGACTAAAGCATACAACATCATCATATTCTATGAGCGTAGCCAAGAGGGGTTAGGTGTTTAAGCCCACTCCAGCAGGGTTTGATACTAAAAACCATGTTTTTTTTTTACTTTACCTCCCCCCCCCCACCAGGGCTCTAAGTTTACAACCCTCTCCAGATGGTTTTGAGTTAACCCCCCCCCCCCTTTTACAGATAGTTTTGTGGTTAAAACCCCCCTCTTCATTATTATTTTAAAGCAAATATAGGTCACCAAATTCTACGAGCGCAGCTAAAGGGGTTTTGAGTTGTTTTTTTTTTAAATCTTTAAAGATTTTTAGTTCCCCGCCCCCCCCCCCCCCCAAACAGATGGTTTTAACGATAAAACTTCCATTTTCGATATGAATCTAAAAAAAACCTAGTCACCTAATTCCATTTGCGTAGCCAAGAGAGGTTACACATTTCTACCAGTCGCTTGGGTTCTTTAATAAACTTTTTAATAACAGGATTATGCACTGTAGATACCTCAGAATATACATTTTCTTTTGTTTTAAATACCGGAAATAATGCTTGACGGCGAGGCTCCGGCCCGAACCCCGCTGGGGGAAAGCCCAGCTCTTTCCTAGACCCACTAGCTGGCAAGGGCAGGATGTCTACAATCTTTCCACTAATCCCAGGAAGAACTTATTTTAGGGTACAATAAACGTCTACCAAAAGAATGAAGGGTCAGAATGTAGTAACGAATAATTACCTCTACAAACACACACACTCATATATATAAATAAATAAATAAATATATATATATATATATATATATATATATATAAATAAAAAAAATATATATATCTATATCTATATATATATCTATATCGGGGGGGGGGGGGATCCTTCAAACAATAGAATACTTCCCGAAAAACAATCCTGGCTACGCCCCATGGATTCTAGAACTATTACGGCGTGTGTAAAACCTAATCTACAAATATCTGGATATAGATCAAGAGTTCATATTTTTTTTACATTCTTAGATCATCATTTCATGTAAAATTTAATTTACTTTTTTGACTTTATGCAATTTTTTTTTTCACTTATTTTTCTGACTTTATATTATTTTGTATTGGGGAAGCACATTTTACAGAAACAAATACAAATAAAAACATTTCAAAGATGTTTAATATATATAAAATATTTATGTCATGGAATAGGTAAACTATTTAGTACGCATATTTTCATTAGTTCAGTAATCCTTAATGTCTCGACTTAAGACTTAAAGACAATTGATCTACTATCAGATAAGATAAGATATTGTTATTCTTATTCTGCATCTCGCTTTGCATCACAGAGTAAAAATTAAAAATAATTAGCAGAATAGTTTAGAACTAATGGAGCAGAAAAGGAAATGAAATAAAACAAGTTAGATATAAACAAGATTAGAAAGAGAGTAGCTCAGAGTCCACCCAGAGGCGGCCCCTATTAGATCCGCCAGTGGAGAAAGAATAATTAGGGCCATGATTTGGTTTTGACTGTCTAAACTCTAAAGTAATACAATTTTAAAGAATCATTTGGCTTTGCCTTCAACTTGAAAAAAATGGCAACTGAATACTCTACATATTATCGATAAAGAGACTTCTATACCTTTTGGAAAAAACAACAACAACTATACAATATGTTAGAAAAGCTATTTAATCTTTTAGCCTTGTTTTAGATTGAGCAACCTATTATCGATCATGAGATTTCTGCTTAAAGGATATATATTTGTTTATTTAAAGAAGACATCAGCTTTTCAATGCCTTTAAATTCTTTAAGTATAAAAGTGGCAGGTGACATAAAGAAAGACAAAGTTTTTAAGGTTTTTCATCATACGAGGGCCGATAAAAAGCAAAAATAAATAAATTTAAAAAATTAATTGAACATTTTTTTTTTGCTCTGGGAAGGATTGTGGTAATTAATGTAGAAACGAAAATTTGTGACTTGCGATTTTGTGTACTTTATTATACAGCATTTATAAGCAGTCTGTCACCTGATGCACATACCTTGCCGTGGTGTGACAGCTTGAGTGCCTCAATGACCATCAGAGCTATACCGGCGGGAGCTCATCACTCCTGGCAGGTACTACCAAGCCGGACAGGTCTGTTAGGAAAGAGGCCAGACAAAAGGTGCATCCCCCTCCCCGGGACACAGGGGTTGTGCGATAGGCTAACAACCTGTCCATGGAAAAAAAAAGTGTTATAGAAACCAGAACAAAAGCACAAACACTAAACATTGTCAGAGGCGAAAGTAGAGCTCCACAAAGGAGACTTATGAAGCTATGCAGGGAAAGTCAAACGAATCCTGTGAGGCCGACCACTCTACTTAAACCAATGAAAAAGAAACACTTCCTTATTCAGAAGGCAGCATTTAACTTAAGAACATGGAATGTCCGCACTTTACTAGAACCAGGTAGATGTGCACAAACTGCCAAGGAAATGGCCAACTACAAACTACAGATCCTGGGAATGAGTGAAGTTCGATGGAACACATTCGGTGAAACAAGACTGCAATCAGGAGAAACCCTTCTCTTCTCTGGAAAGGAAAAAGAAGATGACTTACATGAAAATGGTGTAGCACTACTACTAAACAAGGAAGCTTTCAAAAGTCTTTTAGAATGGGAACCAGTTTCAGAACGAATAATTAGAGCCAAATTTTTGTCTAAGTTCAAAAATGTTCACATCATTATGTGCTATGCTCCCACCAACCTTGCAAGTGATACTGACAAAAATACATTCTATGACCAACTGCAAAGTATAGTTGACAAAATACCTACAAGAGATGTTTTGATCGTCATGGGAGACTTGAATGCCAAAGTGGGAAGTGACAACAGAGAGAGAGAGAAAAGTATGGGCACCCATGGACTTGGCACCATAAACGAAAATGGAGAAATGTTTGCAGACTTCTGCACATTTAATGAATTAGTGATAGGAGGCAGCATTTTCCCCCACAAAAAATGCCACAAAGTGACATGGGTTTCACCAGACAATAAAACAGAGAATCAAATCGACCACATTACCATACGGCGGAACTGGAGAAGCACATTACTAGATGTACAAAACAGAAGAGGAGCAGATATTGGCTCAGACCACCACCTAGTTGTTGCCAAACTAAAAATGAAGCTGGCCAGCAATAAAACAGAAAGAAACAAAAGGAAAAGATTTGACCTAGACAAGCTCAACAACACACAGATTAAAAAGGAATTCCAACTATCCCTTCAAAATAGATTTGCTGTGCTACAACTAGATGAGGCCAAACAAAGCGTCGATAAATCTTGGCAAAATTTCAAAGAAATTATTACTGAAACAAGCAATGAAGTACTAAGCCTTAACCCTAAGAAGAAAAAACAGTGGATTAGTGACGAGACATGGAAATTAATCGAAGAAAGGAAATGCGCTAAACAGGCAGTTAACCTAGCAAAAACAAGAAACCACAAGCAACAATCAAAACAAGACTACCAAGCAGTTTCACAGAAAGTCACCAAAATGCTTAGACAAGACAAACGATCATTTTACAATAATCTGGCAGAACAGGCAGAAGAAGCAGCAGGTAAAGGAGATATAAAACAACTATACAAAATCACCAAACTTCTCAGTACCAAAAAGGCTAATTGCAATGTTCCAGTCCGAAACAAATACGGAAAACTACTTTCTTCAATAAATGAACAACTTGAAAGATGGAAAGAATATTTTCAAGAAGTGCTCAATAGACCTAAACCACGAAATCCACCAGATCTAAATGCAGGACCAACACTAGACATAAACATGGAAGAAATAACAAAAGAAGAAATAAGGAATGCACTCAAACAAATGAAGACAGGTAAAGCAGCTGGAATTGACAACATACCACCCGAAGTCCTAAAAGAAGGAGGAAGTGAAATAGTTGACCAAATGCACAAACTATTCAACAAAATTTGGTTAACAGAAACACCTCCGGGTGAGTGGAAAAAGGGCTTGCTAATTAAAATACCAAAGAGTGGAGATCTATCACAATGTGAGAAATGGCGAGGCATCACTTTGCTGTCAGTACCAAGCAAGATTTTTAGCAGAATCCTACTAAACAGAATAAAGGGAGCATGTGATGAACACCTAAGGGAAGAACAGGCAGGATTCAGAAAAGGGAAATCTTGTGCTGACCAAATAGCTACACTCAGGATAATTGTAGAACAATGTGTCGAATGGCAATCTCCTCTCTATGCAACTTTTGTTGACTTTGAAAAAGCTTTTGATAGTGTCGACAGAGAATCTATCTGGACTGTAATGAGACATTATGGGATCCCCAATAAAATAATAACCATAATCAAGAACCTTTATGATGGTTTCACCTGCCAAGTAACCCACTGTGGCAAGCTGTCAGAGGAATTTCCAGTCACAACAGGAGTCAAACAGGGATGTCTTCTTTCACCACTCCTGTTCCTTCTAGTACTGGATTGGGTCACAAAAGAAGCCTACTCTAACGCAGGGAAAGGAATCCAATGGACTCTCACACAAAAGCTGGAAGATCTGGAATTCGCTGATGACATAGCCCTATTATCACACAGACTACAGGATATGCAAGAAAAGGTCACAGCTTTAAGCGAAGTAGGAAAAAGAGTAGGCCTCAAAATAAACCACCAAAAAACTAAAGTACTTAAAGTAAACAATAAACAAAGTGGAGACATAGTATTGGATTCTCAGACAATAGACCAAGTAGAAAATTTTATATACCTTGGGAGTGTAGTCAGTATATCAGGTGGAACAGATGAAGACATTAAACGCCGTATAAATCTAGCACGTCAGACATTTACACAGCTAAAACCAACCTGGAAATCTCCTTACATCTCAAACAAGACTAAACTAAGAATCTTTAATTCTAATGTCAAGGCTGTCCTACTGTATGGTTCTGAAACATGGAGAACAACTGAAGCCACAACAAAAAAATACAGACCTTCATCAACAGATGCCTGAGAAATATCCTAAAAATACACTGGTATGACAAAGTAGAAAACACCAAACTGTGGAAGATGAGTGGACAGAAAAATATAGAAGTGCAGATCTTAGAGAGGAAGTGGAGATGGATTGGTCACACCCTTAGAAAAGATACCAGCAACAGAGCTAGGCAGGCCATAGAGTGGAACCCACAAGGAACAAGACGCAGAGGAAGACCAAAAAGAACATGGCGACGCAGTGTACTTGAAGAAGCAGAGAAGACCGGGAAGAGCTGGGACACCACCAAAAAGCTAGCAAGAGACCGTGGAGAGTGGCTTGTTTATGTCGAGGCCCTATGTTCCATGAGGAACTCAAAGGAATGATGATGATGATGATGATTTATAAGCAGTGTAGTTTTGTTTAATCTCTAAGACTGAGATCATGCAACTTTTCAGAATTCGGAAATCCGACAACAATAGATATACAGGTTTTCAAGTTACATGAAGTTAGTGTTATTTAATCCCTAAGGCTGAAGATCATGCAACTTTTCAGAACTCGGAAATCCGACAACAATAGATATACAGGTTTTCAAGTTACATGAAGTTATTTCCTTTTTCCAGTCTATATACATTTGTATCCATGACTAAGCTGCTAAGGGAGATATACCTTGTGTAGAGAATTAGGTCATTCATTAAAAATTTTAAGCTGACTGTCGAATTAAGTGCTTGTGTTGTAGTTATATATAATACAATTTAAAAAACTTATGGAAAAAAACATGATTTCACAATATAATTAAATAATAAATACATAGAAAAATAATTTTAAAATCGAAAACTTGTTTTTTAAGTGAGATATGAAACGTTCAATTGAATTTTAAAGTTATGGCCAGACTCATTGAAAAAAAACTGGCCACTAAACATAGAAAAAATACCGATAGATGACACGAAAAATTTAATTGTCTAAATTATGTTTAAGTGAAGAGAAACAAGAACAGTAGAAAGGAAATACGTATTTAAAAAGAAAATGTAAACATAAAAACAACAACGTTGAAACAAATAATAAAACGACCTAAAAGGCTGCAAAACAAAAACACCGACGACTGAAAGACGCCATTTGTGATGACGTCATAAGGTGTATTTCTGTCCAGAGGAATCGATAGACATGAACAGTGGTGGTGGAAAAGGGGGGGGGGATTGGGGCAAGAAAAAAAGGGGGGGGGGGTTAGGAAATCTGAAGAAGACAGAGGATGAGTGGTGAGTGAGCGAGAGGTTAACTCACACACGAACGTCTGTGTGTGATAGAGAGAGAGAGAGAGAGAAGAGCAGAGACTGCCGTGAGCAGACAGGTGGACAGAGCAACAAGTGATACAAAGAAGAGAGGGGAGGTAGCTGGAGGAGGGGGGGAATGTTTAGACCTCATTATCGACAAGGTTGCTTTCTGTTCTGATTTGTCTCTCCCCCCCCCCTTCACCATACTTCCCATGTGTGTAGCTCTTCTTTCGAATTCTCAATTTTCCTTTATCTTCATCTTATCCAAGAGTGTCCTTGACAAATTCAACAAGTCAAGAAGTAAATATATATTTTTAGAGAATAGAAAGCTTTCATTTGCTGCTGAATGGTAAGGCAAGTATTTAACTCTTTAGCGCTGCTGAGAACTTAGGCCAGGGCCGGATATAAGGAAGGGCAGGGGACTCCACAAGAAGGGTTAGGCAAGGGCCGGATTTAAGGAAGGGCAGGAGACTCCACAAGAAGGGTTAGGCAAGGGCCGGATTTAAGGAAGGGCAGGAGACTCCACAAGAAGGGTTAGGCAAGGGCCGGATTTAAGGAAGGGCAGGAGACTCCATAAGAAGGGTTAGGCAAGGGCCGGATTTAAGGAAGGGCAGGGGACTCCACAAGAAGGGTTAGGCAAGGGCCGGATTTAAGGAAGGGCTGGAGACTCCAAAAGAAGGGTTAGGTCAGGGCCGGATTTAAGGAAGGGCAGGGGACTCCACGAGAAGGGTTAGGCAAGTGCCGGATTTATAGAAGGGCAGGGGACTTTACAAGAAGGGTTAGGCAAGTGCCGGATTTATAGAAGGGCAGGGGACTTTACAAGAAGGGTTAGGTCAGGGCCGGATTTAAGGAAGGGCAGGGGACTCCACAAGAAGGGGGCCTCCACAAAAGAGATAAGAATATATCCGAATTTCGACGGGTCAGAAACTTTCAAGTTGTTTTGTTTTTTTTTCCTAATATTTTTTTTTTCGCATTTTAAAGGCTGGCATAAATTTCGTGATTTAGAAGCTAACGTTTGTACCATCTCGGAATAAATAAATACAGCCCCGGATTTTCGCCAGTGCTTCTACCAAGGATCCTACCCTCCAAAAACTATACACTTTTTAAAAATCTAAAATATGCATATTGAATATTTTTTTTAAAAAGAAAGTGAGATTAAATATACAAGAACTCCCTTTCTTCTAAAATATAGCATGCTTTTAGACATAAGTAGTTGTATTCATAAGTGTATCTTTATTAGAGCTTTACGAAAAGTGTAAGGGTCTTCTCAAAAATGCTGCCCCGGGGCCTCCACATACGAGTAGATGTACAATACAGTTCAATTTAAATTCTTTTACTCTAGTCGTCGCTCTTTCGAAACAGAATTAGCAAGTCTTTAAATACTAGATCTTGCCCCCTTTCTAGAAACTTCCAAACTATTTTCAAAGCTTACGGGAAAACCCGTCATCGTTTGAAATAAACTTGTCATTACTTGTTAACAACATACAACCATGACCTTCCGCTGCAGATATACATCTAAAAATAAACTAAATGCAATGGCTGCTTTATGTTACGTGACAGTAAGTAAGAATACAGCAATACGAAACTTTCAGATGATGTGGGTCTTGTTGACGTCTGCCAATACTTCCTAAATCAAGAAAGTTTTTGTACCATTGAAAAGTGCGAAAAAAAATGTTTACTAACTTATTTGATAACATCGTTGCGCAGCAGACAACTAATTTATTTTGATACTTGTCCCAGACTTTACAGAGGCGTATCTCTCTTTTAGTGTTTATAAAAGAGGAAAAAAAACTACGATATTTGCATTCTTACAAACCAATTTTATGTCTTACAAAAAAGAAATAAATGGGATTTTCGTTCACTTCGGAATGAGTTCCTAGGAGCTCTTTAAATTCCTATCGTCCTACCGTCCAATCCACATCGCCTGGGTACGCTCCCGCAAGTTTGGAGCCTTCGTTTCCCTAAGTGAGATATTTATCAAATGTTTGATTGTATCAGTTGTCATGAGACCAGGCTAAAACTTTAACGGGTTGATTTGATTCACAAGGCAGAGTGTTATCTTTTCCAAGCACCAAATTGACCAATCCTTCCCCTCCCCACTGGTGAGAGCTTGGACAAAATCAATAGCGCTCAAAACTCTACACTGAGAAACCAGATATTTAAATAAACTCTCTAAGTGGTCACAGATAACTGGGTTCTCACCTAGTTGTCAAGGAGCCCCAGTCAAAGTAAAGCTGTTAAAAAAGTGCCCAGTCAACTTACAATAATTAAAAAATGGAGCCTCAGTAAGATAACAGCTGCTACATTAAAAAGCCCCATTCAACATACAGCTATTAAATATCAAAGAGTGGGGACACTGTGGCTGAGCGGTTAAGCGCTTGGCTTCCGAACCTGTGGTCCTCGGTTGGAATCTCGGTGAAGACTGGGATTTTGAATTTTGGGAATTTCAGGGCGCCCCTAAGTCCATACAACTCTAATGGGTACCTGACTTTAGTTAAGGAAAGTAAAAGCGGTTGGTCGTTGTGCTGGCTACATGACACCCTTCTCGTTAACCGTTCGCCAAAGAAACAGATGACCTTAACATCATTTGCCCTATAGATAGAAAGGTCTGAAAGGGGAACTTTTTCTTATAACAGAGTGTTGATATTGAACTAAAAGCAGCAGGTTAGATCTGCAGGTAGCATGAAGCAGTCCATATTGATTGATGTATATCAAATGGGGAGAAATTCATACTAAAAAGAAACGATTGTCAGTTTTTCTCGATCTTGTCTCCCTTCAAGACCTCTCTCTTGTTCTTCTTTTTCTTTTCAGCTCCCTCATTCTTGATCCAACAAAAAAACAAAATAAAAACGCAACTTTTGTTTTTAAACTTTGTTTGTACAAAGCTTATTGACTCACTCCGTCTGTCTGTCTGACTATCTGGCAAGATTCTATTACACATTTTTTTTCACCCACTTCCCATTCTCTGGTCAAGTTGAAATTTCTCAGAATAATTCATAGTCGAAGACAATACATGAATCAATCCAAAAATTTAACCAATTAGTTAATCAATTGGTGGTAATTAATAAGATAAACCATGCAGTATTGCGAGCAATGGTAGTGATGCTGTGATGATTTCCCCTGATATAAGCTTTTTTTAAAAAAGTTTTTTTTACCCATAATTTTTTTATAATACATGTAGCTTTTCTCTCTTTGAATAATAATTATAATAATTATAATAATAATAATCTTTCTTATCCGTCTTACAATTTGTGCTTTACACCAAACAAAAGATTATAACTATAGAAAACAAAATGTACATTCACACCAGATTCACTTCAAAAGTTTGACGAAGAAATTTTGATTAACAAACTAAAAAATACAAACTTCAAAAAGATCACATGTCTTTGAAACAATACACTATCACTCAGTTCAGTGAAGTTGGGTTTTTCTTAAAGGTGATATCAAAGGCGCTCAAAAAAATCTTGGCGCCAGTAAAAAAAAAAGGTTTTAGTTTAAACCTAATAGAACTGCGTATCCAGTTGCTCTGTTTATAGATGACTATTAGGAAAGAAAATGAAATTTAGCTCTAACCAAGCTATAAACAACAAGAGTTGTCTTTAAAGAAAGAGAGAGAGGGTGAAAGAAAGAAAAAACATGAAAGAGATATGGAGAGAGAGTATGAGAGAGAAAAAGAGAACGAAGAGAAAAAGAAAGAGAGAGAGAATATGAAAAAGATAGAAAAAAAAAAGAAAAGAAGAATGAAAGAGAGAAAGAGACAATTTGAAATAACAACTTTTTCTATTTCTTTTTCTTTTTGAAAATTCGTTCATGAAATTTTTTTTTTCTGTCGCTTTTAGCAGACGTCGGCCATATTGGTTTAAGAATTACAGTTGGCTTTTCGAGACGCGCCTCAGAATCTTTCACAACCTAAATCGCTGTCGCATTCTTCAAAGCAGTACAGAGGACGTCAGGATGAGTGGAGATCATTCTGACGTCGAGACGTTTTCTCCTCACTTCCGGTCTAAATACGTGTCCCCCAATTTGAGAGACATGCAAGACAACGCTGTCTGTCCAGGATGACCTGACAGAGGACGACGGACATGAAAGAAAAGGTCGAATAACACCCTGAGCAGAAGGGCGCCCGAGGAATCGATAATTGGGCCTAATCGTCGGAAAAGAACAAGAGGCCGGCGTGTGTTTAGTTTGTACAGGGCACTCACTACATTATACGGCTATAGTATATGTGTGCACTAGTAAACAGACATATCTGAAACAAAGAGTAATAACAGCAGAGTTAAAAGAGAAGGGGAAAAGAGAGAGAGAGAGAGAGATAAAAAGAGATACAGAGAGAGAGAGAGAGAAAGAGAGAGATACAGAGAGAGAGAGAGAAAGAGAGAGATACAGAGAGAGAGAAATATTTTAAATCTATGAAATGGGAGATAACTAAAGCATGCATCCAAAGATATTAAACCAGGGAATGGGAAATGTATTGACGTCTCCAATAACTTGTCTTCTGAGTCAGTACATAGATCTTTGGCGAGAAAGAGAGAGAGAGAGAGAGACAGAGAGAGAGAGAGAGAGAGAGAGAGAGACAGACAGAGAGAGAGACAGAGAGAGAGACAGAGAGAGAGAGACAGAGAGAGAGACAGAGAGAGAGAGAGAGACAGAGAGAGAGAGACAGAGAGAGAGAGGCAGAGAGACAGAGAGAGACAGAGAGAGAGACAGAGAGAGAGACAGAGAGAGAGACAGAGAGAGAAACAGAGAGAGGGACACAGAGAGAGAGACAGAGAGAGAGACAGAGAGACAGAGAGAGAGACAGAGAGAGACAGAGAGAGACAGAGAGAGACAGAGAGACAGAGAGAGACAGAGAGAGACATAGAGAGAGAGAGACAGAGAGAGAGAGACAGAGAGAGAGACAGAGAGAGACATAGAGAGAGAGAGACAGAGAGAGAGACATAGAGAGAGAGACATAGAGAGAGAGACAGAGAGAGCAAATAAGAAAGAATGAGATAGAAAGTAGAGAGAAATATAGTAGAGCATAAATATTGGAGAGTCATGGTGCAAGAGAGAGAGAGAGAGAGAGAGAAAGAAAGAGAGAGACAGAGAGAGAGACAGAGAGAGAAGGAATGTGAGAACGAACGAAAGAAAGACAGAGAGCTGATAGACAAAAGAGCCTATAAAGAGAAGTCTGAGAGACTGAAAGAGAAGTCAGAGAGACAGAAAGAGAAGTCAGAAAGACAGAAAGAGAAGCCAGAGAGACAGAAAGAGAAGAAAGAGAGACACAGGAAGAGAAGTCAGAGAGACAGAAAGAGAAGTCAGAGAGACAGAAAGAGAAGTCAGAGAGACAGAAAGAGAAGTCAGAGAGACTGAAAGAGAAGTCAGAGAGACAGACAGAGAAGTCAGAGAGACAGAAAGAGAAGTCAGAGAGACAGAAAGAGAAGTCAGAGAGACTGAAAGAGAAGTCAGAGAGACAGAAAGAGAAGTCAGAGAGACAGAAAGAGAAGTCAGAGAGACAGAAAGAGAAGTCAGAAAGACTGAAAGAGAAGTCAGAGAGACAGAAAGAGAAGTCAGAGAGACAGAAAGAGAAGTCAGAGAGACAGAAAGAGAAGTCAGAGAGACAGACAGAGAGGTCAGAGAGACAGAAAGAGAAGTCAGAGAGACAGAAAGAGAAGTCAGAGAGACTGAAAGAGAAGTCAGAGAGACAGAAAGAGAAGTCAGAGAGACTGAAAGAGAAGTCAGAGAGACTGAAAGAGAAGTCAGAGAGACAGAAAGAGAAGTCAGAGAGACAGAAAGAGAAGTCAGAGAAACAGAAAGAGAAGTCAGAGAGACAGAAAGAGAAGTTAGAGAGACAGAAAGAGAAGTCAGAGAGACTGAAAGAGAAGTAAGAGAGACAGAAAGAGAAGTCAGAAAGACAGAAAGAGAAGTCAGAGAGACAGAAAGAGAAGTAATAGAGACACAGGAAGAGAAGTCAGAGAGACAGACAGAGAAGTCAGAGAGACAGAAAGAGAAGTCAGAGAGACAGAAAGAGAAGTCAGAGAGACAGAAAGAGAAGTCAGAGAGACAGAAAGAGAAGTCAGAGAGACAGAAAGAGAAGTCAGAGAGACAGAAAGAGAAGTCAGAGAGACAGAAAGAGAAGCCAGAGAGACAGAAAGACAAGTCAGAGAAACAGAAAGAGAAGTCAGAGAGACAGAAAGAGAAGTCAGAGAGACAGAAAGAGAAGTCAGAGAGACAGAAAGAGAAGTCAGAGAGACAGAAAGAGAAGTCAGAGAGACAGACAGAGAGGTCAGAGAGACAGAAAGAGAAGTCAGAGAGACAGAAAGAGAAGTCAGAGAGACTGAAAGAGAAGTCAGAGAGACAGAAAGAGAAGTCAGAGAGACTGAAAGAGAAGTCAGAGAGACTGAAAGAGAAGTCAGAGAGACAGAAAGAGAAGTCAGAGAGACAGAAAGAGAAGTCAGAGAAACAGAAAGAGAAGTCAGAGAGACAGAAAGAGAAGTCAGAGAGACAGAAAGAGAAGTCAGAGAGACAGAAAGAGAAGTCAGAGAGACAGAAAGAGAAGTCAGAGAGACAGAAAGAGAAGTCAGAGAGACAGACAGAGAGGTCAGAGAGACAGAAAGAGAAGTCAGAGAGACAGACAGAGAGGTCAGAGAGACAGAAAGAGAAGTCAGAGAGACAGACAGAGAGGTCAGAGAGACAGAAAGAGAAGTCAGAGAGACAGAAAGAGAAGTCAGAGAGACTGAAAGAGAAGTCAGAGAGACAGAAAGAGAAGTCAGAGAGACTGAAAGAGAAGTCAGAGAGACTGAAAGAGAAGTCAGAGAGACAGAAAGAGAAGTCAGAGAGACAGAAAGAGAAGTCAGAGAAACAGAAAGAGAAGTCAGAGAGACAGAAAGAGAAGTTAGAGAGACAGAAAGAGAAGTCAGAGAGACTGAAAGAGAAGTAAGAGAGACAGAAAGAGAAGTCAGAAAGACAGAAAGAGAAGTCAGAGAGACAGAAAGAGAAGTAAGAGAGACACAGGAAGAGAAGTCAGAGAGACAGACAGAGAAGTCAGAGAGACAGAAAGAGAAGTCAGAGAGACAGAAAGAGAAGTCAGAGAGACAGAAAGAGAAGTCAGAGAGACAGAAAGAGAAGTCAGAGAGACAGAAAGAGAAGTCAGAGAGACAGAAAGAGAAGTCAGAGAGACAGAAAGAGAAGCCAGAGAGACAGAAAGACAAGTCAGAGAAACAGAAAGAGAAGTCAGAGAGACTTTAAGAAAGACGAAAGAGATAGAAAAAGAAAGGAAGAAATAGAGAACACATTAAGATAAAATGAAGAGTAGCAAGAGACTGGCGGAAAGAGAGAAAGAAAGAAAGAAAGAGGGAGAAAGAGAAAATTTCAAGAACATTTTTATTTGAAGATAGAGTGATCACATTTACATGAACATTAAAGATAGCGAGGGAGAGAAAAAAAAAGAGAGAATGATAAAGAACACATGAACTAGATCTATCTGGGAGATATACGCAACCATTCATAGGCTTCTAATAATGAAATGTTTCAACCCACTAATCACACTGAGCGTTTCCGTATCATAAGCACTGAGCTTCGGTTAGAGAAATCTGCATTCAAAGCACAGTCATGGAATCATTTCTTTCTCTTTTTATTATACTGTATCTGAGATTCAATCGATATTCCATTTGTTAAAAAAAGGAAGAAAGAACAGAATCCAATTAGTTCACTTCTTTATTACGAGATGTTTGGAGACGGCTGCTAGAGTGAAACACATCTTATAATAATAACCAATGAACATCAGCGCATAAGTTCATAAGAGCACACATAAAACTAAGTCTAAATGACCTATCTATGACTGTTACAGTGTGAGCAATTTTGTGGCGCTTTCTCAAAAAAAAAAACAACAGCAACTTAAGTACCCCTTTCAAACTTGTGGTCTGTCGGCAGATGGTGGTCATCTGTTTCTGTGGCCAACGGTTAACAAGGGAATGAGGCAAACACAACGACCAACCGCCTTTACTTTTCCCCAACTAATATCAGGTATTCATTAGAGCTGGGTGTACTCAGAGGCGCCCAAAGATCCCGAAATTAAATATCCCAGTCTTCACCAGGATTCGAACCAAGCGCTTTACCACTCAGCCACCGAGCCTCCAATTAATATTAGTAGTGACAACTTAAAATCCCCAACGAGCAAGTCTTGCGAAGAGCAGGGTTCCAGGAAATCCACATTCGCATCAACAGTAGATGCCTTCTGCGGCTTAGAGATGTACACCGCAAGTCACAGGGCGACTGCCACATGAGATAGGCCTATGGACTGGAGATGTAATAGAGAATAGTGCGAAGTTTCAGCTTGATCCGAGAATGGGTGTGGGAGAAATAGCGTGTACACACTTTTTACTAGACACACAGAGTGAGTTGATATAAGCTTTGTCATCGGTGTATATATAACAATGAGATGCCCCTGTACCTTAGCGAACTGATTACTCCATATGTGCCCTAGAGAGCCCTGCGCTCAATGGACTCAACGCTTTTAGTGGTGCCACGTTTCTCCCTCAAAAGCTACGGTCTGCGGGCTTTTTCAGTGCACGGACCAAAGGTTTGGAACTCACTCCCCATTGATCTCAGACAGACAACATTCTATACCACTTTTAAGAAGAACATTAAGACCTACTTAATTAAAACTTTTTTAGATTAGTTTTTGATTTCTATTGTAGTGTTTGTAATGTTATTACAGCGCCTTGAGCCTACATTTTGTTTGTTAACAGCGCTTTATAAATAAAATTATTATTATTATTATTATTATTATTAAGCTTTGTAAAAATGTTATGAACTGGAAACCACTGTGCAGTTCTTCTCATGTCTAACACTAGTTTTCTGAACCCTTCAAGTTTAGAATAAGAACGCAGAAGCATTAAAATAATCAGACTTCACATTTAATGGTATTCAAGTATTACATTTTTACATAGGAAAGAGTGCAGTCATATGAACTTTAATTTGGACGTTGTGGTATCAACATGAAAGAATTGGTGTCATAGGACAGACAGAGTACAACTGGTGATTGATTGTACTGCTCAGGTTCTTTTGTAATTGAGCATCAGCCTCTGGCGCTTTTTGTCATCTCTTCTCAGGACTGACCAGACTGTAAAATCTGGATAACTGGATTGAATATGTGGCCATACATAGGACCGTGTGCTATTCAACAGAGAACTCTTCTATTTGTAAGAATGACAGATGGAAATTCTTCATAGAAAGCGTAACAATAGACTGCAAGGCTGGTACAAGGGGAAGTGACTGCGACGTACATTTATCTATTATATTTAGGGTTACCGAACCTGACACTCACTTTTCACCTTGCCAATCATTAGCTGGTATCCATGGTTTCAGACAGTTGTGTAGCACTCTCCCAGATTTATTTCATTAGAACAAAAGTGGGCAACACCGGGCTCGCGGTATGGACCGGCCCTTCAAGGGCTCATATGCGGCCCAACGACAAAAACAAACAAAAAAATATCACGCTACATTTTTAGCGGCCCCCGAAAGGGGAAAAGACGCTATTAGTTTTGTGCGAAATGTCTGTCCGTCTGTCCGTCCGTCCCGTTTAGATCTCGTAAACTAGAAGAGATATTGAAAATCCAACTTCACAATATTTTAGACTATTCAAAGTTCTGATGCAACGGCTACTTTTTTTTTTTCCTGAAAGCGAAAATTCTAATTTTTAAAATCAATTATGCAAGCAGTTTTTTCTAAGAAAAAGCTAATTAGTATGCATTATATGTTAGACCTAATTTAAGACGAATAGTAATCTTATAAACATCATTTTCGTTAACATTTTTTCTATGTAGCGGAAATTTTTTTTTTTTTTTTGAGGATTCGAATATGAGATTGAGCCTTTTCAAAACAATTAACTTATTTAGTTCGAACCGAGGGTCCCGGGTTCGAATCCTGGTGAAGACTAGGATTTTCAACTTCTGAGTCTACCCAGCTCTAATGGGTACCTGACATTATTTGGGGAAAAGCAAAGGCGGTTGGTCGTTGTGCTGGCTACATCACCCTCGTTAACCGTAGGCCACAAAAACAGATAAAATTTACATCATCTGCCCTATAGACCACAAACTAGTTAGGCCAGGTTCACATCTAACTTTACATTCACTTTCACGTATCCTTTGATCTGCGGGACGGTTGGGGCACTACACAAGATCTGTTAACCTTCTTTCTCCATTCTTATCTCTCATTTGTCTTTGATATAATTTCATTCGGATGTTCTTTCTGAAAATATTGAAGCCTACCTGGGTGGACCACTGGTCGTGCGGTTTGCGCGCTGGACTGTCGTTTGGATTTATCGACGATCGAAGGTTCAAACCCTGCCTGCTCCCATCCCCCGTCGTCCTGCGGGAGGTTTGTACTAGTAAGTAAACTATCTTCAACTCTGAAGGATTATCCGAATTATGTAAAACATTTTACTTCGGGGGCCGATTTCGAGTTTGTGTTTCCACACAAACTGTCTTTTGTAACCTTGTTTTAAAACCTATTTTTGTTTCAGAAATAATGAATAATAATTTAATGTTTATAATTATTATAATAATAAGGCCTGCCGCCTACTAATGAAACAGTTTGGCTATTTCTAGAAGACATCAAGAATGAGATATAACTAATATTCTTTAATGCAAACCTGCAAACAAAAACACTACTCTCAGATGTCCAGGCTATGTTTAGAACTAAAACTTCACATATAAAGTACGACAAATATAAAAAACAAAACAACTAACACCACAGCTGTACATTAATATAATGTCATAAGACCTGGTGTGTTTATATTCCAAAATTAAATTGTGCCTGCTCTGGAAGGGGGTAATAATGATTTAAAGAATTAACGCATACAAGTACTTTTTAAAAAGAGAGAGGGGGGAGAGAGAGCAACTAGAGAGCGATTAGATAGAGAGAGAAGAGAAAGAAAGAGAAATGAGAGAGATAGAGAGAGAAAAGAGAGAAGAGAGAGGGAGAGAGAGAGAGACTAGTGAGACAGGAATGTGCCATTGTTTTATGTTTTGTACCAAAATTTCGTACTGCATTCAATCAGGTTTTCAATTTTGTATGGGCCCACAAAGTTAATAAGGCTGCTGTTTTTTTAACCCCAATTTCCCGTTAACAGCCGTATGTAGATAGTTCTACATATAGATATACGATAGTGTGTCCTGTTTAGGAAAAGCCTGTTCAACATGTACGTTCTATGCCTAGGATGCTTGTACCTAACACTCAAATGTAGTTTCCCCTATTCAACGTTTTGTTCTCAAATATAAGCCCCCCCCCCCATAAACTGTTCATCAGCTTTTTGACATTTTATTAGGTCGCCGGCTACCATTAGGGCCCGTTCCAATAGCCACATTTGCCGATAGCCAAGAGTTAGCGCCCTTGGTTTCTAATGGCTACCAAAAATAGCATCAGGTTTTAGGAACATTTTTTTCCCCCCAGGAACGAACGAAATAGATATTTTTAAAAAAAAGAACGTCTCGATTCTCTAGCCTACGGCTACCAATGCTTTCTTATGGTTTCTTTTTACAAGACAACTATTAGTAAAAAAAAAGAATCACCATTTCAAAATACGTTCAAGGCAATACAGATATTGATTTTGTGCTTGACGGGATGCCCAGAATTATAAGGAAGAGCAGATTTAAAAATTGAGTCAATTAGAGAAAGAGTTCAATCACTGAGTTATGATCATGGTTTAGTTAGAGCGTATATCTTGGCTCATTCTGCTGTCCATTTCACTTTCTTTCTTCTCACAGTCTATTGCAGCGGTTCTCAACCTTTTAAGCTCGGCGACCCCTTTTTACAATATACCACTCTGCCGCGACCCCACCCCCAACAGCAATAGAAGAATAGACAACAACCATCCTTATTTTTGATGGTCTTAGGCGACCCCTGGCAAACCGTCAATCGACCCCCAAGGGGGTCGCGACCCACAGGTTGAGAACCCCTGGTCTATTGAGTGTTGCTGAGAGTGCTCCTAGCTCCAGACAGATAGTCCAACAAGTCCTTGTAGGTGTACAACTTTTTTTCAATATCTTGAATGAAGGCTAAAAAAATATAATTTACAGAAAATATACTTGACTTTTATTTACGAATGTTTCACCTTCACCACCCTCACTTATCACTTAGTCTGTTGGACCTTTGGGGCACCATTTAAGATCTGTTGACCGCCCTTCTCTATTCCTCTCTGTCTTGGACATAATCTTCCTCAATGACAGACCTGTCCATTCCTCTATTTTATATTCCTATCGCTTTCTCCGTCTGCCTCTTCTTCTATTTCATGGTACTGTTCCCTGAAGGAAGGACTTTGCGAGCACTGAGGGCCTTCTAATATGGCCATAACATTTTAGTTAGCGTTTTTGACAGTAATTAGCAGGTCATCGTGGGGTCCGATCGCTGCATGAATCTTGTCTCTAATCTCCCTGTATCTGTTACCTGGGATCTTTCTGTAGCATCTCAATTCCATTGCCAGGATCTTCCTCTCTAGCTCTGAAGTAAGGGTCAGTGATAAAATGGAACCCAAAGAAGAACGTAAGAAAAAGAAAAAAGGTTAGGGTTAGGGGTTAGTGTTAATAAAAGATTCGAAGAGATTTGGAAATAAAGGAACAAAAATGAACACAATGTCAAGGACAACACATTACAAAACTCAATGTCGCCAATTAAACAATTAAAAAAATTAATGTATGCTTCGAGCGAAAGAGTTGAAAGATTGGATTAAACAATGCCGCGAAGTGCATTATTATTTGGTGAATTAGCCGCCTACTTCACTTATCACTACTTCCTATTCTTTACACCAGATACACCAAGAAAACATTGCAAGATATAAATTTGCCATGCACGAGAATCACCAATAGAGATTATTCGAGTTACTATTTTCTGTATTAGGTCATTAGTGATCATATTTTACTTTCTAAAAAAATATATATGCTGGAAATAATAATAACAAACGAATTTGATCCAGTACTTCAAAGAAATTTAATCGGTAGAAATAAAATAATCCAACTTTTAAACTTTATCTTTAGTAGTTATAAGATAAGTCAATGTAAAAACAAAATACGATCGATAGCATTGTCAGCCTAAGAAGTCCAGAACTTTCCGCCGTTCTCTTCCTGATTGGTGCAAACGACCTTTTGCTATGACGTCTTTGAAGTCACTGGAAGTTGGTGATATGGAAAATTTAAATCTTCTTTTAGACAGTCAACACCAAGTTTGACCTGTCCAAAGTGACGAATTGTTTCCACTGATTGACTTCCTGGCCAGATAGACTAGAACGTTGGAGTTCCTGTTTTTTTTTTTTAAGTCTATTTTGGCTTTGAAATTATTTTGTTTCTTTTGTACTTTTATAATCAAGACCAGGGAAACTATTTGACTACAATGGTCACGCTAAGTTTTTTTTGTTAAAAATTTAAATAAAAAAAAGGATTGTCATTAAATGTAAAAGAACAAGCGCTTCAGTTAAAAGGAACATTCGCTTTAATGGAAAGGAACATTCACTACAATTAAAAGGAACATTAATTCAATTAAAAGGAACATTCGCTTCAATTAAAATGAACATTCGCTTCAATTAAAAGGAACATTCGCTACAATTAAAACAAACATCTTTTCAATTAAAAGGAAAATGCTTTTTTAAGTTAAAGGAACATTCGCTTCAATAAAAAGAAACATTCGCTTCAATTTAAAGCAGGGGTTCTCAGCCTGTGGATCGCGATCCCCTTGGGGGTCGATTGACGATTTGCCAGGGGTCGCCTAAGACCATCGAAAAAATGGATTGTTATTGTCTATTCTTCTGTTGCTGTATGTATGTGCGGGGGGGGGGGGGGTTCGCGGCAGAGTGGGGGATTGTAAAAAGGGGTCGCCGAGCCTAAAAGGTTGAGAACCGCTGATTTAAAGGAACGTGTTTTTCAATATAAAAAAGGGAAACATGCTTTTCCTTCAACAAATGCAAGAAGGGTGTTTTATTTAAAACCAGATGATGGATTTAGTTCTAGCGTCCAATTGTTGCCCCATCCTTTCCCTCTGAACGAATCGGGACGAAGACCCTTGAGACTCTTAACCACAAGAAAAGATTTCTCCCAGTGGCCGAGAATGAGAGATTGGCTTTCATTGACTTCTCTAGTTCCGAATTCCGCCATCAACTAAATGATCCTTTAATGAGATACCTTTGTTTAAGGGTCAAGAGTCGTTGAGCTACATCCGGTTGCCCCTATCCAACGAGTGCGGAGGCTGATCTATCCTGTAATGCTACATAACTGTTGAAATGCCGCCACGGCAGCATGCGACCGCCGTCAGGCGTAGCGACTGACACATGATAAGCGAGCATTTTACTTTCTCAGCACACGCAATGTACAGGGTTGAACATCACTGAAGGTTATGGTCACTTTTCCCTGTTAATCTAGTTCCTTTTTATGGACAGTTCCACGAATGTGCCGCGACGACCCACCCCTTCCTTGCCTCCCCCCCCTCACACTATAGAAAAAAATGGCTTTCTATTCCATTTTTAGAGAGGTACAATATTTATTGCATGAACAAGGAACCAAAAAGTCCTTAATTAAAGATCATTAATTTCTTTTAAAATAGAATTTTTTAAAAATTTACAGTTCCTTTTATAAGCTTTCAAACTCTTCACAGGTAGACACCGAATTGTTTATTAGCTTGCAAAACTCTTCATAGGAAGACACTGAATTGACACAGATTAGGAAACAGTTTCAACGAATATCCAAGAAATTTGTCAGTTTATGGTAAAACAATTTCTAGCTAATTGGCTCCACAAAGAAAACTCTAGTTGGACCTTTTTTTTTTTTCAAAATATAATCAACTTGAAATTGACTGTAACTGTGTATGCTCACTAGAAAGATTATTTGCAGACGTGAAGAATTACAAGAAATAGATAAAATGAGAAATTATAGAGCACCATCAGCTTCATAAGGAAGGAATTGATTTTTAGCAGCCCCCGAAAGAGGAAAAGACGCTATAAGTTTTGTGAGAATGTCTGTCCGTCCGTCCGTCCGTCCCGTTTAGATCTCGTAAACTAGCAAAGATAGTGAAAATCTTTTTAAATCACTTATGCAAGTAGTTTTTTTTTCATAAAAATATACCACTTTAAACCATATTCACTATTAAAAGCAACAAACATTGAAGGCACTTTAGTAGGGGAGATAACTATTTACCATATTTTTTTACACATTTATGCAAATGGTTTTAGATTTTTTGTCAAAAAATGGACGTTGACAGTTGGTTAGAGGAACAAGTGAACATACATTATCTCTTCCATAGACGATTCAGTATTAGATAAAGATGTATAATAAAACCTTATTAGTTTTTAAATAATCTTCCTCAATATGGAGTGAGTGAGTATGTGTATATAGATTATGTAAATAAGTTTTTCTCCTTTAAATTTAGTTTTTCTATCTGAGATTTTTAGAAATATGGGATGAAAAAAATGGTTTCATTTCTAATTAATTTCCCTAAATATTTACTTTTCTAAGTAGAAACCAAAAGCTACGAAAAGCCAATGTATAAATCAACTTCCTGTTTACACTTCTCATGGGACCTTAACGCGTTAACTTAGGTGAGTAGAACGTTTCCTTCGAACAGCCTTGAACTACAAACCCGTGTTCAAGATGGAGATGAACACTTGAACTACAAACCCGTGTTCAAGATGGAGATGAACACTTGAACTACAAACCCGTGTTCAAGATGGAGAGGAACACTTGAACTACAAACCCGTGTTCAAGATGGAGATGAACACTTGAACTACAAACCCGTGTTCAAGATGGAGATGAACACCTTTCTGCTGTTTATGAAAAAGTTGAATTTTTTTTTTTTAAATCAAGAAGATATAAAAGAATCAATTCAATTGATGAACAATATACGATTCCATCAACAATAAAATGAAAGCCAGAATTTTCATCATTTAGGGGAAAAAAAAGGAGGTCGTGTCTTTCTTTCTATCGAATATTTAGTAAGCCTGAACTAGAGCTATACTAGTAAAAAAAAACCAACAAGTCCATATCACTTTAAAAGAAAGTAGTACAGAAACGAAAATAATAAAACAGAGAAACACTGTATTTTTAATATTGTAGTTCATTTAAGAAAAGAACACTCTAAGCAAACAGAACGATTTGCACACGCATATAACATCTATGCATATAACATCTATGCATATAACATCTATGCATATAACATCTATGCATATAACATCTATGAGATAGAGAAAGCTAGACTAATATTTCTGTCATAATCGGGTAATAATATAAATCGCTTCTATCATATTCACCATCTTGCGTCGATAAAGCCAATATCCATTGTCCCAATTCTTCCTAACAATAAAAAAAATATCCAGAGATTTATTTGACATTTACTCTGTCTGGATAGCCCAATCTGGACAATTGATATATCTGTTTTCTTCCTTTTTTTCCCCCTCTATGGGATGGTTTTCTGTGGACTTACTAGATACAACATAACCGCTAAGGCTATTAGGAGATAAATAAAACTGACAAAGCTAGATGACCGACATACATATGATACACCGTGGTTCTATTACGTTATATATCAACTTATATCAACTCCGTCTGTATGTCTGTCTTTCGCCGACACCCTATCTCGGATCAAACTGAAATTTTTGCTATTTTATTTATTTTACCCAACAACACAATAATCATTAAAAAGAAACGCAATTAGTTAATTAACTATTGATAATTTATTGTTTTGTTTCGAATCTTAAATAAGGAAAAGAAAATGTACTTGACTGAAGTGGTGGTATAAGCTGAATTAGTCCCCATTGCACGTCGCCGCTTTAAAGTAAGCTCGAAAAAAACTATCATCTATTTTCATATACGTGTTAAGTATGTTTGCTTGAGGAGGCGTGAGCCATGACTTCGAATTCAGTTTGTTACCCTATTTTATTTAAATGCTTTAGAAAAGTGATTACGGGTCAAATTCAGCCAGATATCTCTTTCTTTCTTACCTCCCCCCACCCCTGCTCTTTTCCATCTTCCCAACTGGTCCAGGCAAGTGATAGGATCATAGCGTATGGAGAAAACTAATAGCATACAATAGCGCTAAACAGAAAGAATTGGTAAAACAATATTTCTAATCGCACAGATTTATTGCTGTTGGTCTAGATCTATCACAAATTTAATGACATGACTGATCCAAACTGATTGATACAATTACATTTCGTATAAGCTTTGTTTAATTTTTTTTTAAATATTACAAATTCTTTATTGTTTTGTCATCTCATTCATAGGATTAGTATTTGTGAAATATTGAATGCAAAACACACACACAAAAAAAAAAAGAAACTTAAAAAGTGAAAAAAATTAACAAAACAAAAACAAAACATTTTTAACTTTATGAATCTGATTAATTTTCCTAAGAGCGATTATACAAGTCTAATGATAGATTAAAACATAAAAGAAACATTCCACCTCTCCGAGAAAAGAATCCTGGCTAAGCGAATGTATAAATCTACTCAGAGTATGGTGGTAGATCTACATATCCAGACGGTGTGAAAAAAAATGACATGAATGTTTATCTTATCTTCTTATCTTATAAAATTCAGACGTTACTTCAAAAAAGAAGACGATTACGTCATACGCGTCATGAATCTAGTCAAGCATAAAAAAGGTCTACATGCAGGAACACTCGCTGACGTAGATAAAGATTGTCTAGACCAAATTTTACTTACAGGATAATATTAGTTATAAAAAGCAGTGTGACGTTCAGCTAGTAAATTCTTTTTCCAAAGATATACATCAACTGTCATAAATTGTCACATTTTCTAAGAAAATCGTGAGAGCCGTTTTCGAGAAGCGTGTCATGTTATTTGTTTTTTGCTTCCGACCTTTTTTCCGGTAAAGAATTTGTAAGTTGAGAAGTGAAATTATAAGAAATAAATAACAGAAGATAAATTTTAATGTGTTAGTTATTGGGGGAGGCTATATAAATGGAATGTTTTTGTTTTTTTCAAAGATAAAAACCTCAGTCTCCGAAAGTTACACTCTCACGTTGAATTGGAAACTTAGATCTTAGGAAGGTCCCCAAGGCCGGATTTCGGAGAGGGTAGATGAGACTTAGATCCTAGAAAATTCCCCAAGGCCGGATTTTGGAGAGGGTAGATGGGATCTACTGACACGGGGTATCCACAAGAGAGAGGCCCCTACAAACGAGCCAAAAAAAAAATATACTTATTTCACGGGTAAAAACTGTTCCGTATTGTAATTGTTTTATTTATACATTTGGTAGAACTATCGTGGTTAAATAAGTGTCCACTTGTAGAGTGCCCGTCATATATAAATGCAGCTCAGAATTCGCGGCAATGCGTCAAACCACGGTCTTACCCTCCACAACACAAAATTATTATTTTAAAGAAAAAAATTAGATTAAATGTACAAATACTCTATTTCTTTATTCTAGACATGCTATTAGATTACTCTTAATATAAGTATATGTTTATTAAAGCTTCCGAAAAAGTATAAGGTCCTGAAAAAATTCTTCTCCTAGGGCATTAGCGTAGCTAAGATGAGGGATGGGGAGTATCCAAGTTTGAAAATCCCCACGCTCCCCTCCCTACCCCATTGAGATGGGCCCTCAAATTAGTGTCCGAATTTATTTTGTACTTTAAATATTACGCCACTTTCTCAATTCATGATGTGGAATGTCAAAATGCATGAGCCTCTAAAGAGATCAAGCCCCCGAGCCCCCAAAACCCTGGCAACGCCACTGGCTCAAGGCCTCCAGTTACTTAAATCCAGCCAAGTAAGTCCCATTTCTACAGATACATTGTATCTCCTAGTCTACGTGGTCAGCAAATAGATCGACACTCTACACCAGCGGTTCTCAACCTTTTAGGCTCGGCGAACCCTTTTTACAACCCCCCACTCTGCCGCGACCCCCCCCCCTCCGCATACACACACAGCAATAGAAGAATGGACAAAAACAATTCATTTTTCGATGGTCTTAGGCGACCCCTGGCAAATCGCCAATCGACCCCCAAAGGGGTCGGGACCCACAGGTTGAGAACCCCTGCTCTACACATTTAAACATGACTTTTGTCTTGCACCCGTGCCTTTGCAATTAACACTTGACCAAATTATGTCACCTGACTCTTTCCATTCGTACAGAACCGGAACTTACCGAAATTGGGATCAAATATGAGACTATCCACACTGGCGTCGCTCTTGGCGCTAATGCTGCTGGTGTCGTCTGTAAACTGTTCACTGCGCATGCTCGAACGTGACGTTGTTGACATGGACGATGTTTTAGGCTGAATGGCGCGTGATTCTCGGGATATCTGCAGATCCTGTTGGGGGTAGACAATGACAACTTAACATTTCGTTGCAGACATGTTATTGATATTGTTATTGCAGTTTTTTTTTGGTGTCAGAAGTGATTAAGTATCAGACGTGACGTGCATGCTGGCTAATGAAATACTTGCTTGAAAATATTGTCTCAATTGCAAACAAACAAAAATAATAACAATATAAGTTTTAAAAAAATGTTTGGTGGAAATATATGTAGAATGTCGTTAAAAATTTCTCAATTAACAGTTAGTATAAAGTGTCAATTACAAGAGAATTACTGCCATCAAAAGACTTTATTTATTTGCTGGTTGAAAATAAAAGTACAAAAGAGACATAAAAAATATTCTTATTATTACAATTCCTCTATTCACGTTACACATTCAACAAATGGAACCTAGACATGGATCTCAAAAACGGCTCTATCGAATTTACTAGAAATTTCACAGTTGATGTATAATTTTGGGAAAAGAATTAATAGATAGATGGCCACAATTCCTTAAAGTGATTAATAAATTAATGTTCAGGAACCTTTTGCGCACCGTCTTCCGAGTCTAGATCTATAGGCTTAAAATTAGAATAACATAAAGTCTTAACCAGGATATTTTGTTTTCGGGTGAGGGGAGGGAGTGAAGGCGAAAGTGGTGGGGTAAAATAATTGGGTGGACACCTTTCACGGTAATGATTTCAACGTTTTTCCTAGAAATGTAACATTTTGTGTATATCTTTGGGAAAGAGTTACCAGCTAGAAGGCCACACATATCCACCTGAACCATTGGACCGTAGCGCACTGAGCATGCTATAAATATTAAAGGTGCGATATTCAAAAAGTAATTTAAAACAAAGTTGCAAAGACAGTTTGTGGGAAAACACAAACTCAAAATCGGCCCCCGAAGTGGCCCACTCAGGCGGGTAAAAAGTTAGGTTTCAATATTTTCAAAAAGAATATCAGAAACTATGAACTACAAACTATCAACAACTACAATCCTACTTCCATCGATACAACAAGAAGAGACGTGCTCGTGACAAAAGTGTTGACAATACTGATGTATTGTTAGTTTAACTAACGACTTGCTATCACAGGATACGGAGATTTATTAATGTTATTATAATTACTTTGTTTATATTTATATGTATTCGGTGAAGTGATAGTTTTGAAGCTATAGTTAAATCTTTGTTAAATCCTTACAAAGACCGCATCACGAATGAGGAGATAGAAACAGAATTAATAAAGCGATCGGACCTCATGATGACTGTCAAAAAACGTAAGCCCAAACTCTATGGTTACTTCACAAGGTTTACATAGCTCGCAAAGAACTTCTTTCAGGGAACAATACCAGGAAGAAGATGTAGAGGAAGACAGAGAAAGCGATGGTATCAAAGAATGGACAGGCCCGTCAGTGAATGAAATTTTATTTAAGTCAAAGGACAGAGAGAAATGACGGTGGACAGATCTTGTGTGGTGACCCAACCTGGCCTTACTTATGTTATTGATCTAATTGTTTTTTAAAGGGCCAATCTCTTAACAACAGCAACAAAAATGACTTTTCCCTTTGCTAAAGTGGCATGGTACACTATACGATATAGTTCATGTGTACATCATAAGACAGTACTAAAATGTTGTTTTAAATTATATTCAATTTAAATTCTCTTTGAAAAAAAACATTTTATTTGTAAATGTAATAGTTAGTATGATAGAAATTATTTAATTTAGTAATAAAAATGAAAAGAATAATGCATTTTTGACTATGAATATAAAACAATTTGTATAAATGTCTTATCTTTTTATCTTATCTAATATAATACAGACGTTACTTCAAAAAAGAAAATGATTACGTTCTACGCGTCATGCATTTAGTCATGCATATTAACCAATGACTTAAATTCTGCCAAGTCACTGGTTTTCCTGGCTAGCTCAGGCAACCCATTCCATGCTCTAATAGCACTAGGGAAGAAGGATTATTTGTACAAATTTGTCCTAGCATATGGGACAAAGTGTATGCCGTATCTTTATGTCTTTCAGAGTATTTTATTAAATTTTGTTTTTGTATTTGAAGATTATGGTTCAGTGTTTTATGTATGATTGCTACTTTACTTTTGAGTCTTCTCGCCTGAAGGCTTTCAAAATTTAGGGAATTTACTAAAGGTGTTACTCTAGTCAAATGTGAATATTCGTTTGTTATGAATCTCACTGTTCTCTCGTGAATCTCTTTAGCATGTGCTAAAATATGGTAAATTGTGATGCCCTTTATTATATAGTGTCCCCTGATTTTTTTTTACTATTAATAGTGAATAGTTGCAAAATGGTGTATTTTTATGAAAAAACTGCTTACATAGTTAATTTTAGAAATTACAATTTTCGCATTTAGAAAAGAAAAAGTTGCTGTTGCATCAGAACTTTGAAAGGTCTAAAATATCATGATATCGGATTGTCTATATCTTTTCTAGTTTACAAGATCTAAACGGGACAGACGGACGAACAGACATTCAACACAAAACTAACAGCGCTATTCTCCTTTCTGGGGCCACTAAAAAAAAAATCAAAAATTGTACTGTAATTAAAATGTCTGTTGTTACGAGGTTAGATAATAATAGTAATAATCTTTATTATCCTTAATAACGAAATTCGTCTTAAAATGTGTGCATTGCACTAAACAAAGGATGATTTTTTTTAATTTCTAAAATCTTTTTAGCTTTCGTATGAATGTTTTTCTCAAAAACTGCCTAAATGTGGTTTGTACTGTGTCTGCTAAGCTAACCTAGGTCACAAGGAGATTAGTCTTAAGTCCAAGCCTAAAGTACAGTATTTCAACTGGCTATGTAGACCCAGATGTGACCGACCAAATTTAACCATCTCATGTAGATCTGCATTAAAGTCATTGTGACCTCAAATTTAATATGTTTTCTGTCTAGACAAGCTAAATAGAGAAATAATCATAATCAACAAGCACTATGAACCCAATAGGCCAGGGGTTCTCAGCCTGTGGATCGCAGCCCCCTTGGAGTCGAATGACAATTTTCCAGGGGACGCCTAAGGCCATAGAAAATATTGAATTTTTTTTTTTATTCTAAAGCGTAAAACTTGTTTTGAACAAAGTTTTTAAAATTAAAAGTTACAATTTTGTTGTCATTCGAGGATAGACGATCCAGGTTGAATCAGAATAATTTCAAACATTATCTTTCTTGCAGGCTAAATATTAACGTTAAGCTACGCCGTTTTGAAATCCTAGCTATTATTTCTGATATCTGTGAAAAATGTATTTCGTTTATAATCAATACCACTCCATCGTTTTATAGTGCATGTTATTGAAGCTAATCGTTTTATTCTGGAACAGCCCGTACAATTAGGATCTCGACTTTTAGCACGGGAAGAAATAGTTTCGAATTTTCCAGCCTGTTAGTGATGAAGTCTAAATATAGAACAAGACTCGATGCAGAAGATGTTGCAAAGAATGTCCTGAGAACTCCGAGCTGGTGAAACAGAAACAAGCTCAGAATATTGCAGCAGTGAAGTTTATTATGATGAATCAACCACCCGTGCTTCGCCATGCTTTTCAAATTGTCACTTATTTTATATAACATGAACAGACAAGTAGGCCTATATAAAAGCAAGTCCAAGATTTACTTTCATTTATTTGTAATTTAATTATAAAGCGAAGACTATAAATTACAATAATAGAATTGCATCTAGTTTCGTGATTAAACATAAACCTTTGCAATACCTATTAGATATTTGCCTTAAGATTACAATTACTTATGCTTATGATCGAAAATAATGTTACAGCTGGGGGTCGACGCAAAGTGGGGAATAGAAGAAAGGGGTCGCCGAGCTAAAGAGGCTGACAACCGCTGAGACAGGCCTTGTCAATGTTAGAGAACAAGTACAATAACTGGGAGAACAATCCCTGAGGACATTAAGATGAGAAACATTAAATTAATTTTTTTTAAAATATTCAACATCCTAATGGTGTACATAAATACTACGAATTTGTCCTAATATTGGCCTAACTAAAGATTTAATCAATATTATTATGTATAAATCTTTTATTTTTTTTACAAATAATAAAAAATAGGACATACTCAAAATGTTATTTTAAAAATAATTAGACCACAATAACTCACTTGCCTAAAAGAAAGCATTTTAAAATTTAAAAATGTTGTGTGTGTGAGTGAGTGTGTGTGTGTGTGTGTTAAAAACATTTCTCTACTCTTGTGATTCACTGCGTTGTAGTTTAGACCAGCGGTTCTCAATTTTTTAAGCTCGCGACCTCTTTTTACAATCCCCCACTCTGTCGCGACCCCCCCCCCCCACAGCAATAGAGGAATAGACAAAAATAAACTTTTTCGATGGTCTTTGGCGACCCCTGGCAAATCGTCAATCGACCCCCAAGGGGGTCGCGACCCACAGATTGAGAACCCCTGGTTTAGACCCAGAGGTTCCCAAAGTGGTCTATAGAAACCCCCAGGGGTCTACGAGGACTTCCAAGGGGTCTACGGAAGTGAAAAAATAAATTGGGGGTCTATGAGCTGTAAATGGGGGTCTACGATAGTGGCTCTTATTAAAGCGTGTCTAAACTTTTATTTTAATTTTCTATTAACGATTTGTACCTTAGTTAATCCTTTCAATTTTAACCCTGTTGAATGATTTTTTTTTTATTTTAAAATTTAACATCTTATTTTAATAAGTTTAATTTTGTCTACATGAAAGTAATATTGTACATGACCGAGTTTAAAAAGAACTGTAGAAAGCCACATTAGAAAAAATGTTTGATTAAACATCACAAAAAAGAAGATGTTTGTGAGCATTTTACAATACTTTACTTTATCAAACTCTAGAAAACTGCATACTATAGGCAAAAAAACTGACTTTGCTAACTATTGAAGAGGTTTTAAAATCTGTTTTACACATTGCTATATTTGATATCATAGAAAAAATTTCTCTGAAAAACAATACAGCTCAAAGGTGCAATGATAGAATAAGTTAGGACACTAAAGTCTTATGTAATTACTTGCAAACGACATAGTTCTAAAAGCAAAAAGATAGACTAGTTCATCTTGCCTGATAACAGTTTTATTACTATCATATATTTGTTGTTGTTTTGTTATCAATCAAGAAATTATAAAGAACTACTTTTTGATCAATAGCTCCATCACACTGAAGTATGATAGTTATCGAAAGGCTTATGTGTGACTTGAACAGTGTGACAATATTTTGTCTGAGTTCTTGAGTGCTAAAGATCCAATTTTAAAACAAAAAAAAAAAAAAAGCGGGAATCGGACATAATCTGTTTAACAGACTTGTTTCATAAATTTAATGTGGTTAATTTGCTGCTACAAGGTGATAACCTAAAATTGGTCAAAACGAAGTCATAATCTCATATCTCATATATATATATATAATACAGAGGTTACTTCAAAAAAGAAGATGATTACGACCTACGCGTCATGCATTTAGTCATGCATATTAACCAATGACCTAAATTCTGCCAAGTCACTGGTTTTCCTGGCTAGCTTAGGCAACCCATTCCATGCTCTAATAGCACTAGGGAAGAAGGAGCATTTGTACACATTTGTCCTAGCATATGGAACGAGGAATGTGCCTTTATCTTTGTGTGTCTTTTTGAGTATTTTATTAGATATTGTTTTTGTATTTGAAGATTATAGTACAGTGTTTTATGTATAATTGCTACTTTACTTTTGAGTCTTGTCTCCTGAAGGCTTTCTAAATTAAGCGATTTTACTAAAGGTGTTACTCTAGTCAAATGTGGTTAGGGTTAGGGTTAAATGTCAAATTTGTTTGTTATGAATCTCACTGCTCTATTTTGTGCCTGTTCCAGTTTCTTAATGTTTTCTTCAGTTGAAAGGTCCCAAACAGAGTTAGTACCCAAGGAACATTTCTGCCAAGTTTTATCAAGATTGGTCAAACGGTTTTGATTTTTATACGGGGACATACATACATACGCCTCACATTCTACTTTACAAATTATATATATATATATATATATATATACTAGCCTGACATTACCCGCGGCCTGCGGGTCTAAGTTTGTGTTTAGAGATCCTTTCAAGTTTTTTCTCTTTCGCTACGAAAATAAAATTAGGTTTGCGAAAATGGGTTTACCCGAAGCCGATACATTCATATCTATTAAAAACAAAAAGAGCGATAGCTTTGTTAAATGAATGGGATTATAAAGTGAACAATTAAACGAAATAATTTTAAGTACTCGATTCATGAATGAATATAGATCTAGGTCTATCTCAACTCGGCTTCGCAGCTTTCGTAAACTAATGTAGTCTCTTAAAAATGCTTTAGAAAACAAAATTTGAATGTTTATTTGATCAAAATATGAAATGAATGGACTATAATTAGTATGTTTATGTGTTAAAGTATAAAACTATCTGTGCAAAGAGAAGTTTTATCATCTTAGAGTTGAATTAGAGTTTTAGATCTAGGGATGGGATTATAAAGTAACCAATTAAACGAATTAATTTTTAGTTCGCAATTCATTACGGTATTGTCTAATGAAAGAATGTTCGCCAGGAAATCTGTAGTCACAGATATCAGGAACTAATTTATTTAAAAAATGCTTTTGAAACACAAAATTGAAGGTTAATTTTATGATATAATGAAATCAATGGATCTTCTTTTGTATTTTCATGTATCAAAGTAAAAAACTATCTGAGCAAAGCGTATTTCTTAAAATTAGATCTAGGTCTAAATCCTTTCGATCTTGTCAACATTTTGTCAACATTGTAGACATGGCCTAGATCCATAAAATAAAATAGAGTCGGACATTATTTTTTTTAGGGTCTTACGTTTGTTTTAGGGCTACAATACATACACTAAAGTCTAAGTTGGTACCCAAGAAACATTCCTGCCAAGTTTTATCAAGATTGGTCAAGTGGTTTTAATGTCTATAAGTAACATACATACACCTCACATTTTACTTTATAGTATAGATATTCAGAAACATAGCTAATTGTGATTAATATAAAATCATGATTTTCTTTTGATTTCTTATCTTATTTATAGCAATAATATTTAGATCACCTGCAATATTTATTTCAACCTACCATATTTTTTATCTGTTATCCTAATTATATCAGATTTTAGATTTCCTGTTTATATCGTAGGACGTAATCATCTTCTTTTTTGAAGTAACGTCTGTATTATATAAGATAAGAAGATAAGATATCAGCAATTCATAATACATTAAATATCATATTTATATCCCCTTCTACATTTAGTTTCGATATCATGCGTATATCAGCTCTCATATTTATCATTGTTATATCACCTTAAGTTTTTATAACAGCTACCTAGTAGGAAAAGAGAACTATCCATTTAAAAACAACTCTTTTAAAAAGACAGTTGCTGATATTAGTCTACTTTCAAGATGACCTTGATGTTCTACGTGACCTTAATGGCTTACCTCAGATTCAGATTCGTTATTGTTTATTCCACTGAGATCTTCCCCTGCGTGATGCTTTCTCATGGCCGACTCCACCGTTTGGCGGAAGGCAGCCTCGGGAGTGGTCGGAGACGATTTAAACTTGGCTAAAAATTTTGACAGTTGCATCATGTCTGGGAGAAGCTCTTAGAATCGTCTTATTGGAGCGAACAAGCAAACGGCTGCCCTTAAAGCTTCCATAAACGTCCCTCTCCTTGCGACAAGGGCACTAGAAATCTTAGCTTTGTTGATGCGAGCGAATAAGCTGATAATTCTTGCAATCGTCATAAGTTTGACTCTGCTAGACTGGCTTGAGTATTACGCTACAACCAACAAACTCAACGCAGACATGAGTTCATTCAATTAAGTAATCAACTTCAGAGAACAAGCCAGCAGACATGAACTCTGTGAGCTCAAGAAATTATGTTTAGAAGAAAGAGAGAAAACAACAACACCAAAACACCCTAGTCTTGTTTAATCTAATAGTTTTTAACACATGAACTGGTTTGTCCCAATCCGATAATGCCCAGCTCTGGTTAAAAAAAAGTCTAGCTGTTGAGATTTCAAAGCTCCATTGTTCAAGATTGGTGAAAGTTTTTTTGTTTGTCTTCTTCCGGTGTTGATGTCGATTGGTCTACAACTAGTCACTGACTTCTCCTATAAGTCACATCCTCTTTATCTCTTCTATAACTACACAGCCAACGAGAAATTTGATTTCATTGAAACGTATTCTAATGATATTGCAATGATATTGTATGAAACGCCACCACAAAACACTTTGAATATATCAGCATTACACACTATAACTTTTACACACTATAAAGTATTACACACTAAACATAGGACACACTCTAGCGGGTTATTGTGAGAAGAGCAAGCAACCAATTACTACGTAAGAGGAGAAGTATGAATCAATAACCTTAATGTCTATGTGTTAGAACTCACTTCAAACATTTGGTCGCTCACAGTAGTACCAGTCCCACTTCACAGTACTTTATACACATGTTGTAACATTTATTACTGCGACTTTTACAGCCATGCAAATTTCGTAACTTCTGAAACTAGATTAACGTCTATGTTTATGTCTTATTTTCGGTATTGTAAATTAAAATTAAAAAAAAAAAGGACTCCTGTTATTGATCTCTTGCGCCCACACATCTGTTTCCCCCCCACAAGGTGAAGTGTGTGTGTATGTGTGAAACTGAAGTACGTCGACAGCTATGTAAGCAAGTTTGTTTATGTGTGTTTGCATATACGTGTGTGTGTGTTATTGTGCAATGTTATGTTGACCTAATGCTCTTTATGCATTTGTTTTGGGTTGTTTCCAGGCCTGACTCCCGTCACGCGCCTCGTCATATGGGTTGATTGATTTATCATATCATGTAATATAAGAGCTGGTTTATCAAAACAGATGATTATGTCACATTTGTGTGACACACATACACAAACATTGGAGCACGAACAAGTGTAAACAGTCTTACAGAAGCACACGCAAACACCTTTCCACTCGCCAGTGTCCTAGCTATAAACAGTCTTACAGAAACACACGCAAACACCTTTCCACTCACCAGTGTCCTAGCTATAAACAGTCTTACAGAAACACACTCAAACACCTTTCCACTCGCCAGTGTCTTAGCTAACAATAAAATACTAGCTTTATGTCAGTATCAGCTGACCTACAGTGTCTTAACTAACTTAGAAATACTAGCTTTACGTCAGTATCAGCTGACCTACAGTGTCTTAGCTAACTTAGAAATACTAGCTCTATGTCAGTGCCAGTTGACCAACAGTATTCTAGCTAACTTAGAAATACTACCTATATGTCAGTACCAGTTGACCCGCAGTGTCTCAGCTAACATGAAATACTAGATTATACCCTCAGTGCATAATGAAGTATGTAGTATATAGGTTCAATAGGTTGTATGTGATTATGTGTAGTAATGTTGTTGTTGTATGTGGCTATATGTAGATATGTTGTGATTGTATGTAGATATGTGTAGATATGTTGTGATTGTATGTAGCTATGTGTAGATATGTTGTGATTGTATGTAGCTATGTGTTATGTTGTGGTTGTTTGTAGTTATGTGTAGATATGTTGTGGTTGTATGGGGCTATGTGTAGATATGTTGTGGTTGTATGTGGCTATGTGTAGATATGTTGTGATTGTATGTAGCTATGTGTAGATATGTTGTGATTGTATGTAGCTATGTGTTATGTTGTGGTTGTTTGTAGTTATGTGTAGATATGTTGTGGTTGTATGGGGCTATGTGTAGATATGTTGTGGTTGTATGTGGCTATGTGTAGATATGTTGTGATTGTATGTAGCTATGTGTTATGTTGTGGTTGTTTGTAGTTATATGTAGATATGTTGTGGTTGTATGTGGCTATGTGTAGATATGTTGTGATTGTATGTAGCTATGTGTTATGTTGTGGTTGTTTGTAGTTATGTGTAGATATGTTGTGGTTGTTTGTGGCTATGTGTAGATATGTTGTGATTGTATGTAGCTATGTGTTATGTTGTGGTTGTTTGTAGTTATGTGTAGATATGTTGTGGTTGTATGTGGCTATGTGTAGATATGTTGTGATTGTATGTAGCTATGTGTTATGTTGTGGTTGTTTGTGGCTATGTGTAGATATGTTGTGATTGTATGGGGCTATGTGTGGATAGGAATGTGAAGAATAATTATGGACGCTTCACGATTGATGGTTACTTAAAAAAAAGTTGTACATTCAAGAATGGTGCAGAACATAAAAGTCATCTACAGTTGGGGGGATGACGAGCTAATGTTCGGACATGTTACCATTTTGACCAATTTTAATCCCCCCCCCTTTCAGCATCACTTGGACAGAATTAAACTTGCTAACAGAGAGCGATTACATTCTACATGCTTAAGACAGTGGGGCGTAATGGCCTAATGGTAAAGCACTTGGCTTCCGAAACAATGGGTCCCGAGTTCTAGTCCCGGTGAGTACTGGCATTTGATTCCGTATTTTTTTTTAAGTACTGTCCCTTGGTCTACCCAACTCTAATGAGGTTAACGTGGTCGCTCCTTGTGGTGTCTACATGAAACTCTCGCTCAACGTGAGAGACTGTTACAGACGATCTCATCATCTCCCCCCCCCCCCCATAGATCGCGAGGTCTGAGAGGGGTACCTTTTAATAGTTTACCATGATTAAGACACCCTCAGAGTCACGTGCATAGAATGACCTAAACAATAGATAGAGAGTGCTTCGTTTTGCATTGCGATAATGATGCTAGAGAAGTGTCGGACACACAGTTTTATCTCAATACTTTTTTTTTTCTGCGCAAAGTCTTACAAGTGTGGCTCATTGAGTAAAAAAAAAACAACCTCCATCTTTTGAACTCAGCCTACACCCATTTTCCCCAATGACACGAATCATGAGATAATGTCTCAATAGGAACCCCTTCACCAAACGTGACCTTCAATACTAATAACTGTGATCAGAGGTCATGCGATCAGAGGTCATGTGATCAGACGTAATCCATAACCCGTGGAGAAGCCCAGTAAACCTTCATCCATCTCAATTTTAAAATTGAACACCCAGAAAGGGGAGAGAAAGGCTCGTGAAGGTACATTTCTGGTGTTGGTTTGGATACGGCAGAAGTGAACACGGGTTATGGCCCTTTGAATCTTTCTCCCTTTTTTATGTGTGTGTCTCCTAAACCGTTTCTCTCTGCTCGAACAGAAACACATCCAAGCCAAGTTTATTTAAACAAACATAAACAATATGGTACAAATACAGCGTTGTTGACACGTTGGCTACTATATGCTGACAAACACCAAAACTGGTAAAAAAAAAACCACAAAAAAACTTAGGATTAAAATTAGGCTGGAAGGGGGGAAGGTGCATGGAGGCTTGGGGGTAAGTATAATATGTATTGAATATTTAAGGTATGTTTGTGTGTTGCGAAATATATATATAGATTTATATCTACATCCAATAGATGTAGAAATCATCTGTTTTTATGGCTGACGGTTAACAAATGTTTCATGTGGCCAGCACAACGACCAGCCGCCTTTATTTTCCCAAACTTATGTCAGGTATAGATTAGAGTTGGGTGGACTTGAGGGGTGGGGGGCTATATATTCCGAATCGCAAAAATGTCAGTCTTCACCGAGATTCGAACCGGAGACAGATCGGTTAGTAAGCCAAACTCTTTACTTCTAAGCTATGATTCTCCCTTGTTATGACGATAAGTTTCCTTGTCAGACCTTGCGATCTATAGGGCAGATGATATGAAGGCCATCGTTTGTTTTTTTTTGTGGCCAACGGTTAACGAGAGTGTCATGTGGCCTCCACAACGACCGACCTCTATAATGATAAAGATCTATAGGATTTTTTTTTTTCGCTTCAAAGGATTCACTTTCAAAAGGAAAAAAAAGTACTGGATTTTTTTCAATCGATAATAATAATTAAGAAATGTATAAGACTTTGAAACCAAAAACGAATTAGATCTCCCAAAGACAACATAGAGGATTATGTTTACTTTGTACTATCTTTCTTGTTGGAAACTTATAAAAACTTTTTTTTTTTGTATTTGATCCATTATACCAACAAACAAATAAATGATGAATTTCGTATCATTTACATTAAAAAAACAACAACAACTAATGGCTGAAAACTAATAGAACCAAAAAGAGCGGGAGATTAACCTTTTCTGGCAGAGAAGATTTCCTAGAGAAAATCTGGCCACTGAATTCAAAAGATCATACTTCCTCATTCCCTGACATGAGACTTGTACTTCAGGAAACCAAGGGCTGGTAACTCGAAATACATTGCTCACTCAAACTCAACCCATAAGAGGAGCAGTTGAGAGAAGGGGTAGAGAAGGTGTAGCCTAGTATTGACCATTATAGAAATGCCCTTACTCAAACTCTTGTTGCAATCGGGGGTCCGGGGGGGGGGGGATTTTCTTTTTCTGTACTGCACAGCAGAGAACCTAAAGAAGAGATAATCACTCGACTACAGAAACGAACGAAGAAGCGGAGTAATCTATCAGGGGGGTCTATTTCGCGAGCTGCAGGATTAACAACAGGAGGAGTAAACCATCCCGTGTCCCTGGACAATATTGGTTTCTTGTTTGGCCAGTTTATGTTGAATATTATTTGTTGGCTGGCATGTTTTCTTTAAACAGACTTGATATTGCTTGAAGTTAATCGTATTTTCCCCGCAGACTATCTTGACAGACATTTCCCAGACAAGAAAATATATAACATTATTTAAGTAATGATAAGCTTATTAAAATACACACTTTTGATTTCAATAGTTTCTCTAGTCCCTGGGACGATCATTGGGAGATTATATTATACACTTATACACTTACACATATACATTATACACTTACATTAAACATCAACTAATAGATTTAATTGATGATGTTTCAAAGGGTATAGAATAATGAGCAAAGATTCCCATTTTGTTAAGACTTAGGCATTCGACACAGTTCGTATCTAGTTTAAAAAATTAAAATATTTTGGTATTACATAATTACACCAACAAATTCAGTATTTCTTGATGTGTAGACAACAAATCGATATTATTAATGTTTCAATTATAAATGGTTAAACAAAAAAAATTGAAACTTTACAACCGGAAATGCCAATTATTAAGAGTAACAAAAAAAAAATACAAATAAATTTCTAATTTATGGTAAATCAGTTACACAGATTTAAAACTTGAAATATTTAGGTGCTATAATACATGAAAAATTATCATTAAATTCCACCATTCATCCACCCAAAAAAAAAAATTAAACTATGAGAAGATGAAACAATGTATAAGAAATAAGATGTTTTCAAAGAAATTGTCTACAAATCAACCTGGAACCTTAGTTTGACCAAAAATAATAAAAACCCTCAACTCTATGAAACATAAAGAAATTAGAACAGACGCCAAATAGAGCCGTGAGATTTATAACAAATGAATATTCAAATTTGACTAAAGTAACACCAATAGTAAAAATCTCTAAACTTTAGTAACAGAATTTGGCAGAATTTAAGTCATTGGTTAATATGCATGACTGAATGCATGACGCGTAGGACGTAATCTTCTTTTTTGAAGTAACGTCTGTATCATATAAGATAAGACTTCCCTTACACCTTAGAAAATATCTATATACAATACAATATATTAGATATATTTATAGGTCTGTGCATTAATCTATAATTGGTTTCCGTTTTCCAGTCTAGATATAAGATATATATATAGGTCTGTGGGGTAGACCTAAACATTCTTCAAGACAATTCTATTTTTAAGTATTTTTAGCTTTGACTTATGGATAAATCCTATACGACTATAGCTGACATCGTAAGATATTTTCAAATCGTTAGATCTAGATATAAGTCGAAATCTTCAGTGTGTGCTCTGACTTCTTTAGATCTCATAGTGCGAGTTCAACGATATAAAGATCAAAGGATAACTTTTCTTAGGCAAGTCGTTTTGTCAAAAATAATATAAAACTGTATAAGCACTTCGCTGGCACAGTGGTTCGTGTATTGGCTTGACGAGGCTTGAGACCATGAGTTCGAATTAAAGTCAAACAACTTTTTTTTTTATATAATACATTTAAAAAGCTATCACGGTAACCTTCACACAGATTTCCCATTCTCTCTCCAAACTAACTGACACAATTGCACTGAATATAAGCGTTTTTTAAAAGTATTTTAATATTTTTCTTGTTTTTCAATTTCGATTATAGCATGGAAAAATGTTTAAACTTCACGCTGAGAAGTAAAGAAATTAATTAGATATATTCTCTAAACCGTATTTAATTCTTTAAAGCAGAAATGCCTTACAGATCAGCTTAAGCACAAACTTGCTTTAACTGACAGATGCAGAAAGCATCTGGCAGCAGGCGGTTACAGAACGAGACAGCATCAGATTTCTTACAAATGCCGCGGGACACTGGTCTAAAACCAAAATAAAATCTACTGCCGGCGAAACAACCTTAATCGACCATCGGCGGACAACGGCTATGTCTGTACAGCATGTGGCAAAATATGTAGGTTGCAACTGGGACTGGGTAGCCAAATGAAATACTGTACTCATCATTAACATCTTAGGACTGGAAGACAAGCCTTATTATTATTTGAGATGTGTGGCTCTGTGTACATTGTAGACCCTACCACGTTCTATTTTAATAGCCTACTACTTAGGCTTTGTTCAGAATTTCAAGTCATACAGATTTATCAGAGTGGTGATTAAGAGTAGATTATTTAATCATTCATGACTTGAAAATGTGTTCATATTCAATCATTTCTTACATTTACAAGAAACAAAAAAAATATTTTTAAAAGTTTGAGAAATAAATGTTATTTCGTTATCCTGATGGTTATCCTACCAAGAGTGACTTGCTCTTGAATTCTATGGCATGCATGGGGAACAAGCGCAGCGTTTCTGTTCAGAGTTTTTACAAAAGGAATTTGAATATCTCAAGATCATCAACAAGAATGACGTTTTTTAAACTGAAACTGTTTAGATCTATCCTCTGGTACTTCTCTCCAGACTCAATACAGCACCTAATCAGGTGACATCCTTGAAACTAGTACTGACCAGAACAACAAAGCGAGGACGGAAATGGAATGTGATTTAAGAAGTGTTGTTGTTGTTTTGTGTGTGTGGTCATTACTGGAATTCAGAAATGTGAAAAAGAAATAATATTATAAGTTTATCAAAAACTAGTTTGGATCAGTCATGCAATTAAATTTGTAATAGATCTAGAGTTTTCTAGACTAACAAAAACTGTGTGATTAGAAATATTTTTTTACCAATTGATTTTGTTTAGCGCAATTTCATGCTTTTAGTTTTCTCAGTACGCTATGATCCTATCACTTGTCTGGACCAGTTGGAAAGGGGGTAGGGCGAGCAATAACGGTGTATCTGGGTGATCGCTTTTTCAATGTATTTTAAAGAAAAAAGGGAACAATCTGAATTCGAACTTGTGGGCTAAAGCTATTTCAGGCTTCGGTAACCACACTACTAGCGAATAGTCTATTAACATGGAAGATTATACAGTTTTCTAGTGTTTTTATTTCATGTTTGTGTTTACTAAGCTCCAGGCAACAATCTATAAAGGGAACTAATTCAGCTTATACCACCACTTCAGTCAAGTACAATTTCTTTCCCTTATTTAAGAAACCAAACAAAATAATTTATCCCCAACAGCTAAGTAACTAATTGGTTAATTTTTTAAATTGATTCTTGTGTTGTCAGGTAAAAAAAATAATTGTGCAAAATGTCAGCTTGATCCGACATTGCGTGTCAGAGAAATAACGTGTACACACTTTTTGCCAGACAGACAGAGTGAATTGATATAGGCTTTGTAGAAAACAGTGAAACTTGATTCTCGAACTACAAAAAAATTAAGATACGATAAATTGATTGGTCCAAACCAATTAAACTTCAGAGAGATTTTATTGTCAGAAAGTTTATTTAGGTCAGAACTTATGTAATGAACATACGGCTAATGCTTCCACCCCAACCCCCCCAGCCACCAACTTAAAAAAAACAACGAATATTATGATTATTATTATGATGTAATATTACCAAGAATTAAAAAATAAAGAAAAGAACAGAATGTTAATACATTGTGTGAACGTTTCACCAGACTAGAAGATTGTTAATACATTGTGTGAACGTTTCACCAGACTAGAAGATTGTTAATACATTGTGTGAACGTTTTTTCACCAGACTAGAAGATTGTTAATACATTGTGTGAACGTTTTACCAGACTAGAAGATTGTTAATACATTGTGTGAATGTTTTTTCACCAGACTAGAAGATTGTTAATACATTGTGTGAACGTTTTTTCACCAGACTAGAAGATTGTTAATACATTGTGTGAACGTTTTACCAGACTAGAAGATTGTTAATACATTGTGTGAATGTTTTTTCACCAGACTAGAAGATTGTTAATACATTGTGTGAACGCTTCACCAGACTAGAAGATTGTTAACACATTGTGTGAATGTTTCACCAGACTAGAAGATTGTTAACACATTGTGTGAATGTTTCACCAGACTAGAAGATTGTTAACACATTGTGTGAATGTTTCACCAGACTAGAAGATTGTTAATACATTGTGAGAACGTTTCTTCACCAGACTAGAAGATTGTTAATACATTGTGTGAACGTTTCACCAGACTAGAAGATTGTTAATACATTGTGTAAACGTTTCACCAGACTAGAAGATTGTTAATACATTGTGTGAACGTTTCGCCAGACTAGAAGATTGTTAATACATTGTGTGAACGTTTCACCAGACTAGAAGATTGTTAATACATTGTGTGAATGTTTCACCAGACTAGAAGATTGTTAATACATTGTGTGAACGTTTCACCAGACTAGAAGATTGTTAATACATTGTGTGAATGTTTCACCAGACTAGAAGATTGTTAATGTTAATACATTGTGTGAACGTTTCACCAGACTAGAAGATTGTTAATACATTGTGTGAACGTTTCACCAGACTAGAAGATTGTTACGCTGTAACCAAACTTCCTGCTAGGCAGCAGTGAATGGAAGAGAGCAGGATTCGAACTCGGGACCACCGTGGTGACAGTCCGAAGCGCATATCGAACGACCAGGGAGTCATAAATAGGTTATAGGTCACATATTATCGAGGCAATGTGATTTGAATTTTTTTTTTTATGCTTGCGTTTTTTTTTTCTTTAGCTATTCTGAATGCTAGTGACCTGTTCGCACCTATTGATCTCTGCCCGGGACTGATTCTCTGACTTTGCATTCCATGTATTCATAATTGTAAAAATAATTACTCTTACACAATAAGCTTTTACAAGAGCGAAAGTTAGTCTGTGTCTATGTCTAGTTAGTCTAAATGTAGTTCGTATTTGTCTAGTTTGTCTATGTCTAGTTTGTCTATATCTATTTAGTCTGTGTTAATGTCTAGTTAGTCTATATCTAGTTCAGTCTATATCTAGTTCGTATATGTCTAGTTTGTCTATGCTAATTTAGTCTGTGTTTATGTCTGTCTATGTCACTTAACATGGAGAAAACAAACAACTAACACCGCACGGCACGCCGGGCCATAGCAATGCAATAGTTACCAGTCATTCTCGGCTGTTCAATATGTACATATCGAGTGAGACACTGGCTTATACTTGTAACTATCGAGAGCAGGTTGTGGTCGCTCTCTATTTGGAACACACAACAGAATAAGTAAAGTAATATCCATCCACACGTCTAACTGAACACACCAGGTTTAAACGTAGACCGCAGCATGAACACAATGTGTGCCTAATCCTATATCTCCGTAATAACTCTCTAGCCTTTTTGGCCTTTGATAACATCACGTAGTTGCTGCGTTGGTTGAGTAAAACACCGCTGTGATTTCATCCCCCCATGCCTGGAGACCGGATGAAAATGAGGGGGGGGGGGGTTGATGTGCGCGTGTGTGACAGGGTGGGGGGGGGGCGAGTGTTGGTGTGTGTGTGAGGCGGGGGACTCTATTACCCTCGCTGGCGGGGTCCGAGCTTATCCCGCGCTTGCTGTCAGAAAGTAAATCTATAAACTTTGCCGCCCGCTGCCCGGGCGTCACGTCCTAGTTCAGCTGTCGCCCTTAGTTCGAGGTGGTGGAAGAGAGGGGCGTCGTAGGAAGAATAAAAGATGTGATGGGCCACCGGATGCATGTCATGATGGAGCGGTCGCAGTGAGAGTTAACCCGAGACCTAAGCACAAATCATACAGGTTATTCAAATTTGAATAAGCACCCTAACCTTTACCCTAACCCTAAGCAGTCTTTCTTTCCAAAAAAAAAAAAACAACACAAAACACGCAAGACAAAAAAAAACTCCACACACAAAGGAAGAAAAGCATTACACATTTGGTAAAAAAAAATGTTATTCTCGGAAAGAAAGGAGAAGGGCGGAAAGAGAGGGGGTTGGGGGTATGGATTGGAAACGTGTCACATTATTGGGCATTTCTGTCAGGGGGGCGACTATGTGCCAATGGAGAGTGGTGGAGTCCTGCGAAGGTAAGGGCGCTAAGGGGTGGGGCGGGAGAATTGGAATTGCGCAACATGCTCATCATGATGTGACGTCAGTCGTCTAAGTGTCGCGCGCTGTTATCATCAGCTTAATACATATGGTAGTTCGTTGATTTATTTGAATATTCGTTTCAGTAGGTGATCGATTAGTCGATTGGTATGCATCTCAATCAGTTGTCGGCACAGTGTGAGGTGACCCAAGTAGTCTACATCTCAATCTGTAGACACGGGCGTCACACGGTGAGCGGAGTAGCAATCTCAATCAGTTGTCAACTCAGTGACAGGTGACTTCATTAGCATACATCTATAATCTATGCAGTAGTTGACACAGTGACTGGTGACCTCATTTGCATTCATCGCAAACAGTAGTTGACTCTGTGAGTAGGACAGATGAACTTAACAATAGTCCCAGCCAATAGTCGAAACATTAAGTGACCCAATTATTAGACGTCTCAATCAGTAGTTGACCCAGTTTGTAAGTAGCCTAGATAGTAGCCAACAATCCTTCATTAGTCCAATGAGTTATCGACCTAATAAGAACACTGTGACCCAGTTAGTCGCAATCAGTATTAGACTCAGGTGGTGATAGAGCAAATTGAACAATGAAAAAGGCCTACGTCTGGTGAATGGCGTAGCTAGAGTGGGGGAGAGGGGGTCTAAATTGGAAAATCTCACAGGGCCCCCACTTGAGAGGGGCCTCCAACTGAGTGTCAGATTTTTTTTACATATCTCATGCCAAATGTCAAAATGCAGAGGGTGCAGAGGCTCATAAAGAGGTCAAGCCATCCACACCAGGGGGCTCCAAATCCCTATCTACGCCACTGTGTCCAGTGTGTAGAAAACAACATTTTTCATCGTTCCACAAGAGTGAGCTTTCAGCAGTTAACCCTTTCCACTCCTTCTGTTTGTGTAACATGCTGATCCAATAATTCAGTTTTAAGTAACACGTATTAAATATGTAGTGGATAAGGAAAGAAAGGTATAGGTTAAATGAACCCCTTCGTCTGAAATAGATGTGTAGATGTATATCAGTTCAGATAGATTGAAGGAGGCGCGGTGGCTGAGTGGTAGTTCTTGATTTCCGAACATATGGATCCTGGGTTGAAATCCTGGTGAAGAATGGGAATTTATAATTTTGGGATCCTTTGGGCGTCTCTGAGTCTAACCAGCTCTTATATCTGATTCCAACCAGCTCTTATATCTGAATCCAACACGCTCCTATATCTGAGTCCAACCAGTTCTAATATCTGAGCCCAACCAGTTCTTATATCTGAGTCCAACCAGTTCTTATATCTGAGTCCAACCAGCTCTTATATCTGAGCCCCAACCAGCTCTTATATCTGAGTCCAACCAGCTCTTATAGGTACATGACGTTAGTTAGGGTACAGAAAAGGCGGTTGGTCGTTGTGTTGGCAACATGACACCCGCGTTAAACGTGGGCCACAGACACAGAAGACATTCACATCATTTTCCCTATAGATCATATGGTGTGAAAGTGGAACTTTTTTATATCTAAGAACAATTATATATTTTTTTACTACATAGATAGATGTAGCTAGATAGATAGCTAGATTGATAGCTAGATTGATAGCTAGCTAGCTAGCTAGCTAGATAGATAGATAGATAGATAGATAACGAATGATTATGATCTTATCTCTACAAAAACATTGATCTATGTTCCATCGGAGACATCAGTCTCTTGACAGTGTCAGCGGACAGACCTGGTCAGTGCTGAGGTGCCCTAATTTGTCATGTCCGTGCCAGGCCTGACGTTCAGGACTTAAACAGCTGTGGGTCACGTACGGCTTAAATCTCTTAGCCGCAATGACGTCACGCAATCGATGGGAAAACCACCGGGGGGCGCCATAGAACAGTGGGCGCCTGAAACGCTGTTAGTAATGACATGATTCTATTTAACGAGATTATTACACAAAATAGATAATGTCACTGTTTCTTACTGGACAAGAGAAGGAGTGAGAGCCTAGTGGCAGGTGAAAGACCTGTCCTAATATACTTATATCTTATCTTAATTTATCTTATCTAATCTATCTTATCTTATATAATACAGACGTTACTTTAAAAAAAAATATGATTACGTTCAACTTTTATCTTGTCATGCATTTAGTACTTTAAAAAAAAATATGATTACGTTCAACTTTTATCTTGTCATGCATTTAGTCATGCATGTTAACCAATGACCTAAATTCTGCCAAGTCACTGGTTTTCCTGGGCTAGCTCAGGCAACCCATTCCATGCTCTAATAGCACTAAGTAAAAAGAAGCATTTGTACAAATTTGTCCTAGCATATGGAACGAGGAATGTGCCTTTATCTTTGTGTCTTTCTGAGTATGTTATTAGATATTGTTTCTGTATTTGAAGATTATGGTTCAATGGTTTATGTGTAATTGTTACTTTACATTTAAGTCTTCTATCCTGAAGGCTTTCTAAATTTATTTCAGAGACACTTCTCGACTTTTAAGAACTTCTACTTTTTGTTTTTCTACTAAATGTAATTACATTGTGCAACAAGGAGTTTCTATAATGATGAGCCTTGCTAGTAATATATATTTTATGGCTTAAATTCTGTTTAGAGGCAATACAATTCCTACAAATTAATTAATGAGTTACAGTTTATCATATTGTAAAAGTTATACGTATTTCTTTTTAGCATTCTGACAAACTATAATTTTTAATGGTCAGCAAAATTTGTTTAAAAATTCTTTCTGTTGAAGTTATATAAATCTTTAAACAACCAAACTTCTATTAATTCTGACAACTGCAAAGCTTATGATAGCGTCTAGTGCTAACAATTTCTAGTAATAAATAAATAAACAAATGCTAACAACTAGTGCTTGCAACTTTGAGTGCTAACACCTGTTAGTATACCTTAATTTAAATCTAACATCTATTATTCTGGTTTAAAAATTTCAGAGAAAAAAATAGGCAAGGAAATTGAAGAAATCTTAGCAAAGTATGGCATCAATCATGACTGCCTGAAGTCAGTCTTAGAAAACTGGCCAATGGTGGAGTGACATTGACCTTTGTGTCGTCTGCAGCTCTCCAAGTCTGCCAATCGATGAATCTACTCATTTTACGACTTTTCGGTAAATATATCAATTAGCCAGTCGACTCGCGTTCGAGAACTCGGTTCAAATGTTTCGAAGACAGAATTAAGAGTCGATAATTTAGGTCAATAACTTTTCTAATTCGTTTTAAATGTACAGTTATTTTTTGTACAAACTTGAGTTTGATTTCAAATAAAAGATGAAGATAAATGTGGACACAGTTCTGTTGTTTTTATCCCCTTTAAGTATTTGATAGTGTTACTCGCATTTGCTAGACAAAGCTAATTCAAGTTCTTAACCCCGACTGATAACGTTATAGTTCTACCCACAATTCTTTTTTTTTTTTTAATTCTCATTATTTTTCTCTGTTTAATTACACATTAAAAAAATTATTTTTTTAATATACTAGCAGTATAATTGTTTTCAAACTCTGCGAGACAACTACATTATGATCCATTATCTATGTCTATTCTTGTCCACTGTGACCGAACGCCTACATCGTTGTCTCGTGTACGGAGAGTGAGACGATTCATAGGATGGACATTAAATGGAACATGTTTTTGTACTGTCACAGTTTTAAGACGCTTTATTTTTGGTCAGACCAAGGTAAACTTATTCAAAGTGTATAAAACCTTCACAGAGTTGAACAAATGTTCTCTTTACATGACATCCAATTCTTTAACATAGAATTGGCTCAATGTGGTCCAAATGATGAAAACAAATTGTGATTGATGTATACATACGAAGGCATCGCTAGTGTAAAACAAACTGTGAAGCGCCCTCCGTCCCAAAACGTGGAGCGAAGTGTTGACAAGGGGCGCCAAGGCGTTCCACTATTTTTCAAGCGAAAAACAAAATTGTGTGTATTTTCATCGTAGTTATAAATCCACATCTGAATACTGATGTAGTAAAAATGGCATCTATTGCCAATGTATTGATATATATTCAAATAACTTCAATAACGAAAAATCGTTTCATCATCTAAGTAGAATCATTTAGAAAGTTCACCCACCGTTTTGTTTTTGCTTTCACTTTATTTGACTATTGCCCTTCTATTAGAATCATTGATTTAACGACGCCAGGTGAATGAATTTGTGAGGCCCAGAAAGCAGGAAAACGCTTGACGCTAGTGGGAGTTCTCAGTATTCCTATAGTGTTTTCATACAACTACTATGTTTAAAAAGATTTTTTTTCTATTGTACAAGGTACGTAGAAAGTATCTACACAAAACTACTTTGGAAAGAAAATAGACTGAACAGACTGAACATTCCTGACGTAAAATTCCATTCGAAACATTCGGAAAATTTATATGCTTAAAAAAAAACAGCAACGGAAAATGATTCTGTAATTATATTTCTAGTTGGGTGGGGGTCAAAGGTAAAAGTTTGAGAAATACTGAAGTAGACAGACTGAAGTAGACAGACTGAAGTAGACAGACTCAGTTCCAGATTTTAAAAAAAAATCCTTATGGAAAGCATATTTTGTTATTCTATTGCAACGATAACTTTCAGCCTTAGTATTAAACTACTGAAGTGGGGCAGTGGTTCGCAAACGTTTTCCTTATCACTTCGCACATTCTGAGTATTTAGCGGAACACCTCGCACATTCTGAGTATTTAGCGGAACACCTCGCACATTCTGAGTATTTACTTTGCTTATTTTTAGAGAGATCAATTCACGTTTTAGTAAATTATTCCAGTATTTTGTGGTACACATATTCTGTCCCTCTTCACTAACGCCTGCAATACTTTGGCCTCACCCTACATGTAACAAAGACAGAAGTGCTGCACCAACCTCCTCGAAATAAATGTCACAGAACCAGACATTCTTACAGATGGCCAGAAACTAGCAAATGTTAAACAGTTTGTCTATTTGGGAAGCACAATATAAGCAAATGCCAACCTAGAGGATGAAGTGGACTTCTGTGTTACAAGTGTCAGTGCACGGAGAGGATTCAGCATATCCCCAAAATTGAAAGTCTACAATGCCTTAGTGCTCCCTACACTCTTATATGTATTAGAGTCCAGACCCTTATATTTCCGCAACATCAAAAAGCTAAACGCCTTCCGTCTACGCTGTCTAAGCAAAATTCATAAGGTGCATTTATCTGACCACATACAGAATATTGAAATCCTAAAGTTGTCTAAAATGAATAGTATCAATGCCACAGTAAAAAGGTCCTAATTTCGATGGGCGGGACATGCAGTCCGAATGCAGGCAATCGACTTCCTAAACGACTTTTGTACAGGACAGTGCTTACAGTGTGATCAATACAAGCGCTATAAAAACACCCTTAAAAGCTCCTTCAATGTGTGTGATATTGACATTCACGGCTGGGAAGCACCAGCTCTCTATCGCTTCTCATGGCGTGAGGCTGTGAGTGTCGGAGTCACGAGATACAAAGCAAGGAGAGTGGCCAGGGTGAAAGAGCGCCGAACCAACAGAAAGCTGAGAGAAGATGCAGGCCTATCTGCAACTGAACAAACCTACCCATGCCACTGTATGCTGCAGGTTTTTAAAGCGAGGATTGGACTTTACAGTCATCTTCGAGTTCATATGATATGAGAATTGTGCTCATCTTCGATCACAAGGAGGAGCAATATCAGAAATCTGTGATACATATGTCTCAGGTCATGTTTATTAATCATTAGTTTCAGCTCCGAAACTTCAAACTCCGTTTATGTTTCATTTTCTTTTAAAATTTAAAGATCGAATCTGTCTACAATTTTATTTTGATCAATTAGATCAATTTTGATCAATTTACCAAACATAAGGGATATCTATCAGTTAAACTATTGCAATGGCAAATAAGGCATGTCTTCTGCTGGCATGTCTCCTGTTGGCATGTCTTCTGCTGGCATGTCTCCTGTTGGCATGTCTCCTGTTGGCATGTCTCCTGCTGGCATGTCTCCTGCTGACAAGATAGGTTTCATTTAACCACTGTAGTAGGTAGTCACTTATTTCCCCTTGATTCGAGCTCTTCACTTCTAATAAAGCTCGAAAATAAAAAAAAATGGTGTGTAGCCAGGTAGAATTTGTATTTATAAGGTTTCTACGGGTCTATTAAGTGAACCCTTCTATTGTAATAATTCAGATTCCCTAATTATTTTGTTTAATCGGGGTGAGTATTGATGTGTTTGTATTTAAAATAATTAGTCTTATTTGCATATTTGTTTGTGCAATTGTATTTGCTTAAATTTACTCTCTATGTTTTGCATTCATGCTTTGTGGTAAAATGCAAATCAAATGATTAACTAAATTGAGGCTAGACAGACACATTCCTTACCAATTTACTTCTGATCTTTTAGTACAATTACAACTGAAAAATCAAACTTCAAAGAATCGAACTGTACAACTTACTGCCGACTGAGACAAAACTTTAAATACACAAATCGAGTTGATTCTTAATGAGAATACAAAATTGTAATTTACCCGATTCCTTCCTGAGTAGAGAAGTTTAAGCTTTTCGAAGGTCCGTCTGAAATATAAGCCTCCTAGTTTCAATTTGGTTATATTGAACTGATGGAAGATATAGCACGATATTTGTTGTGTTAGGGGTGAGTAATACGACAGGTCGATCCAGGTTGTTGACCCTTAGAAAGAGTTTAATAACCTTTTCTTACCAGACCAGACATAAACACTAATAATGTAATGACCTGCAGACGTTCAAACAATGGTGTGATCTAATCTTTCCTTGACCTTTGCCTTGGAATATGTATAAAGCAGACGTGAACTTTGTATGGGTCTTAATTTTTGTGCCTCAAGTTGTACTCTATTCATTACTGAAGGGATGTCAAATAACGTCAGTCCGGACAGGGCAGGGTTAAGGGGAGGGCAGGTGGCGCCTCTGCCCCGGGGTCTCCACAAGAGAATGGCCACCACAGTAGAGATTTAAAAAAAAATATTCAAATTTTTGGGGGGTCAGAAGCTTTTAAGTGTTCATTAATTACCATATATAGACATTTTCTCACATTTTAATAACAACGCATAACAGAACACGATCGGCAACATTGTCGTGGTTATAGGGGTTCACTTGTAGCGTTCTCATAATCAGGGCCGGATTTAGGTAAATAGAGGCCCCGGGGCAGAATTTTCGTTGAGTGTATTGCAAATTTTTTTCTAATGCTGAAACTGTTATCACATCTGTGCCACTGTTACTTATATAGAAAAGTAATTTTAGAAAAAGATTGTACTCCTAAATTTAATCTTAGTTTCATTTTCTTTAAATAGTCAACATGCATATTTTAGTTTAAAATCTCTGCAGTTAATCTATATGTATAAAAATATTAGTCTGATCTGCTCTAAATCTCAATATTGTGATTTTCTACCCTTAATCCAAATATTGGACTTCTCTGCTCTTAATTTCAATATAAAGCTTCTCTGCATTAAATCTCAAGATTAAATATAGAGTTTTCTCCCCTTACTTTTAATATTGGTCTGCTCTGCCCTTTATAGTAAAATTGGATTGCTGTTTGATGTCAGAGGGATAGAATGTTTCCCATGTGACCGATGTGTTCATAGATGTCCATCTCCAGTCCATCTCCAGTTCGCGTACGGGTCATCCATTGACCGAAATTGATAGTCATTCAATAGTTAATTACATGTTAATAATAAGCTCGTGTTTTAATATTTCGTTATAATTTGTAACGTATGCCCAAAGCAGTTTTTTTTGGTGAGCTGAAAGGTGGTCGACGTAACAGAGGTGCCCAACGGAAACGCTTTAAACATCAGCGTCATTAGGCGCCATTTTGCTTTAACAAGAGCGCCTGGTTGCAGGCGGCTTCAGAGATAGACAGCTGGAGGGTACCCATTTGAGACCAAAAGAAATCCGCTGCCGAGGACAGGCGTAGACGTCGAAAAGAAAATCGAAATCAATCAAGGTTTTGCCTGCGCTGGATGTGGCAAAATTTGTAGGTCGCAGCTAGGGCTGCGTAGTCAAGGAAAATACTGCAGTCCTCATTAATCTTCGGACTCCAAGACAAGCTTTATTTATTTGTAAGGAAATACAAGGCCATACACAGCTCCAAAGAAAACAGAGTTTGGATATATGTGAGAAATTGTTTCCAGTAAAAACATTAATGTGGAGACCTTGGCACTAATGCAGCGAATAGATTTATCATAATTTTTTTTTTTAGGGTTTTTATAACAATGCATTGCGAAAACGAAGCCATTCAGATAGAGGCTATTTAAAACATAATTATCTTTAATGCAACTAATTATATTTTGTGATCAGCCCACAGAGAATAAAGGAATGGCCTTCCTTGTTTGAGTTCTATGTTTAAGTGTAATTAAAACTTCAATTTAAGCGAAAGCTTAAGATAGGTATATGTTCATATTTTATCTTATTACATTATGTTTAAGAAGGATCTGTGTTTCAAAACTATGCAATAACTAGTATCGGTAAAGTTAATTTTTTTAAAACCAGTTTTCAACTAAAGTATGTTTTGTTAATTTATTGGTGGCTAGGATTATCTTTTTACATGTTCGTATAAGAGATGTGTTTTGAAATACAAACATAGACCAGCCAACGAACACACACATTTTGAGTGCGTAATTTGCTTTTTTTTTATATTGAAGATGTATTTTTTTTAGCTACAAACGCTACGCTCATAGATTTTAGGTGTATAATTGTATTTTTTAGCTTCAAACTCCACTGGAGGGGAGTTTAAACTCAAAACCCATATTAATGCAAATATAGAATTTTGATTGTATAATTTGCTTTGTTTTTAGTATTAAAGAGGTATTGTTAGCTTCAATTCTAACCCCGCTGAATGGGGTTTTAAACTTAAAACTGAGTCAAAACCCATTTAGCTACGCTCATAACATTTTGAGTTTGCTTTTTAACAAATATTTGAGAGGTATTTTTTAGCTTCAAAGCCTATTGAAGAGGAGGGGGTGGGGATAAACTCAAAACCCCTTTGGCTACGCTCATATAATTTTGAGTGTGTAATTTTCTTTTTTTATATGGAAGAGGGGGTTTATTGTAAATTTTGGAGGGTGTTTTAAAATCAAAATCTTCCTTAACTGTGCTCTTGGAATTAGGGGATTGTCGTTTGCATCTTTTGTGTTTTCTTTTATAGAAGAGGGGGATTTAACTGCAAAACCCCTGCTGTATGGGGTTTTAAACTCAGAACCCCCAGGTAGGGGGTTTGAAACTCAAAACCCCATGGTAGGGGGTTTGAAACTCAAACCCGTTTCAAACCCCCCTGGTAGGGGGTTTGAAACTCAAAACCCCATGGTAGGGGTTTGAAACTCAAAACCCCCTTGGTTGTGCTGGAGCAAGTGATGGTTTAGTATTAAAATCTCACCTAAACAAAATCGAAGCAAAAAATCAGTCACCAAATTCGGGGGGGGGGGGGGGATTTCATTTCCGGGGGGGGGGGAAGTTCCCCTGGCTACGCCCATGATATATCTATCTATCTATCTATCTATCTATCTATCTATATCTATCTATATATATATATATATATATATATATATATATATATATAGGTAAGTGCGTGCTAGTGTGTTTATGATGTGTTACTGTGGCCATGTCAAACTTGATGAATATTTTTTTTGTATCTTCGGTGTCAGAGGTAATGAGCTGAAATGTGACAAGGACAAACGGATAAAATATTTCACCCGGAAATAGAATTTCAATCTCATGAATATTTGATTAGATCGGAGGACTGTATAATGAAATGTGGAATTAGCAGTCAGATCAGAAAGTATCCGAGGGAAAGAGACAAAGAAAGAGCGAGAATAAGAGAAAGACTAAATGAGAGAGAAAGGGTAAAAGAGAAAGGAATTTGGGAGATTTGGGAAAAATTTGACAAGAAATTTAAAAAAAGAGAGAGAGAGAGACTCTGAGAGAAGGAAAGAGTGGAGAATAATAAGAGACAGACAGAGAGAGAGAGAGAGAGAGAGAGAGAGAGAGAGAGAGAGAGACGAACTGTGAGTGGTCCAGAACGTGAGCAATGTCATAATGTAATCCTGCATCCATCCTTTTATTTTACCACTTTGAAGACATTGTTTAGTGTTTTATAGTTTATAATGCGAAACATTTCATTTTTTTTAATGCCAACAAATACAACAAGAAAAACATTAAAAAATTATTTTTTAAAAAAAAAAAGACAAAACCTTTATCATTAAAGCCTAAATATAATAGAGTAATTAGAAAAAAATAATAAAAAAATATTTGATCCATTTGGGTTTCGAACCTGTCAAATCGTAAGCTGCTTGATTGTCTTGAAAGACCGCGTTTTCTGAATCATAATGATGTGATCATTTAATGGTATATTTTATTATATTGACATCTAGGTCTAACTCTAGACCTAAAGTTCTGATTTAAATCTCTTTAAGATCTAGTCGAGGTCTACTTCTAGATTGTGTTGGTAGATGTAAGCTATATTAGATTTACGTAAAAATTTAAACAACGCTTAGAAACTTCAATTAAATTGAAGCAACCTTATACCTACTTACTGTTATCGCATAATTACGGTAATACACTGACTACGCCATGTTGGCTCTAGACCTAGACAGATTTGTAAGTCTCTAGCCAAATTTAAATTTATTTATTTTTTATTTTAAAAACTTATAGCGATCAAACTAGAGTTTTCTCCATGTGGCCAACGAGCTAGTAATTCTTTTCTCAGCGATAACAACTGTTAGATTTCTATGAAAATCGGTAGAACCGTTTTTAAGATCATCTGTCCCAGGTTAAAAGTTTTCCATCTCTATTTCTATACCTGCTGTAACCAATAACAGTTGCTCACGTGATGTCAGTAAAAGTAACACGTCTGATCTTTTGTTCAAGAGTTTACTATTACAACTTACATAAGCTAAAATGACAAACGCAGGCACACTCAGGGATAACTACATTATTAACACAAGTAAAATAGAAATAATCCTTTAAAAAAAAATAAAAAAATCTAAAGTTGAGGAATTCCGTCCTTAAAACTATATTTACCAATAATGTACAAGTTATTTCCCTTATTTGATATCAAACAAAATAACTAATTACCAATAATTCATGGACTAATTGAGTATTTTTGTTTATTGATTCATGATTCCTTAGCTACAATAAATAATTGTTTAAAAGATTAACTTGATCACTGTGAACACTGAAGCATTAGTTTCCTTGTTGCTATTAAACAAAATAATTAACAATCGGTAATTAATTGTTTTAATATGGTTACTTTTGTATGTATTGATTCACGTCTTGTCAATGTCGATGAATAATTGTGCGAAGTTTCAACTTGATCCGAGAATGGGTGTGGAAGGAATAAAGTATACACACTTTTTACCAAACAGACAGACTGACAGACAGACAGAGTTGATTTAAGTTTTAAAACAACTCTAACGAGGGAACACATGTCTGTCCCTTTGTTCTACGTTACTCACCTGAGACGTCGTTGATGATATGGACAGTAAGGACGGCGGCTTGTAGTCCCCGACTGCCTCGTAGGAGCTCCGGTCCACGGGTAGGGAGCCGCTGGACGCCCCTCGGCGTCGGCATAGCAGATAGACGGCCAAGACGCCAACAAACAGTGCGGCCACCACTCCGAATCCACACACCACACCCAGGGCCACGACAGACACCATGATGGAGGTGTATTTGTTGTGGTCAGTTCTTTCGTGGTGGTCTCGTCACCAAGGTCAAGGTCACAGGTTTGTGTAAGATGTTATCACTCATGGTCTAAAATTAAAGTAACATAAAATTGTTATATTCACTAAAGTTAATACATTTAAAAAAAAGTAACGTTAAATCAATTAAAGGGAACTAACTGAGGAAATCGAAAATCTCATTTGTAATTAACTAGTTATGTCCCTTTGTTCGAGACGCATCTACAGTGGATAAGGCTAGTTATATGTAGGCCTAACAAAAGACGATGTTACAAACGAAATTACTTGCTTAAATGTGACTCGCGCAGTATTAAAAAAAAAAAAAAAAAAACAAATTTTTAAAGCGACCTGCAGCACTTCAAATACGTGAAAATCTTTTGAAGAAATGTGAAATCACTTAGACATTGGTATGACTACATGAGGCCATCGTTAAAAAATATAGTTGCCCTTTCAGACCTTGCAATATATAGGGCATATGATGTTAATCTGTTTCTTTGACCAGCAGTGTGTCATGTGGGCAGCACAACAACCAACCGCCTTTACTTTCCCCAGCAAGAATCAGTCATATGGGCGTACTCTGAGCGCCGTATAAATCCCAAATTCAAATCCCGGTTCACTGAGATTGGAACCCAAGACTCCAGGTTCGGGGGCCAAACGTTTAGGCTCTTAGCCATCTCGCGTCCACGCCATCGTTAGTTATTAACAATAACGTCACTCAGGGAATGTAAAATAAAATGTACCTCTTTAGTGATGAGATGAGAAATAAATATTTTATTGAAACCATTTTTGTATTTACATTTCTGAAAGAGACTACACCTAAGGGAGAAAACTGTTAAATTAAAAATAATAACATAGCAAATTACAAGTTCTCATTGTAGCTTAACTCATCACTTTTAATTTAAATATAGTTCATGCTATAATTAAGTTGATTAGTGAACAGTGTTTTGAAGGTCGAAAAACAGAAAATATTAATTTAAATATTAATGCTATGAAAATAGTTTCAATCCTAATATTTGCCTGAGAACAAAAAAATGATTAAATTTTCCAAAATAAAAATAGAGAAGTGTTTGTAAGATAAATACCACGAAATAACTAGGTTTGTGGTATCATTCATTTTACTTTTCATTAGATGTTAATGATATTCTAAGGCAGTGTTTCCCAAACTGTGTTCCGTGGAACCCTAGTGTTCCACGAGATGTAGAGGTGTTCCACGAGATGTAGAGGTGTTCCACGAGATGTAGAGGTGTTCCACGAGATGTAGAGGTGTTCCACGAGATGTAGAGGTGTTCCACGAGATGTAGAGGTGTTCCACGAGATGTAGAGGTGTTCCACGAGATGTATAGGTGTTCCACGAGATGTATAGGTGTTCCACGAGATGTAGAGGTGTTCCACGAGATGTAGAGGTGTTCCACGAGATGTAGAGGTGTTCCACGAGATGTAGAGGTGTTCCACGAGATGTAGAGGTGTTCCACGAGATGTAGAGGTGTTCCACGAGATGTAGAGGTGTTCCACGAGATGTAGAGGTGTTCCACGAGATGTAGAGGTGTTCCACGAGATGTAGAGGTGTTCCACGAGATGTAGAGGTGTTCCACGAGATGTAGAGGTGTCCCACGAGATGTAGAGGTGTTCCACGAGATGTAGAGGTGTTCCACGAGATGTAGAGGTGTTCCACGAGATGTAGAGGTGTTCCACGAGATGTAGAGGTGTTCCACGAGATGTAGAGGTGTTCCACGAGATGTAGAGGTGTTCCACGAGATGTAGAGGTGTTCCACGAGATGTATAGGTGTTCCACGAGATGTAGAGGTGTTCCACGAGATGTAGAGGTGTTCCACGAGATGTAGAGGTGTTCCGCGAGATGTATAGGTGTTCCGCGAGATGTAGAGGTGTTCCACGAGATGTAGAGGTGTTAAACGAGATGTAGAGGTGTTGCACGAGATGTAGAGGTGTTCCACGAGATGTAGAGGTGTTCCACGAGATGTAGAGGTGTTCCACGAGATGTAGAGGTGTTCCACGAGATGTAGAGGTGTTCCACGAGATGTAGAGGTGTTCCACGAGATGTATAGGTGTTCCACGAGATGTATAGGTGTTCCACGAGATGTAGAGGTGTTCCACGAGATGTAGAGGTGTTCCACGAGATGTAGAGGTGTTCCACGAGATGTAGAGGTGTTCCACGAACTACTGGAATAATTAGCTAGCTTTCTACCACATGAATTAATCTCTCTTAAAAAAATAAGCAAAGCGTTCTGCTAAATACTCAGAATGTGCGAAGTGTTCAGTTAAAGAAACAGTTTGTGAAACACTGTTCTAAGTTAAATCTAAGCAGTGTCATGGCCCTAGTTGAGATAAAAAAAAATAGGAGTGGCTGGTCCTTGATTTTGTTTGTTTATTCACTGGGAATTAACAAGAAATTATTATTAGTACAAGATAGCAATGATTTATTAAAAGCTTTAAATAATTTATATTTGAAGTAGAAAAAAATAATACATTTTATTTTATATTTTACATTTATTGAAGTTTAGATCACGACTTAACAAAGTTCGCTAACTCTTGAAAGATCTTCTATAGCATAGTTTTCATGATTATAGCCCTTAGAATCGATTATTTTTCTCGCTAAATGTGAGTGCTCAACTCAGGCAGGCATTATTCCCAACATGAATATCAGAAGCTATGAACAACAAATGATCAACAACCACAACGCGGACAGTACAAGAAGACGTGTGCGCGTGGCCAAAGTGTCTCCGATATTATTGTATTTTATGAGCAAAATAAAGGCATGATGCCATAAGGGCTCTGGGGAATATAAATGTTAATATAATTATTACATTGTAAATATTCATATCTATTTAGTGAACTCGTTGTTATGGTGATAGTGCTCAATGAGAACCTGGCCTTACTGATGTTGTTATTGAATGATCTTATAATTCTTCTCCTTCCAGTAACCACGAATGGGAAATTAAACATCCATCAGAACCTTTAAATCATCAATAAAGATCATCATTTCAGCACATCTGTTAGGTCAGGCTGGCATGATAATCAGTTTATTTACCTCTTCCAATATTGACAATGTAATTATAAACACCGTCAGCAGGCCAGACAATACAATCACGTCTGCAACACTTTCGCCACGCAAACGTCTTTTTTTATAGAGGGAGGGGAAGATGGGGGGAGTTCTTGATATCATAGCTTCTGATTTTTCTTGATGAATATATTGAAATCTGTTTGATGATCTGCATGGTTTACCTAACGGGTGACCCATGGGTGGACCCTATAGGGGCCGCCACAAAGTTAAAGCCCGAACACATACTCTCTTTGCATGCTATTACATATGTTTTTGGATTTGCAAGTAATGAATCTGTGTTGTATACATTATTGCTACTTTACTTTTTAAGATTTCGTCCAAGAGTGTCCATGAATGTACAAAGTCAAGGACAGTGTATATATAATTTAAGCTATGCTGACCTTGAATTAACTTTTATGGAATGACCATTAGGGAGTATATATGTCATTGATGTATCAGATTTAATTCTATTACATTGCCTGATACCTTGCCATAAATAACATGGGAGAGAATCGATAGGTAAACAGACTCGCGTGACCGGATATTTCAACTAGGCATGCGCGAGAGAATTTCTTTCTTTCTTTTACCATACAGGAATTTTTTTTTGTTGCTCTTTGGCACTTAATACCTCTCAGCATTGACGTTGAATAGATGTCATGTGTACCAGGCGTAAGTACTGACATAAATACTGACACCAGTACCGACGGTAGGAACAGGAAACTACCGCGTTTCTCTGACAAACAGAAACACACACAAAACACAACAACAACATCTATACATAAACTTTGGTACAAAATGAAAAACAGAATCAATATATTTTCCTTACTTAATTATCCATTACGTATCTGGCTGTTATTTACAAAGGACAATGAAAACATAAAGAAGGCTGGATAATTCTAGATAACACGTGATCAGATTAAGTTTTTTTATGTTTAAATGTCTGTCCCCTTATGGTGCATAATGCTCTCTATGCAATGACGTAGAGCTTAGTTATGTAATACTTTTGAAAAAAAAAAAGTTATTCTTTCTTTATTGGCTTTTATTGGCTTGACCATCAATAAAAAGAACTTTGATACAGTATTATTGATAGAAACCCCGACAATCCAGTTAGATCTTGTGGCAACCCACTTGGATTTGACGTCATCTCAGTTAGATTAGACATCAACCCAGGTAGATTTGACGTCATCTAAGTTAGACCTGATCTAAACCCAGTTAGATTTGACGTCATCTCAGTTAGACCTGATCTAAACCCAGTTAGATTTGACGTCATCTCAATTAGATTTGATGTCAATCAAGTTAGATCTGACAGTAACCCAGTTACATTTGATATCAACTCAGATTAGATGTCAACCCAGTCAAATTAAATATCAACCCAGTTAGAAATTATGGCCACCCACTAAGATTTGACTCAACCCAGTTCAATCTGACTGAAGCTAAACTATAACATTTTTATTATCGGTATTCAGTTGTTTTTAGGTCGACATTTGGTGTTACACTTAACCCTTAAAGTGCTGAACTTTTTTTCTTTACAATTATACAAAAACCTGGATTTACAATGCTAGTGTTTAGAGTTTAGAGGCTAAACTACCATACGCGTCTAAAGGGTTAACAGTCACGTTTTGTTCTCCTCAGTTTTTGTTTTTCTGAGTTTATTACGATTACAAACAAAATGGCTGATTTTTTTCTCCTTTGAGATATAAATTAAAAAACAAAACAAAACAAAAACAAAACACGTGTGAATCCTGCCCATGTCCTTAGTTCATGCTGTCCAGAGTGAGTTGTATGATTGAAGGACTCTGTGGCCGTGAGTTAAGGTCAGTTCGCATCATTACTAGAAGCTCGAGAAATGTGTGGCTAGGATCTGGGTGGTTTAGTTAGCATTAACTCTGAACTAGGTATAAAAGCGAACATGGCGGAGTGTTATTTTTGGTTGATAGGGGTTTAATGGTGATACTTCATTACAATAAAATATTACATTTAAGTTCAATATTGATGTATTTGTAAAAAGAAAATAACATCCGAACAACAGATATTTCGAAAGAAATGGTGTTTCAAAAAGATTGAGAAAAAAAACAGATGTGTTAGTGTCTGTGCGTGTGTGTTAATGTGTGTGAGTGGTTGTGTAAAAGAAAAAAAGAAAGAGAGAAATAAAACGAGTTTTTAAAATTACGAGGTGGCTTAAACGAACGTAATTTCAAATAAACGAACATTCCATAAAAATGTTGAAAGTACAAACGAACAAAACCAATCAACGTTGGAGTTCATCTTATCTTATATATTACAGACGTTACTTTAAAAAAAAAAAGATAATTACGTCCTACGCATGCGTCAATCTAGTCATGTATTTTAATCAATGACTTAAACTCTGCCAAGTGGTTGGTTTTCCTGGCTGATTCAGGCAGCCCATTCCATTCTCTAATGGCACTAGGGAAGAAGGGGGCACTTGTACTAGCCCTAAGTTGAGAGAGGACTATAACAAACATAATGACCGGAACACTTGGCACACACAACACACAACTACATTCGGCTTTTCCGAGATGTAACATTAGTAACAAAAGCTATGCTTCACAACAGGCACCCGGAGTGTTTACCTGAGTTCTATCCTCTTCTAGCTCTATACATTCTCAATTTTGAATATCTCCCACAAACTTTATTTTTAGTCATAGTATGCAAAGTATTAGCAACTAATCACAATATAACATAATCAGCGAAACTGAATCAATGATAAGGTCTGCTGACTTGGCAACAAAGCGTTTCCCTGCAACTCGAAAGTTCCTAGTTCGAATCTTTTATAGCGTTCGTAATTTGGAGGTACTTTACGATACGCGTGACATTTTTCAGTCATCGGGCATACATAGAGTAGAGTTAAAATTATAATTTCTACAGACACAGAGAATTGTAAGTTACTGTTTACAATAAAATTTGTGATTGGAATTTTTACAGAATTTTACTCACTCTGTCTGTCTGTCTATCTGTCTGTCTGGCCAAAAGCTAGTACACGTCATTTCTCCGACACCCAATCTCGATCAAGCTGAAATTTCGCACGATTATTTCTTTTACCTAACAACACAAGTACAATAAAAAAAACAACAACAACAATCATTTATTTAACTGTTGGTACTTTGTTTGGTATCTTAACCCTTAAAACGCGTGTGGTAGTTTAGCCTCTAAACATCAGAATGGTAATTCCATTTTGTATGCACTCATTGTAAAACAGCTCAGCACTTTAAGGGTTAAACAAGGGATTGAAATTGTACTTGACTGAAAAGGTGGTATAACCTGAATTAGTCCCCTTCATAGGTCGCTGCTCTAAATTGAAACAAACAATATATAACTCTACAATCTTCTCTAGTCATAAGTACCTCACTAGCAGAGTGGTTAGCACGTCTGCCCGAGTAGTTGTGAGCCACGAGTTCGAATTATTATTATTATTTTGGAAATGCTTTTAAAATCGAATTACGGTAAAATCCACCCAGATATCTCTTTCTATTACCCCCCCTCCCCCCATTTTCCCCACTGGTCCAGATAAGTGATAGTATTATAGCGTAGTGAGAAAGGTAAAAACATGAAATAACGCTAAACGAAAACAATTGGTATATTTATTATTACTCGCTCAGATTTATTGTTGTTGGTCTAGATTTATTACAAATTTAATTACATGACTGATCCAAACCATACTTATTGATACAATTAAAACTTCGTATGAGCTTTTGTTTTTTAAAGGTATTTTTTAATAAGTTTTTTTTTAATGTTATGTTTGCATATCTTATTATTAGAAGAATCTATAGTTCTTGACTTATCAAAGAGTAAAATACCTTCACCTTCAAATATTCTCTGTCTGCCTCGTTTTCTTTTCCTGGTACTGTTCCCTGAAGGAAGGCTTTTGCTAGCCCCCAAAGACCTTGTAATATGGCCATAGAGTTTCAGTTTGCGGTTGTTTTGTTTTTTTGCAATAGTTAGCAGGTCATCGTGGGGTCCAATAGCTGTAGTAACCCAGTCTCTAATCTCTTCGTTAGTTTAATAAACATTGTAAGCATATTGTTACTCTTCAAGAACTCAATCAATTCCTGCCCACATTAAAGTACACGCACCTCAGAATAGTAGTCAACTAAAACAAATGTTTTGCTGAGAGAGTAAACTGATCCATTAGTTATCCCCGTTATCAGTGGTGAGGGAAGGTCATGCCACATTTTTAACATTCTGACAGGAGAGGGATTTGTATTGATGCTCTACGACAGTACCCTGCACTGAAGTATTTGAAAGAGTCAAAATACAAAATAGTACGCTAACAGTCATAGCCTTGGGGAGTTTCTTCTTTAAGTTAATCATAGTAATCTGCTCTTTGTTCATATTTTTAGCGGTCCCCGAAAAGGGGAAAGACGCTATTAGTTTAGTGTGGCCTGTCTGTCCGTCTGCCCCTTTTAGATCTCGTAAACTAGAAAAGATAGTGAAAATCCGACATCACAATATTGAAGACCATTCATAACTGCCATAGGAGACCTAACCAAAGAAAATATTTTTTAAAATATATTTTTAGCGGCCCCCGTAAGGGGAAAAGACGCTATTAGTTTTATGTGAAATGTCTGTCCGTTTGTCCGTCGGTCCCGTTTAGATCTCGTAAACTAGAAAAGATATTAAAAATCCGACATCTCAATATTTTAGACCATTCAAAGTTCTGATGCAACGGCTACTTTTTTTTCTGAAAGCGAAAAATCTAATTTTTAAAATCAGTTATGCAAGCAGTTTTTTTTAAAGAGAAAAAGCTAATTAGTATGAATTATAAGTTGTTTTTTTTTTGAGGATTCGAATAAGAGATTGAGCTTTTTCAAAACAATTAGATCAATTATAAGACATCAGTTAGGCCAGGGGAGGCGCGATGGCTGAGCAGTAAAGCGCTTGGCTTCCGAACCGGGGGTCCCGGGTTCGAATCCTGGGATTTTCAACTTTGGAATCTTTTTCGCCTCTGAGTCCACTCATCTCTAATGGGTACCTGACATTAGTTGGGGAAAACAATTAGATCAATTAGATATTCATTATAAGTCATCAGTTAGGCCAGGTTCACATTTAAGTTCACATTCACTTTCACCTATCCTTTGGTCTGCTGGACCGCTGGGGCACCACACACGATCTGTTAACCTTTTTTCTCCATTATTTTCTGTCATTTGTCTTTGATAGAATTTCATTCTGATAATATTGAAACCTGTCTTTTACCTGCCTGGGTGGACCACTTCGGGGGCCGATTTTCAGTTTGTGTTTCCACACAAACTGTTTTTGTAACCTTGTTTTTTTTTTTATTCGGTTGAACTTCTTTAAGCAATAAAATACAGTAACATGGAAAATGAAAAAGTGTAAATGTGAGGGGGATATAATGGGACCAGAATAGAAACGAAACAAAATGAAAAATGAAAAATTGGAAGCGATTTGGAAATAAACAGGCAGCATAAAATATGTGAACGATGCAATATCTTATCTTACATAATACAGACGTTACTTCAAAGAAGAAGATGATTACGTCTTACGCGTAATGCATTTAGTCATGCATATTATGCAATTTTGTTAAGTCACTGGTTTTCCTGGCTAGCTCGGGCAACCGCAAATAACATCCGCCTACTTATTGGAGCTGCCATCTTTATGCAGTGGGTGCCCTCGCACTGCGGCGTGAGGGGCAATGCCGTGGCTGATGCTCTAGCACGAGAAGGAGCGCTGGCCGTGCCCACATTCGAAACACCAAGCACGTTCCAACAGGCTACCACAGTTATACGGGAGTGGGTACATGACAAGTGGTTGAAATCCTGGGATGACTCCGAAACTGCCTGGGGAGTCTGGCAGCACATGCGTCGCCCAAATCGAGAGGACCCGTGGTGGAGGCTAAAAAGGTCGGAACAATCGATAATAGCGCAGTGGCGTTCGGGACACTGCCCCATAGGTGCGTATTTCGCCCGGTTCTGCCAAACTTTGATGCCCGTTGCCGACACTTCGGGGAATCAGAATAAACAGTGGCGCACGTCTTGCAAGAGTGTCCGCATCTCCGCGAGCTGCGGGTAGACGTATCCAGTGGTACACTTAATTTGTATGGAAGCTATGAGGCACTACGCCACACAGCAGAGTTCCTTACCAGGGCACTACGGGAAACCTAGGTCTCCCCGCCTTGTCACCAATGGGAGCTCATCTCAGCTCAGGCAACCCCCTTCCATGCTCTAATAGCACTAGGGAAGAAGGAGCATTTGTACAAATTTATCCTAGCATATGAAAGATTGCCAACATGCGCTACAAGCGTAGGATTAGAAATTCAAGCATAGTAATTGTATTCTGCGGTACTAAAACACAATATATTGTAAGCTGTTGACAACACCTAGATTATCAACATTTCATACACCGGATACACCAATAAATATGACTAAAACTTTTCAATATACGCTAAAGTGCATTTAAAAACTATAACGCGTGTTCAGTATTGGAAAATTAATACTGATAACATTGGTAACTCTAACTCAGTTCATCGAGGTTGCTAATATGAATACACTATAAGAAACCTTTTACTAGAAACTCTCTATAATAACACTGTCATTTTTATCGTTACGGTTTTTGTCTGTTAAAGTACATTGAACGGTTATTGCATCCACTAGAGTACATTCCCTTGCCGTCGCTAAGAATGACGCTATGTGACTAGGAAATGGGAAGGGGTTTGGTGGAATGTCATTTGAGGCGGTCTGGACCAGGAACATAGATAAAGGAATGACCCATTAACAAGCCGTCATGGCTTCGTTCAATTTCCTAACGATATTGAGCACTGGGCAGTGGTTCTAGGAGTTCACTAGTTACTTTTTTCGTCAAACTGATACCTAAGTCCATGGCTTCCTGTTGCGTATCTTTCCAAAAAAAAAATTGTGTCAGATCAGTTAGGTCATTGATCTACGGCGCGTGCTTGAAATTGTCGCTTACGTCCCTTACGAGTGAATGTACTCGGCACTGAGTTGTGTAAGATGCCATATCAGTGACTTGAGGAATGGTTGTACTTTTATCTTTTCGTCGACTCTGAAGATGAGGAGTATGGTTTTATTGTCTCTGGCAATGATTGCGTTTCTCTTTTACTTTGACGATGTGAAGGTCGGGCTTTGAATTCTGACGATGATTGTGGGTTGGGTTGAATCTGATGGACTGTGGCAAAAGCAGCTTTAATTGACTCTGGTGATGATTTGATTAACTCAAACGTAATGATGGCAGCTTGTATAAGGTGTGGGGAAACCTGTGTAATTTATAATGTTTATAAAAAAAAATTATATTTTAAATTTCTATTGATTTTACTTGTTTGAAATGGTGGTTTAGATTGACTGTTAATGATCATAGTTATGAGTAACTGTCTATGATTGTAGGATTGTAAACCACAATCTTTCAATTCTTAAAGAAGATATAATACAAAAGATAATCCATGAGAGATCGATAGTCTCACTATTTGGCTCCGTAAATTTTTATCGATTGTAACTGGTAATGGTGTCAAGGAAAAGGTAATCAAAACCTGGACACGTGAGGTGCATTACTGCCCTTGAAAACTTTGTCTGTAGCATGTAATCTTTAAGACTGGAATTATTAGGATTTTTATTATTTCGTAGGTAACCATTTGACCATTTCAAACTAAATCACGTCTTTATACAAGGCAGTCAAAGTGTCACACAAGAGAAGCCATTGAGGCTTACCCAATACGTTGTTAATAAAGAATAATACATAATAATATTAAATTTTATCTAGACATGAAATAATAATAAAGGACTATGTATTTCTTAAAAAAAAACACAAATTCATAATTTGTATATTATCACTACGTCAAAAAGCAACAATAAATATATAAATAAAAATAAATGAAAATAACTATAGGCATATTAAGTAGAATTTTTTTAAAATTTAAAGTATCTTTCTGCTGTTACAAATACTGTGGCATACACTTAACCAATCATAGACTCCAATTCATAATGTCAAAAGAAAAAACAATTTTTTTAGCACTTATTTACCACTCGAATGTAAGAAACCGAAGCGGCCTGTTGCCACGAGACAGAAATAGATAATGTACTTTTGTTTGCTGGAAGATATTTTAAGATGCTCAGAAGGAAGGGGTGGGGAACAGTTTGCTATTCTATAAGTGTTATATTGAAAGAAAGCATTACACTGGTTGCAGAAGTCAAGGCACACACATCTCATTGAAACATAACGTTAGTTCGTTGTCTGATAGTAATGTAGGAACACGTCTTACAAGATCACACTATTGTTACACACAGTTACTTTAAAATGACAAAAAAAACAACAACATTAGGTTTCAAGATGCAGCTATGATAGAGATCCTCGCTCTTTTACTAGGAAACAAACGGAAAGAGAAACATTGCAATGAAACTGAAGAGTAAGCAAATTGACCTGACTCGTCAGACAGTAACACAGTATACAAGTGTACATGCAGAATGCAATGAAATTACTTTAGAATGAAATGAAATTACTTTAGAATGAAATGAAATTACTTTAGAATGAAATGAAATTACTTTAGAATGAAATGAAATTACTTTAGAATGAAATGAAATTACTTATAAATGCAATGAAATTACTTAAGAATGCAATGAAATTACTTAAAAATTAACTTTTTTTTTTGTAAATGTAGTAGTTAATATGACAGAACTTACTTAACTTAGCAATACATTTGTAAACAAAAAATTTCTTTGCCCAAAAACCTAAAAACCACGAGAGTGCATTGTTACTATTAATAGTGAATAGTTGTAAAAATGGTGTATTTTTATGAAAAAACTTCTTGCATAGTTGATTTTAAAAATTAAAATTTTCTCTTTAAGAAAAGAAAAAAGTAGCCGTTGCATCAAAACATTGAATGGTCCAAAATATCATATTTCGGATTTTCAATATCGGACGGACGGACGGACAGACAGACCACACAAAACTAATAGCGTCTATTCTACTTTCGGGGGCCGCTAAAAATGACCCCTTGATTATGTATGCAAGTACCTGGGCGGATGAACCTTATAACATCGAAAAAGTTTATCTCCAAACTAAGTTGCTTGTAAGCTTTCACTAGAATAACAAAAAAGATTGATCATTGATTTCACAAGGGCATTAATTCAAGCACAAAGGGTGACTACTCAGGCATTCCTGCAACTATCGTAAAAGTCGTCAGTTACCTCTCTTTTTAGAGGCCTTCGTGTCCACTTTTAGGCCTCAGGGGCAGATAACTTAAAATTACATTTGTAATTGATAGTTGACTGTATCACGGGATTATTCAAACACCGACAAAGGTCACAACAGTTTTGTATTGCGTAATCAACTTTCTAAACTATTAGGTTCAAAATTTGTGTGCCACAGTACAGCCTCCTAACTACAGCCCCTTAACAAGAGCCTCTTGCGTTTCCGATTAGAATGCTTGTGTTATATAATTGCAGCTCGTGTGGACCAAATGTCATCATCTTTAGTACCAATTGAGCCAAATGTCAGCATCTATAGTACCAATTATGGGCCAAATGTCAGCATCTATAGTACCAATTATGGGCCAAATGTCAGCATCTATAGGACCAATTGTGAGCCAAATGTTGGCATCTATAGTACCAATTATGGGCCAAATGTCAGCATCTATAGGACCAATTGTGAGCCAAATGTTGGCATCTATAGTACCAATTATGGGCCAAATGTCAGCATCTATAGGACCAATTGTGAGCCAAATGTTGGCATCTATGGCATCGATTGTGGGCCAAATAAAAGAATCTATAGAGCCATTTGTTAGCCAAAAGTTAACATGTACAGCACCGATAGTGAGCCATACTACAGCATCTATAGTACTATTTGTGAGCCATATAAGAATTTTCAGCATAGCGCCAATCTAGTTTGAATACAATTATCAGAATAGCATCTATATTAACTATGGTAGACATAGACATTTATCTCGAACACTAAGTTTTTTAAACATCTATATTAACTATGGTAGACATAGACATTTATCTCGAACACAAAGTTTTAAACATCTATATTAACTATGGTAGACATTTACTAGACATAGACATTTATCTCGAACACTAAGTTTTTTAAACATCTATATTAACTATGGTAGACATAGACATTTATCTCGAACACAAAGTTTTAAACATCTATATTAACTATGGTAGACATAGACATTTATCTCGAACACTAAGTTTTAAACATCTATATTAACTAAGGTAGACATAGACATTTATCTCGAACACAAAGTTTTTTAAACATCTATATTAACTATGGTAGACATAGACATTTATCTCGAACACTAAGTTTTAAACATCTATATTAACTATGGTAGACATAGACATTTATCTCGAACACAAAGTTTTAAACATCTATATTAACTATGGTAGACATAGACATTTATCTCGAACACAAAGTTTTTTAAACATCTATATTAACTATGGTAGACATAGACATTTATCTCGAACACAAAGTTTTTTAAACATCTATATTAACTATGGTAGACATAGACATTTATCTCGAACACAAAGTTTTTTAAACATCTATATTAACTATGGTAGACATAGACATTTATCTCGAACACAAAGTTTTTTAAACATCTATATTAACTATGGTAGACATAGACATTTATCTCGAACACTAAGTTTTTTAAACATCTATATTAACTATGGTAGACATAGACATTTATCTCGAACACAAAGTTTTTTAAACATCTATATTAACTATGGTAGACATAGACATTTATCTCGAACACTAAGTTTTAAACATCTATATTAACTATGGTAGACATAGACATTTATCTCGAACACAAAGTTTTTTAAACATCTATATTAACTAAGGTAGACATAGACATTTATCTCGAACACAAAGTTTTAAACATCTATATCACCAACTTACTAAGGGAACAAACACTGCTTCCAAAAGTGCGCATAGTTCAAGTCATCACAGCATCCGTATGTTCCAAACTATTCAGTATTGATCAGTGGCGTAGCTAGGGTTGGGAGGAGGAGGGGGAGAATTTGAAGATCTCCCTGGGCCGCACTCGAGGGGGGCCCCTAAATGAGTGTCCGAGATGTGTTTTTAAATAAATTAAATATTACGTCACTTTCATGTAATCTTGCTTTTCACGTTATATAAGTCAGTGAGCCTGTTGCATGTATTCCACACAGAGTAGTAACTCTTTCCGTGAGGAGTTACTCTCAATTTTAAGGAGTAACATCCATAGCGCTGACTAGTGCCGTGTTACTCTCAGTAAGTAACTTCGTATATAAGGTAGTTTATTTCATCATCCTTATTATCTAAGAAGAAACCTGATAAGAGCACTGAAAACAAAGGAGACCATGAACGTGTCGAAGAGAAGTATCACTAACTACAAAGATACAGCAGTTGGAGAAGTGAAAATGTATCTTGATGAGAGAAGTAATGCTGAAGAAACTCCAGGGGAATACCTTTTACCACAGTCAGAGAAAACATCTGAAGTAAGTGATATAGATGATGAGTCAAGTGATGGTTTTCCAAAATCACCTTCTCCAGAAGTGGAAGAAGCTGTAATTAAGTACAAATACTTCGGATAGATCCAGCCTGGAATGTTATCTGAGGAACTGCGAGCAAAATTCTGTTAAATGGTAACTTATTTTTCCAAAACAAAGATGGACGGTATTGTTTCCAGTAGAGTTTTACCCAAAATAAATCACGAAGTTTGACATCATGGTTCACTAGAAAGCTTCCAACAGGAGAAATCTGAACTCCTCTTTTCTCCACACTTGGGATGTCTATTTAGTTTTGCATGTGTACTGTTTTCTGAGGCTGAGGCTAACTGGAGTTGGTTTCACCAAATGGAAGAAACCTGAGAGACTGAAAGACCATGAAGAAGAAGTCCACCACAGACAAGCTCTTTTGAAGTGGAAGCTAGAAGAAGAAAAGCTTAAGGCAGAACCAGATGAACTGTCACATATGTTTCATGCAAAAATTAAAAAAAATCAGCAGTATTGGAGAGATATTCTGAAGCTTGTAGCAGCAGCTATTTAGTACTTAGCAAAAACAAACTCAAGCTTACGTGGTCACAACAAAAAACTCAATTCACCCAATCCTGGGAAATTCTTAGCATCTTTGAAATTTCTTGCAAAGTTTGATGAAGTTACGAAACACCACTTACATAGAATCGAATATGGGAAGACACATTATTTGTCACCAGAAATTCAAATTGAGTTAATAATCTTGATGGGCAATAAAGTTTGGGAATCTATTGTTGAGAAGCGTGGTCGAGAGGCTAAATGTGCTTGAACTTAGCTTGGCTGTAGGAAAGGGGCTCGAGGTTCGACATCCGACTCGGGCAGAGTTGTGTACTGAGCGCCTAAAGGCACTGAAAAACCTCCTCCTAGATACCCTCTCCCCCCACTGGTCCACAACTGAGATTGGACCAAAGCGCTCTGAACATGCTATAAGCATGAAGTAACGCTATATAAAAGCCATATTTTTTTTTGGGGGTGGGGGGGGAGTAAAGCAAGTTTGTTACTTTTCTCTGATGCTCGATGTTTCTCGTCAAGAACAGGTATCCCTAATAGTTCGTTACTTCGATGTTGATAATTTCGAAATAAAAGAGTCATTCATTGGTTACTTTTAAATTATGAAACCTGATGAACAACATTATGAAGAACTTGTTCTGAAAACTCTTAAAGACATTGGACTGGACTTTAATCTGTGCAGAGGTCAAACCTATGATAAAGCAGCCACAATGAGTGGCCGTCTGACTCTAAGACATAAATCCAAAGGCAACATTTCTGAACTGTGATAATCACTCTCTGAACCTGGCAGCTCTTCATTCTGCTAACATAGATCCAGCGATTGTCATCTTTTTTTGAGAACTGTACATGAATTGTTCAACTTTTTTTTTCCAATTCACCCCAGAGATGGGCCAAACTGAAAGAAGCTGGAGCCGGGAGTTTTAAAAAAGGAGAGTAATACAAAGTGGCCCACGGCGTGATTTGTCCACCCCTGAACTAGACACTATTTCTGACTCTTATGATATTTTATGATATTTTACGCGTCGTGTGATAGACTTATGTATAATGTTAGTAATATCTTATAAAATAACATCTTATAGACTATAGACGTTCTTTCAAGAGAGAAAATAATTGCGTCCTCTATTTTTACGCCTGTTATAGTTTAATTATGCTTTCTTGAGTTGAGGGTTACCAAACAGGGGTCGTATGTTGTCCTATTAGTAAAACAAAGGTTAAAAAGCATTTTGTTTTGAAATTCATGTTACAATTATAAATGGCGCAAGTGTCAGCGATCATACGTATTCAAATTTATATAGAAATTAGCAACACTATAAATGAACTAAAAGAAGTCATAGTGTAGCAAAACAAAGTACATCTACCCCCCTTCCCTTATCTATTCAGTTCTTCTCCCCCTGCCCACCCTCTGCTACTGGTTTGATCAATATTGTATGACCTCCAGTGACATGGGACAGACGTGCGACCTAATTCCTACATCAAACTCCCGAGATATGGGTAAGTGACAGTGAATAGTGCCAGTACCAAACTGAATTAGCTCGCCAGGCTTGTGGTCCAAGTGAATGCATCTGACGCATCGATCATAGTCACTCCATCTACCTAAGCAATACCAACAAAAAAAAAATTACTTCTGTATTCTAGCATTTATAATTTGTGTAAAGTTTTTCCTGTAATTACATCACCTACCCAAGTACGCCTAAGAAGCAGTGTCCCGTAGCTCCATTGGTTCAACAAGACACGAAACATAAACTAATGTTATTACCTCCGTAGTATCAGTGTTAATAATTTGTAGTTTGGTTTGTAGCCCTGAATAGCTGATACAACTAGACCGATGTAGACGTGGTATATACGATGTAACGATCATTGGTGATAGATGCAGCTATGTCTTGATGTTACGATGAGATTGTGTTGATCAGACAATGCGTTTGTAACGATATAATTTAGTGTAGACAGCTTTTTTTGAACAATTACTGAACACTCAAATAATGTCGTTATGCTGGAGATTCAAATGCAAACAAGCAATTCAAACTACTAAGATCTTTTAACAATAAATACAAAGCTTTTAATCTGGAACTAGGAATCACTAAAATCAAATACACACTGTACAATACAATTCAACAAGTTAACTCTCTTCCTTCCAGCTCATAACTACAACTGACTTTACCCGTCATTTTAACGATGTTTTATTACCTCCCTCAAACTATATTTAGCAACAACTAACAAGAAACAAACAAATCTCGCTCCTTTGATGGAACTAACATCGCTTCTGTTGCAAAAAAAAAAAAAAAAAAGCAAGCTCATTCCAAGAACCCGTCGACAATCAACCTTGACATTGCTTTGGAGAAAACTTGTAGAAAACTAAAAATAAATTTAATGCAACAGCTGCTCTATGCTACGGGACATAAGGTATTTAATAAGAACTTTAATCAGACTTGAATTAGCCTCTTGTTTAAACAACAAAAAGAAACTGAATAGAACTTTAATAAATACTATACCCAGTATACATTGAATTTTAACAACATATCCGGAGCTATGCCACACATAGAGGATGAGATTTAAAAATAATTAGACCTTTATGTTTAATCTTCAGACATTCTATTTGTTAGCCTCAACGATTCATTTCTCATTATTCGGAAGTTCCTTAGTAAAACATGCTCTGTTTTCTCTGGCTATCTCTGGGGAAATGTTGCCACAAAAGTACACTTAGGGGCTTACCATCTTCATCACGTAGTAAACATGCCGTCTTTAATTAACTCAGTTCAAAAGAAATAATTGAAATTACAAGTCCCAGTACGTCACTACATCCATGGCAAACAATCTCACCGCACTGGACCTACTGAAATGTGGTCAAACAGTTACAACATGACTTAGTCATCGCGTTCTACAACATGACTTAAGTCATCGCGTTCTACAACATGACTTAAGTCATCGCGTTCTACAACATGACTTAGTCATCGCGTTCTACCACATGACTTAGTCATCGCGTTCTACCACATGACTTAGTCATCGCGTTCTACAACATGACTTAAGTCATCGCGTTCTACAACATGACTTAAGTCATCGCGTTCTACAACATGACTTAAGTCATCGCGTTCTACAACATGACTTAGTCATCGCGTTCTACAACATGACTTAGTCATCGCAAGCAAAGGATAACAAACTTTTGTCGAAACCCTAAACAGTGATGCCCAAAATACGGCCCGCGGGCCACATTGGGCCCGCGAAATTGTTTCATCAGGCCCGCCGAAACGTCGGCACAAGGTGTAGAAAATCCCCTGTATCTTTTCGTTGATGAGGCCCGCGACACGAGTGCTGGAAATGAAAATGGCCCGCACGACGATTCAGGTTGGGCGTCACTGCCCTAAAATGTTAACTTCGTTTTGATCGCCGAGCCCCCAAACGACAACAAAACGTCTTTTTTTATAATCACTATCTTGTAAACAAGGACATAAATAACAATAACAGAAATAACAATAACATAAATAACAATAAAGAAATAAAATAACTTGTCGTAAAATCAACAACAGAAAATTTTTCGTATACTGTAACCGATCGTGCGATAGCGGCATTTTGGTTTGGCTATCATGGCATAATTTATCACCACTGAGGAAGATGAAGCCGTTGTCGCTAGAGAAAACGATGGGTCGATTAATGCCATCCGTTGTCTGGTTTCTTCTGGGAATGACGCTATTTTTTTATTTTTACCCTGAAAGGTATCTGAAGCGGTTTTAGTAAGAATTCTCAGGCCTTACCTACGGGAAGACTGACTAGTGACTGCCAAGGACAAAAGAACTTTTAAGTAAATGTGGGCGATAGTTGAAAAACTATGACATAATTTATTGCATGGTTTGGCACAATTACGCAGTTGTCAATAACACAAGTAGAGATAGACATTCAAGTTCAAGGTTGGGGGACGTTTCGTGGACTGCCCTGGCCAAATAAATGTCCCTTTAATCCGTGCCACAGACATAGATGTATTCTATATAGGTCCGTGATATTTGTCTTGTGAAGTGAATGAAAGGAAGCGATTGATTCGTTTAACATGTGGATTTGAGTCTTCCCATTCTCTGAGATTTATTTGTTTTGTGAATTGTTTTTAAAAAAGTTTATGTGATAGTAAAATGGTAGTTAGGGTTAGGGTGGAGCTGAAGATGGTCGAGGTAAAAGTTAAGAAATGTTGATTCCAGCCTCTAATTTACATTTAGAAAACTTTATCTTTGGCAGAGACCTGATCTAGATGTTCAGATTTCTATATTACAGGGGGACAACAAAACTCAAGAATACTTTAAAATATCTAACAATAGGATGTATTAAGTAGATTGGTGGTTTACTCCATTCTCTACACATATAAATAACTTTCTCTGCAAATTGTTGCGTTACTGTGTGTGTGTGTTCGTTGGTTAGATCCGCCAGTGGTTGTCGCCGAATGTTTTCCATGCGAGTCTAAGATGAAGTTTGGGTCTTTTAGGGTCCCTATCAGAGGCGGGTGGGGTTGGAGATCTCTGATCTTCCTTCTAAAAGAGCAGAAACACAGAAAAAAAGATGGCCGCTGTCACATGATCCTCTCTTCCCAGGAAATGCACCAATTATCTGAAGATTATTTTTATTAAGATGAAAATGTTCTTTTGAATGTCACATCCTGTAGCAGAAATGCCATGATGAAAATGATCACAACAAAAGCCGAAGGAGATTTCCCCAGCTGGTGTCATACATCACGTGACAGAGAAAAAAAACCCAACACAACTTTGTTTTAGCCGTACTGAAAAAAAAAGGAAACCATAAATAAGAGCGAAAAACACAGACCTAAGTTCCAATTAAAACCAGCCGCTCGTCAATAAAGTGAGCTTTGTTAATTCTCTAGGGCAATGTTTCTTGATCAGTGTTGAACTATACTCGGTGGTGTCTTGAACTTGTTCTTTGTGAGTCTTTTAAGAGCCCTGACTAAATAATGCAATCACTTTCAGTGGTCTGAGAGACGAGAAGAAGCCCAGATTGACAAGGATGTTTTGTAAACTAACAAGTTAGGCATCTCTCTCTCTCTCTCTCTCTCTCTCTCCCTCTCTCTCTCTCTCTCTCTCTCTCTCTCTCCCTCTCTCTCTCTCTCTCTCTCTCTCCCTCTCTCTCTCTCTCTCTCTCCCTCTCTCTCTCTCTCTCTCTCTCTCTCTCTCTCCCTCCAGATATGCCAACATATAGTGTGTCCGGATAACCGAATGCGGAATATTATAAACGGTCCATTTCATCCACAATTTCAAGAAAATCCATATGGGGGTATCGCGTCGTACGTAAACATAAAATTAAGGTAAGATATATCGGGGAACAAAGCGTTATACAAAGTAGCCTACTATTAGTGAGAGAAATCATCACTGATCTTTCACAGAACACCAGAAAGACGGCTGTAAGTAAATACCAGACTTTTCAAATCACTAACGCCCGGATATATATATATATATATATATATATATATATATATATATATATATATATATATATATATATATATATATATATATATATATAGAGAGAGAGAGAGAGAGAGAGAGAGATAGATAGATAGGTAGATAGATAGATAGATAGATAGATAGATAGATAGATAGATAGATAGATAGATAGATAGATAGATAGATATAGATGGAAAGAGAGAGAGAATAATAATTTAATTTATATCAACTCTGTATGTCTGGTCAAAAGTTTGTACACGTTATTTCTCCCACACCCAAGTACCGGACATTACAAGAATTAAAACAAAAATTAGTTCATGAATTATTGGAAATAAATTATTTTGTTTGGTATCTCAAACAAGGGAAAGAATTTGTACTTGACTGAAGTGGTGGTAAAGGCTGAATTTGCCCCCCTTATACATTGTTGTTTTAGTCTTGGGGATCTCAACCCTGGAAAATAGGACGAGACTATAGAAACAATAGATAACTATACAGCCTTCCATATTTATAGGCTCTTCACTAGCAGAGTGGTTACAGTGTCGGCTTAGGAAGGTTGCGCCATGAGTTCGAATTCAGGTCGTTCTCTTTTTTTATTTCTATGTGTCTTTTTTATTGTTAGTCAAGATCTATTACAAATTTTATTCCATGACTGATCCAAACTAATTGATGCAAGTACACTTGATATAAACTTTGATTTTTTTTTAAATTATTTTTTAATGTTTTTTTTTAAATTGTTACAGCGACCGTGAGGTTTGATTGGTTGCTATGAGATATGTCTTGAACCGCAATATTGGACTTTGATTGTCTGCCTGAATGTTGGTGGGTTTCTTGACTAACAATATCACAAAACAAAGGATGTTGTTGACAACAAGTGACGCGCTTGTTATGTGGCCGACAATCTTACCGGAGCCCTGCCAAATCATATCGGGGGGGGGGGGGGGGGGAGTATAGAGGATAGGGTGAGCGCGGAGCTGGGATTATCATTAGAGTATATTTGGACAATGTTTCTAATTTTATTTTTGCCGACCCGTGAGCACTTTTCTCACCCGCCCCCGTTTGGATTCAAATTGTGTTTTCGGAGTACAGTTGGGTTGGCTTGTATCAACCCGATTGGGACTTTCAAATAGTCGGGGGCTACTGAATTGATCGATACGATAGCACTTCGATCTATGATGCAAGGAAATGGAGCTGTTGAAATGAATCATATGCAAGGTAACGTTATTCCACGGGTATTCTTATGTAATATTACCGCTATGGGTACATTTGGAGCACGCATTTTTGAAGTTTTTATATAAACATAATATAAACAAATAACTTAGTAAATGATATTTGTTTCTTTTTTGTAGTAATTAAATACAAATTCTTTATTTAAAGTAGAACGAAGGATGTCAATAAATGTAATAACCAAAAAGAGACAAACCAACAAAAAGTGAAGGCAGAAAAATGAACTGACAGAGCCCGGACACATTTATCAATTTAAACATGTCTTATTATTTCCCTTTGATTTCTTTCCTACGTCTGGCTCGTGATTAATCTGCTTACATCCCCTTGAGATTCCAACCAATCAAATAAAGGCAAAATAGTTTTCCCTCTCTCTCTCTCTCTCTCTGTATGTTGGTATATATAGTTATATATATATATATATATGATTAAATTAGTATTCTATGGATTCTATTCTATGGATACCATTTATTTATAAAAGTATCTAGCATCTTTCTCTATTAAATAGTTTTATAAATCCATCATTGTTATTCTTCTTCCAGCCAGCTTTATGATGATGAGCTGTAAACACTTCTGCAGTTTGTAGATCTAAATGTCGTGGTGTTACTAGCGTCTTTCTTAGGGTGACTTTATATCCAATGTACAGTTTAATATTCAAAGGAGAAAAGTATCCAGTGGTGACTTTATAGGGTCATCCCTTGGTTTACTTGTTTATCTCCCTTGATTTGACAACATCTCCGTGTTACCTTGACAGTCTCAGTGTTACCTTGAAAAGTCTCCATGTTACCTTGAAAAGTCTCCATGTTACCTTGAAAAGTCTCCATGTTACCTTGATAGTCTCCGTGTTACCTTGTCAGTCTCCGTATTACCTTGATAGTCTCAGCGTTTCCATAACAGTCTCAGTGTTACCTTGACATTTTTGAACACAACAATGTCATACATTAAGAAGCAAGTCAAACCCCATGGGATATTAATGAATCTGTGCTTGTAGTATTTCAAGTCCAACTAATGCAGCAAGATGTCTGCCTTTCTCTCAGCGATTGATTTTAAACTTTTAAAATTTCAAATTCACATTTAAACAAAATGCAATTTATGCAAATAAAATTATCCAAATTTTAAAATCTTTCAATTTGGGGGAGTTTTGTTTTTCACGTAATGGCATTTTTCACTTTGCTGAAAACTCTACTACAGAAAAGTCGAATTAGAAAAGTTGTATTTTTTGGAAGTCCCAAAAATATTATTTTTAGCGGCTCCCGAAAGGGGAAAAGACGCTATTAGTTTTGTGTGGTCTGTCCGTCCGTCCCGTTTAGATCTCGTAAACTAGCAAAGATATTGAAAATCCGACATCATGATATTTTAGACCATTCAAGGACTGTCAGCTATTCGGTTGATTAGTGATTGAATGTATCTCACTTAGGATCTCTGCCACACATTCAATAAGTCAATAAGTTGGCCTTTTAATTCAATACTTTTTATCCAGTTCAGCTACGCCTGGGGCTGTTTGAATCAATTTGTCAATAGAAAACACTTTCTAGTTACGACACTGTCAATAAACCACAACATTACCCAATCATTTTCGACCTTGTCACGAACCGCATCACCGCGTGTTAAAGAGTATATGACAGTTTCCTAGGTAATACGGAAAGGGAAGTATTTATTGTTAGTTGGAGAGTGAAAGAGAGAGAGAGAGAGGGAGCATTAATTTAATGTTAGTCTAATTACAGTCTAGTAGAATGATGCAATACAAGCGGCTTGACCATAAACTATGTTAAGAATGGGAGACGACTTCAGGATGCTTAAGTGTAAAGACTTTCTTTTTGTAGTGCGTTAGATTTTTCTTCTCAAGTTGAATTTGTCTAGATTGTAATGAAAGTTCTATTTAGTTTTATTCACACAAAAAGTTTATTCAAGTTCTATCATTTAAAATATAAAACGCCTACAGTGGTTTAGTTGTCTACCAGCAGTTTGGTGCTACAAGTCAACGACCGACAACAACACAACGAAAAATCCTTGCAATCAACCTTCTGCAGCTTCATTTATGCACAGTGGGGAGGAAAGAGTTTTCTAAGGGCCGCTTATGGCTCGCGGGTTGTAGTTTTAATATCTCGGCATATTGCATATTGTAATATTGTCATAATTGAACTTCCTGGACAGGTACGGGTCACCATGCGTGACTCCAGCGACACATTTGACTGAGGTCAGCCTGTACCTGCAATGTACGTTTGCAAACAAGTCGGTGAGTGATATAGTCACTTGCTCTTTCAGAATTGAAACCCGACAAGCGCTGTATGCCTCTGCCATATTATCGGAGCTATTTACAATTTAAAGCTTTTATAATTTAAAGGACTAACACCCAAGAGGGTCAATACAGTTAAGTGAGATGTACGCTTGGTACAGTTACCATTCGGTAGATTTGAGTGCGACTTGGAACAGTTGAGTAGAGCACAGAACGGCACTATACAGTTGAGAAAAGTTAGATGCAGAAATGTTCATTAAAGTGCTGGGAAGATGTTGTTGGTTGTTAGCTTGTATCTCCCAACAGCGAGTATAACATAACCGATGTAGGCGTATTATATATTTAACGAACTAAGTTAAACTTAAACAAACTTCATTATAAACGCAATATAACTTTTATTACAATATACACAGATTTAACTTGACATTAGATATAGATGTAATAGTTAAGAATTAAACAGATATTTAAACGAAATCTAACTCATTACAAAGCGTCTGTACCCTTTCCTGTCTTAAGATCGTCTGCTGTTTCACATTTGCATTACGCTAGAACCTATTGTAATTTCATCATACTCACTGGATAGTCACCAACCAATCGCTTAACCTCTCCATCACCTAGGAAAAAAGCTAATTCCACAACAGAAGTACAGTAAGCGCAGAGAAGTCTGATTATGTAGGGTGACGAATCGCAAGACTTTGAATCGTAAATAAAGTTTTTAGAAACTGAAATTGGAGTTGTCGATGTCTTTGCATTGATTTGTGTGTCTACAAGCAGATTAAGCCAGAACCAGAGAAATATATAACGGTAAATTTGATGTGGTACTGTGCACTATCAAATGCATGTATATATATAACATTAGATTTAGTTGATTTTTCTGTTACCTTTCAGAACCTGACTGACCTAGCTTTAGATTGTCTTTCTTGTGAATATTTTATGCTTCATCAGCCTGCTTTCAATCATAACCCTGTCGCCATTGCCTATCAATATCAAGTCTTACATTAATTCTTAGACAGCACTGATAGGTCTCTAAATCACGTGACATTGTCATTTCATAATGCTGCCTTATGATAACTTCCCTTGATGTATCGCGGCTATTTATAGAGCAAGACGTCATATTTTGTCTTCATCGATTACTTCCCGTGTAATGTATCGTGTCATCACGGCGCGTGCATCTATATTTAGTTGATATGTAAATGTATTAATATATCCAGGGAGAGATTAAACTCGTTTGATTACCCCAGCACCATGGAGATCTACTTCCATTCGACCTGATGCCACAGAGATATACAGATTTTATTTTTACATGAATATTATTCGAGTTGAAGATAAGAGCATTACATCAAGTCTTAAGGAGTGCCTTAATTCTGTTTCTTAAGCAATTATCTGCCAGCTGCGGGTATATATATTTATATAATTACTGTTATTAATAATAAATTAATGTATTCTGACATATCTATTAGAGCAAGGAGAGATACGTATCTATGAAGTAAGGAGTACCTATTATAGAGATACCTATCAGGTCCGGCTTTAGGCATAGGCAAACTAGACAGCCTTGGGAGTCTGATAGGTTTGGGGGGGGGGGGGCGCAAGGACTCAAAAAACAATTTTAGAGAAAAACATTGCGAAACTCGGATCAAGTCTCAAACATAGCAGACGTCGATGATTCGTCTAGTAGCCAAACTCTTAGTTTCTACTATGATTTAATGTGCCATACGAAACGCTACGGGAATTTAGCTTTATGAATTTATTTTATTTATTGATTTAGATAAAGATGCAGGAAGGTTTGAATTCACTGCGTAATTTTATTTTTAGGTCTATTTTATGTGTGTTTCTCCTAGGGCTTCCAATTACCTTAGGCCGACACTCTACCTACCAGCACATAAATATATCACGTGACCTTCTAGAATCACCTTCATTATCATCTGTCCCTTGACTTTTGTCGTGGGTTTGCTGTGACAGTTCGCGTAACCAGATCCCTCCAGTTTTCCCTGTCATCAGTTGTTCTAGGATGACATCAAGAGAGAGGTCAGGTCCATTCTGTCACGTTGTTCCAGCCAGCTTTTCTCTGGGCGACCCTTCATCGTTCTTCCCTCATTGAGCCTTGACGAGGAAACAACAAATGGTTGTACGCAACGTTTTTGTAAGGCGGACAAACTATGGACCGCGGGCTATAACCAGCCCGTGACGCAGTGCTGTCTGACTCATTGAAACTTCTGCTCACACAATAAGGCTTGTCTTCGAATCCGAAGATTAGTGAGGAATGCAGTATTTGCCGTGGCTACGCAGCCCCAGCTGTGACCTACATATTTTGCCACATCCAGGGCAAGCTTTAACCATTGTCCGCAGGTGGTCGATTTAGATTTTCTTTTCGCCGCGTTTGTCCTCGACAGCGGATTTTCTTTTGGCTTCAAATGTGTATCCCGCGGCCTTCGTGACTGTCTCGTTCTGAGGCCGCATGCAACCAGGTGCTCTCTTCTATGTCAGCCAAGGAAAGTTGACGCCTAAGCATAGTGAAGCCTTAAAGTACCAACGGAAACGACCATTTCGCCTTGATGCGGCCCATGACATGCCTTTCGGACATTTATTATGACCTCAGGTTGTAAAGGGTTGGATTTACTTTAAATTGATTATGAATGTCAGTATTATGAATGCCAGTATTATGAATGTCAGTATTATGAATGTCAGTATTATAAATGTCAGTATTATGAATGTCAGTATTAAGAATGCCAGTATTATGAATGTCAGTATTATGAATGTCAGTATTATAAATGTCAGTATTATGAATGCCAGTATTATAAATGTCAGTATTATGAATGCCAGTATTATTATTATTGATCCGAGAATGGGTTTAGGAAAATAACGTATTCACTTAGCTAAGGGGATGAAATCCTACGCATTTAGACATATCTGTTATTCTGAAGGATTAATGTCCCTTGTTGGTATCAAACAAAACAATAACCAGTAATTAATTGAAAAGTAGGTTGGTTCTTTAATTGATTCATGTTTTGTCTACGCCAATAAATAATTGTGTAAAGTTTCAACTTGAGCCGAGAATGGATGTTGTAGAAATAACTTGTAGAAACTTTTTACCAGACACATAAACAGACAGACCAATTGAGTTGATCTATGCTTTGTAATAAGGAAATTGTTTAACTGTCTGTCTCTTAGTACAGCGTGTTTAGCGGCAGGTTTCTTTATTTGTCCATTTTAGAACAGAATTGTTTGTTTTTTTTAGAACATAGGAAACAATTGTTTAGGAATACTCTTTTTTTTTTAATTCCACACAAATCCTTGCTGATGATTTAATTCTCCTGGAACTAGGAGAATGTCAGACGTCTTCCTGAAAGAAAACGGAACCGGAAATATAAAAATGAACTGCGGGGCTTTTCCCATCATGCAGTCTTTTATCCATTGACTTTTACATTTTTCATCAGACTGTGTAAAGAGAAATAACATTGAAAGTGAAGAGCTACTCAGATAACTACAATAGAAATAAACAAACTTAACTGTGTGGTTTCTGTAGTAGTTATCCCGTAGCTGCTGCTGCCTCCAATTTGGTGCCAAAAGAATCTATTACTCTGTTTTGTTACACACCATTATTTTAGTCATAAAGAAATGTTCTAAGTTTTCACAGTTACACAAAACTAAAGAATTTCTAGAGCAGTTATTGTTTGAGCATTTGAGAATTCCTTTTAATTTAAATCTGTTTGTTTGACGGTGGGTGTACTCTTTCCAAAGTTAGAACCAACAAAATTAAAATATTTGTAGTTTTCTTTCCAATTTCCTCTCTCTCTCTCTCTCTCTCTCTTTCTTTCTCTCTCTCTCTTTCTGTTCCACTCTCTCTTCATCTGACCATCGCTCTCTCTTTCTCACTCACAAGAAGCAATCAAAACCAGTTGTGAGTGTTAATTTCCTTTTTTTAAAAAATTTAAGTTATTTCTGACTTCAAATGATTATCACACACATACACACACGTCCTCAGCAGCATACACACGCGTCCATTACCAACACACGTAGACCTACACATTCATAGAGTACATGCGTGCTAAATTCAAGGATTCTATAGTCGTTCTTGTTCCGAAATAAATGAATGACCCGCGGCTACTCGCAGATTCTAATGAAATAAGAGCCTTACATCTGACCTTTCTAAAGTAAACATTTCCTAGAGCTTTATATCTGGAGGGGGGGGGGCCGTTTTAGATAAGCCCCGCCCACGTTTTTCATCTTCTAAAAACATAGAAAAAAAAATGGACACAGAATTATTTCTGCTTTAGAGGAGTCCTTTTTTTTTTTCTCATAATCGCTACCGCCTTCCGGAAACGGCTGAACTATTCTTTGCGGAAGATACTACGTTTTGTGTTTGTGTGTGTGTTTGTGGCGGAGGGGATGGGGGAGTCAAAAAGGGGTGGGTGGGTGGTCGCTTGTAATGTTTTTGAAGAAAGAAATAGAAAGGGAAGGGTGGACGTTGAAGAGAGATCAACGCGAGACAAATGTCACATCCAATTATCTAAGATTTGCGTTTCGTTTCTTTTGATGCTTTATTCTTTTTTTTTTATTATTATTTTATGTCGTTTGCTGGGGTTGACAGTGGTAATATGAAGATGACAGGCTTACAGGGAACTGTAGAGAAAGCGTCTTCTCGCCAAAGTGGCAGGTTCAATCCTCAGCCCGTACATCGACAGACCCCCCCCCCTTTTTTTTTTTTCTCTTTGTAACTTCGTTGTGTATGTTGTGTATGTTGTGTGTATGTTATGCATGTTGTGTATTTTGTGTATGTTGTGTATGTTGTGTGTATGTTATGCATGTTGTGTATTTTGTGTATGTTGTGTATGTTGTGTGTATGTTATGCATGTTGTGTATGTTGTGTATGTTGTGTGTATGTTATGCATGTTGTGTATGTTGTGTATGTTGTGTATGTTGTGTATGTTATGCATGTTGTGTATGTTATGCATGTTGTGCATGTTGTGTATGTTGTGTATGTTGTGCATGTTGTGCATGTTGTGTATGTTGTGTGTATGTTGTGTGTATGTTGTGATGTAAATGTATTTCGCTATCAAGATAAACACTTATACAAATAAACAAGTCTACATAAAACATGCGTTCGAGCTTCAGCGCGACATACTGGGGCATGCCGGCAGTAAATGAGGAAAAAAACAGCAACCCTGTAATCTAAACCAGGGGTGGGCAACCTTTTTAGTATCAAGGGCCGCATTAAAAAAAAATGGAATGCGGGGCCGCACACATATAGTATTGTTACGACGTGGCATTGAACGAAAGAAAATAACTCACCGTGCTCTCAGGATCGCTGGTATCTCTCCGATTGCAGAAGCACAATCCAACTATGATCAATTAATACCCCCGATCAAAAGAAATAATGTCACAATCTCCAAATCGAATTTACATATCCCTATTCACTAACACAATAGAAAAAACAAACAATCCTCAATCAAGAAATCCAAACTAATACCTCCTCTGTTAACACATCAGCACACCCCTCAGGTCAGTTTCCCTCCAAGCACAAAACACAACTCAACAAGTTTTTCACGTGGGAAAACAAGAGGTCACTCGGGGGGGGGGGAACAAGTTTACAACAATATATATATACGTAACTAAGGAAATACAAAAACAAAGTAATCATATTGTCAAATGGACACAAAGATATAATATACGTGCGTGTGCGTTTGTATGTACTTACAACTGTAACGGATGCATGTGTAAGTCAGATGTAGCTGAAGTATTTCTAAAGATGATTATTTAGTCTAAGTGCATGCGTACCTTGTTTGATGTATTTCAATCGCGAGTTCTTGGAAAACATGCACAAGTCACAAATATAGATAAGGTACTAAACAGGAACACAGACTCAATGACCAAGTTGACTCAAGGTGAACTTCAAACAAACGTTTATTACAGAATGGGCCACAGTCTAGTCTGTCACTTTAAAACGATGTTATCCCCTCAAGAGTCTAGCGGTAACTGATTTCTAAAAGTCAATCTTAACCTCTAACCCCAAAGTCTATGTCGTCATTCTAAAATATCCGTTCACTGTCAGTACATTAAAGTGCGTAACCCAACTAACTAAACTAGCTATCTAACACAACTTACAAAAATACGCTCGCTGTGTATAATGTCTTTTAATTCATATTTATATTGCATTATACATTCACTTTTCATTTTTTTTTTCATACTCCCTATTGAGGAATTACAACAAGAGTTAGCAATTTCTGAAACCAATTAGGATTTTTTTTAAAATCACAAGAATTCATAAAAAATGTACAGTTGTACCTATTGCAAAGTATTTAACTGTTTACACTCGTGTGTAATGTTCCGGAACTGTGGAACTAGCTTACTAGTTGTTATCCTTGGGACTGTCAAATAACAGTCAGTCATAATCGACTTGGGATTACGTTTGTTTCCTTTCCACAAAAAAATACTTTTTCACATAGGTATAGTTCTCAGAGGTATAGTTCTCATGAAATACATGAAATCTGTCTCCCACTCTTCATTAGAAATAAAAGTAACAAAGTCACAGTCAATGTCCTTCAAGGAACATAAACATTTCTTGAGATTTTATATTCTTCTCATTACCATGCCCGTGCTAGGCTTGCAGCAAAATATTTTGTTTCTAATTCTTCACGTACTTTTTGGAGCTGTTTGTGGATATGTAGATTAGATCTCCTACCTCTGATTGGCTCTGATATGAGAGAACTTTTGAATTTGTTGGTCAATAATATGTTATAGTTTTGTGCAACTTTGTGCAAACTTTCCTGTTTAGAGTTTGTGGTTGGGATATTCTTTATTTAAAAAAAAACAAAAATATAAACGTTTTCTCTATCAGTTGTTACACTCGCCATCTTGTTCCAAGCATACCAAACACTCAACACAGTTCTTCGTAGCATCGAGGTTGTGTCTTTGACTAAGTGTATTGAAGTATAGCCAATAAAAATAATCTTCGTGTACTTGAAACTTTTTATAATGAGACAGCTTCAATCATTTATAGAGATATTTATAATTATTTTTTATATATTTGCATTTATATGTATATACTGTGGGCACACCTGATTTCAGTAGGTGTCCGCGAGCCACATAAAACACTCCGGCGGGCTGTATTTGGCTCGATGGCCGTAATTTGCCCACCCCTGATCTAAACCATTGAACTGAGCATTACAAAGAATGGGATGAGTGTCCGAGAGGTTAGATACGCTTGGGCTTGGCTTGGTTACCTGTCGAGGAGGATCGAGGTTCGACTGAACGCCAAAAAGGCAGCACGGAAAACATTCTCTCAGATACCCCCTCCCCCACTGGTCAACAAAAACATTCTCGCAGATACCCCTCCCCCACTGGTCAACAAAAACATTCTCGCAGTAACCCCTCCGCCCACTGGTCAACAAAAACATTCTCGCAGATACCCCTTCCCCCACTGGTCAACAAAAACGTTCTCGCAGATACCCCTTCCCCCACTGGTCAACAAAAACGTTCTCGCAGATACCCCCTCCCCCACTGGTCAACAAAAACGTTCTCGCAGATTCCCACTCCCCCACTGGTCAACAAAAACATTCTCGCAGATACCCCCTCCCCCACTGGTCAACAAAAACGTTCTCGCAGATTCCCCCTCCCCCACTGGTCAACAAAAACGTTCTGAGAACGCTATAAGCATTAAAATTGCGCTATATAAAAGCTATTAAAAAAAAAAAGCAACTGACCAGTTAGTTCCATGCAGTTGCAGGGGCGGCGACTTAGACCATAGTTTTGTTTGTGGTACATCTTTCAGTCATCTCTTACAAAAATGAAGATCATGACCCATCCTTGCCCCATCCTCCCGTTGGATAGCAGAGGAGGGCAGAGTTTGAGTTTTGCACATTCGTGATGACAGTTCAAAGCGAATCTGACACGACCAGGCTGTCATTCACGATCAATTCCCAGGGATGCAGAGGCGTATTGAGAAAACCGTGCGCCCGGGGCAAGGTACTGTATTGGCGCACCCTCCCCCCATTTTCCACGAACATTACATAGAAATATAGGCTGCGTGTGGCACCCCCCTGAGGGTGGCTTCTGGTGCATTTTTTTCCCCTTGCCCCCCTGACTACGCCTCTGCAGGGGCGTAACCCTAAACCTCGAGTTAACATTGAGTTAACGAGTGTAATAACTTAAAGGAATAGGAAAGACTTGATTGTTTCTTTGGACCTGGAGGAGATCACCACGCAGAAGACGAGGCTTTTGATTTCAAAGTGCAACACTTGCCCATTTAACGGAATACATTTTATTTCAACTTATAAACTCAAATGGGCAACCCCAGCGCCTCATTAGGAACGGGATCTGAGGTGTCTGCCTCAATTACTTTTGGCTAGGTGACTAATGTATCACTTGCTATGGCACGATTAGGCATTAGTTATTTGTTTCAAAGAATGGGAAAGTTTCAACTTGAAGACAATGAAGCGACTAGTAGGATGGCTTACTGGTCGTGCGGTTTGCGCGCTGGACTGTCGTTCAGATTTATCGATGGTCCCGGGTTCAAGCCCTGCCCGCTTCCATCCTCCCGTCGTCCTGCGTGAGGTTTGGACTAGGAAGTAATTATCTTCAACTCTGAAGGAACATCCGAAACATGTCAAACATTTAACAAACATTTTTACAGACTAATAAAAGCAAGACTGGGAATTTAGAAAGAATAGCGAAATGTTAACAGAATACATTTGACGGCTTCAGAGAGAGGCAGCTTTTTATAAAGATTGAACTTGACGACATTCGACGGTTCCCTTTCTTATTATTAAACGTCTTGTTCGACATTTACTATAAGCGTCGACTATATTATAGGCCTATTGTTGGCCTTTTGCCTGTGTTACTGGATTTTGTTATTTAAGTGTTACCTACGTTTGATGAGATCTGCAGAAGACAGCGCGGAAACGCCTAACACTGTATAACATAAACAAGAGCATAATTACATGTGTATATCAAAAACACTGTGGAAGTGTAACATACGGAGTATGTGTGTTATAAGATATATATTGATTTGAAAAGAAATATAATCATGTTTATGTATGATTTTGTTTATTTTAAATAATTTTTGCATATAAATGAAATTATTGAAATAATACTAATAATAATAATGTAAACTATATTAACAACTTTACACCCTTCTAAAGATTATTATTATTATCAGAGATCCTCCTGCGACATGTTTCTGTCAATGTCAAAGTATTACTTCTTCGAAAATCTATTTTCGTACCATATAAACTCCTACATGTGTTAAAGGAAAATAGTCCTGACCATGTTAAATCTAGTCGTTTATGTTAATTAGAGACTTTTTAAAGTCTATATAATCATTAGTTCCTGTTTATTGCATTATCTAACGGCACTGGTAAAAGTGTTAGCATACTTGCGAGAATTTGTTTCAGTACCGGTATATGAAATATCTTTATGTTGTTTTTTTTTTGAGTTTGAACTATTTGAGTCGGTTTAGAGTTATATCCCACTTTATAGATATGAATTTAGTGCAATCAAAACTGATACTCTTAGAATATACGTAGAATATAAGACTTGGTACAATCACTAAATTACCGACATACTATATTCCTCTTCTTCAGTGTCGAGTACTTCATTTCGTGAGAGAGTATAGTTTTCAAATGCTTTTATTTGTATGAAACAAGACCTAGGCTTTATTTAGCACATATTTTTTTTTTTTTACGAAAACTCGATTCCGAGGACTTACTGGTTATAGCTCTGGAGATTATTGAATGATGTCCCCTGACTAAGATGGCGACTATAAGGTTACGGAAATGTAAAGCAAACAGACTCTGGCATCTGGCGATGTCAACATCAGGGGTCATTTCTGGGCAGAGGGGGTAGAGAGAGAGAGGCGAAAGAGTTGGTAGTTGAGAATAAATAAAAAGAAGAAATAGATAAAGCAAGTTGGACTTCGTGACCACGTACCACATCGTAGAGTATATGTGTCTATGTGGTAGTGGTTGATTTTATTACTTTACATCACAGGTTCTCAAACTTTTCAGTCCAGGGACCCCTTTACCAGCAGAACGATAATGGCGGACCCCCTCCCTTTAACGCAGCCTGGTTGGTCTGACCAACATCGCATATTTCTAAAGCCGCATATTCAAACTCTCGGCAACTGTGTGTGCTTTTATCCCATCTTCTCGATTCGCAATGCCATAACATATGAAGCCTTTAGATTGGTCTCATTTCCTGTTTGTTATGGAGTGTGTGTGTGTGTGTGTTTCTATGGTGATGGTGGGAAGAGGTTAGCGATTGGTTGTGAATGATAATAATAATAATAATAATAATAATAATAATAATAATAATAATAATAATAATAATAATCTTTATTATCCGTAAGGAAATTTGTCTTACAATTTGTGCATTACACCAAACAAAAAACATTATAACTATAAGAAACCAAAGTGTACATTCACACCAGACTCACTCATAATTTACATGTGACAAAGTTTATACCAGATTGTTCTTATTTAATGATTTGATTGCCAGGGGAACAAAAGAGTAATGTAACATAGGTGGGTGGCATTGTCGTCACTTGGTCTTAGTTAGGAGCGATAACACCAGAAAGTGAAACTGAAAGGTTGTGTTATTGTAGTGAGTTACATTTTGTTAAAGAATAGTATTACTTAAATCAACTACAGTTATTTTTATCTGATTTCAACTCAGCTCTATTTATATTATAAATAAAGTGTTATTTAGTTTGTTCACAAAAGGAAATTATTTGAAGTTTTATTACATAAGATACATAACGCCTACAACGGCTCAGGTGTCTACCAGCAGTTTGGTGCTACAAGTCAACGACCGGTACCAACACTGTTGTCACAGCGCTAATAATTCTCTACTGTTTTGCATTCATATTAATCATAGTAACCAGACTGATGTCGGTGTGTGTAAAGTCTCAGGGTCTTCAGTTGGAAACTTTAAAACGAGGCTTGACCTACTTCTTTGAATAGCTTGAAAATCAGAGAACTTGAAAGAACGACGTTGATTGGTTTGTAAAAAAAAATGTGATATTCGTACACAAAATACACTTCTATCATTGGACAGTTAACAATCATTGTTGTTTTTCCGAGCTGCGTCAACAATAGTCATAGAGTAGCTCGTAACAGACATAGTAATCAGTGGTGACGACCAGTTGATCATTATTCAAATTATTATATTGTATAAACGGGTTATTAGCGAAGGTTTTAATTTAATTGTATACAATTCATCTTTATGCGGACCCTTAACGGTCGTCTTGCGGATCCCTGGGAGGTCCGCTGACCACAGTTTGAGAATCATTGCTTTTACAAGATACACGTAACGGATCTAAGAGAGGCAACTCAACGAGGGATCAAGGTTAAAAGACTAATGGATGAATAATTTTTTATTGACAAGGGATAAAAGATGTGAGACATACATGCGTCTTTGTTATCAGGTCTCAAATGTGGCCTACAGCTTTCTCTGGCGCCGCCTATGTGTCTTCATGTCCTTGCAAGGTTCAGTATCTCTCCACTAAAACAGTGTTTCAGTTCTATCTTCTGGTTGTCTCAAGAAAACTTTAACAGGAACGAATTTTCCACAGTTTCCCAGACTTCCTCACTAGACAACCCACACAGAGAATGCTCGCTGTTTCTCACCTGAGATGAACTCTGATTGGGAACACAGCAGGAAGGACTAGTCGTCCCGTAGTGCTCTGGCAAGAAACTGGGCCGTTCGGCGTAGTGCCTCATAGCTACCATACAGCTCGCGGAGCTGGGGACACTCGTACAAGATGTGCGACACTGTTTCGACGCTCTATCCACAGTGACGGCTTCGGGAGTCGTAGTTCTGACGGAGCAGGGCAAAATCTCTGTCTCTCACCTGCTGGACTGTCCACTGGCGATGTTCTCTTCTATAGCTTTAGGCGGATTCAATTTCTAATTTGGTTTCTCCTTTCACTTAGCCGGAATCAACTGTCCATCTAGTTCGTCTCAACAACCGTTCATCCCAAGTGTTGAACAGTGCGTCGGCATTATTACAGGATGGTCCTTCACAGTCCAAGATTATTACATCCAAACCCAAACCTTCCACAGGGTGACGCGGAATAGCGGCGGGTAGGATTGGAACCCTGGACCATGGAGGCGATGTCAGATGCCCATTGCATCCCGAAATTAAAAATCCCAGTCTACACCAGGATTCAAACCCAAGCGCTTTATCACTCAGCCACCTCGCCTGCTTTTCTTACCGTATACTCGTATTATATATGTCTGCGTATGCCATGCGTATGTCTGCTATGTGACTTAAATAGATCTGCATGTGGTCCGCCTGGAACTCACTATTGCAATGTGTGATTGTTGAGTGTGAATGTTCAATCCTGTGAATGCCACTCCAACCCTGTGAGTAAATTAAGCTAATCGTTGTGCCCGGCAACCGACACCGAACCACATAAATCTCTGGCCTTCGGTCAACATTGGCTGACTTTCACGGTCAATTCTAACGATTCTTTGGAGTCTAAATATAGACGAGAACAAACACTTGACATTTCAGGGGACATTACAAGCGTCAATGTTCATGATTGCTTTCTGGTACTAGTTCTCTCTCCATGAATGGGCGGCCATGTTGGTGTTCTATTGTATTGTCTTTCACGTCAGTAGTTGAAGTGTAGACCTCTAGTTCTAGTTTAAAACCTATGGCTGGACAAATCATTAAATTGGATACAAATACTCTTCCAAAGTAATACAAATTGATTTTAAAAACACTTCTTAACTCCGATGATTTGCAATTCATTGAATCCAATTGCAGAGAATATTCACATTCGATTAGAGTAACACCTTTAGTAAAATCATTAAATTTAGAGACCCTTCAAGATAGAAGACTTAAAAGTAAAATAGCAATTATACATGACTACGGGCGACTACGCCACTGAGAAGATCAGGGATAGATAATCACGTAGTTTCCAACAGTTTCGTATTTAACAAAGCAGAGAAAGGGGAGTTGACAACTTAGTAACAAGCTCAGATCCAGATCTACATATGTTATATATTTTCTATTTGAAATCTTCAAAGTACAGTTAATAGCCTTAAACAAAAGTAACTAAAGTGGTTTCAATATCAGGCGAGATTTAAAAAAAAATTTTTTTTAAAGTACTTAGTCTTTAGTTCGGAAATATATATATATAATATAATATATTACATCATATATATAAAATGAAAAACATATACACAGGCATCAGTGGCAATACTACCATACACGGTAAATTTTATCTCAAAGTTTAATTAAAGCAATAACAAACAACATATGAAAATTCTTGGTAAATTTTAATACAACTTGCAACCGACATTCACATCGTCTCTACAATTATTCCTGAATGTACTCACTTTTTTTTAGTTTTAATTACTTATGATAATTGTTTTCTAATCTTGTTTTTTTTAAATGTTGCATAAAGTATTTAATTTTACACTTGATGCAGTGACTAGGGCCATGCTGAGAATATTGAGACAGAGAGAGATCTTCAGAGGTTGCCTTGAAACTGACCACGTCTACTATAAAATGTTAGTTGTCTAGATCTAAAGTAAAGTGTAAACAATAAAAAGTAGCAGCCAATATCTACCAACTGTCTTATACGCAGTTGGGGATTGAGGGAATTCGTTGAATTCAGTCCCTGAGTTTCTGGCACTGAGTTGAAATCCCAATGCTCTACCTCATCCATTTAAACTAAGTAGAGTTTGAGTCCCACTAGTTGTACTCGGTAGGAGCCCCATGTGGTGCTCATTAATGCTTCTATAAATAGCTGTCATGAAGTCAAGATTCGACCAGATAGTAACAATACATTAACAAAGACAATACATAGATATAGCTAATACATAGCTAAGACTTAGACATAGCTAAGACATAGACATAGCTAAGACATAGACATAGCTAAGACATAGACATAGACGATAAACTGTTATATCATGAAAGACAGATATACTTGTCAAAATGTTATATCATGACAGACATGTTAAATTCGTATGTCTGTCAGGACTGAGTTCTGGTCAGCCTGGGTCTCCTGTTTACTGTAGAGGAGAAGGGGGGCAATTCAGGTGGTTGATTTCAAAACTGTTATTGTTTTGGGTTGTTTTTATTTGGTGAGATGTTTTGTTGAACAATGTAACTCATGATAAGGCAGTGTTTTTTGTTCCTAGTCCAGGACAGTTGGACTTTTTGGATATATATAGTCTAAGTGTAGACTCTAACTATTTTTCTGTATTATAGTGAAAATAATGTAATTAAACATGTTATATGTCGGTAAAGTGGCATTCTGAATCTTATTTTGTCATTGTACGTGTCATTATGGTATTATCCAGGACTTGGGTACATTTAGCATGACACATACATATGTATAGTGGAAGAAGACCTTGACAATGTCACGGTAAACAGACTTACTCGGCTTACTTTAAAAATACTCTCTTCGAGAGTGGAGCTAAAAATATGGAGGCCTGGAGCTAATTACTTTGGTAGGCCCTATTGCAGGCTTCTAAAGTTGTTGATTTTTTTTGTTTCTTGGTTAAAAAAAAAATAATCTTCAGGCTCCTTTCGTGACTTTGCACTTTCCTTGTCCAGGATTGTTATCTGAGGTTATTATCGGTAGATTTAAATATCTCTGAAATTAATTTCTTTTTTACCATTCACTTTAAAAATTACTTGAACTGATATTTCATTCAGGTAACGGGGAGGAAAGGGCAACCTGCTTATGTCGGAGATCCCATTCAGGGCAATTGGTTAAGGCATGGCAACTTTGGTGCACCTCTGCTCTGGCACCAATAGTCAGTTACGCACCAGCACACCGCTCAGAACCGGGATGGAACATATTGTGATGAAAGCTGGCGATATCAGCTTCCGCCCAAGTGAAGAAGATAAGTAACGTCTTCTAGCAAGAAGTAAGAACAAGAAAGAGCATTAGAGCGTGACCTCCGTGACCTATGTCATAGGCGCCGATTAGAGGCTTGTTCCGCTCCGCCCAACAGGAGAACTAGCAGGAAGAAAGGAGTTTTACCAGTGGACAGGCTAATAGGGTTGAGGAACTAGTAGATCCAGAGGTACTTTGTTGTCCGGGAAGTGTAGGTTGTCGTTTAAGGTCATTCCTGGGACAACTGTAGAGGGGCAACTGACTGGGACACTATGGAGGTACATGTACACCAGGGGCGTCACCTGCGAACTTTCTGGACGAGTAGAACCGAAGAACCAAGACTCATCATCTCAGTCCTAATCCCACTATTTAAACATCCTTATCTTCTCTGTCTCTCTTCGTTCAGCTACTTGTCATAGAGTTTCAATAATAATTAAGTTAGGTATAGACTACATTATAAAGCGTAGCCTAAAACATCCGACAACAGAAAAGTTAGGGGCGATATGCAGTCATGTACACCCCAAACCCTGCACCATGATAGCACCGTTATGGGATCTTGGGTCAACCCAGTTGGAAAATATAGCCTGTAAGAGTAGATAAACAGAAATTTCGTCATAAGCACAGTTGCGATTTAACTCGAGTCTAAAGCAGTCTGCTGAATTCAGTGGCTCGCTCTCATAACAAAGAAAATGTTGAGGTAAAATTACGTATGCGATAATCTGATGATAAATGATATAACTTGGGAACTTAGGCTATTTATTGCCTGGGTTAACGTTGACCCTAACAGTGTTGTATTTAATCATAGCCCCCGTGTTGTTCAATTATTCTACCAATTATTCGATTGCGTAATTGAATTATTCAGCAGAGAAAGGTTAACCAAGCGATTAGTGGTGGTCATATATCCTTTGTGTGAATGTTGACCGACATCTGTGTCTGTGTTTTAGCTCGTGTTTGTGTGTTAGATAGAGAGAGAGAGAGAGAAAAAGAGTGACAGAGAGAGAGAGAGGTGTATGTACTTTAGCTGAGATATGTAGCCCACGCCTTTATTTCCATTCAATGTCCAGATAGCGCATGCACAAACGGATGTGCACACACACGCACACACACACACACACAACGACCAGCATTTGTGATAAAACATTAATCCTTGATCCCACATTTCTTGTCAGGAAAACCGGAAAATTAAGAAGAGATATTACCCTGACACAGACGAAGACAACTCACACACACATGCACACACACACACACACGGAAAAAGAATTCACTTTGTTGTTCTTTTTGCTTGCTGTTATTTTAATTATGTCTGATCAGTTGCCTCATACAGTCATCCATGCATAACAAACCTTTAATTGCAGGTTTATCATTTTTATTCAAGATTTAAGACATGATGGGAAAAAAAACTAGAAGCGCAAGCTTTCTGGTGTATCCGGCGTACAAAATGAAAGGAATTGTTTTTTAAGCTGTACATTTGAAATGGTAAAGGATTAATAATAATAATTTTTTTTTTTGCAGTTTTAGCTACGTAGAATCAATTTTTTAAAGTGCTTCGGTTTGTATCACAAAATAATTTTAATATAAGGATTGCATTGGATTTTCAATCTATGACTTTATTTCTTAAAAAAAACAAATAGGTAACTAACTAGCAATAAATAAATATTTCATATGAAAGCCCAATGTTCCATGAGGAACTAGCGAGAGACCGTGGAGAGTGGTGTGTTTTTACAGAGGCCCTACGTTCCATGAGGAACTAGCGAGAGACCGTGGAGAGTGGCGTGTTTTTACTGAGGCCCTGTGTTCCATGAGGAACTAGCAAGAGACCGTGAGGGTGGCGTGTTTTTACTGAGGCCCTATGCTCCATGAGGAACTAGCAAGAGACCGTGAGGGTGGCGTGTTTTTACTGAGGCCCTATGCTCCATGAGGAACTAGCAGGAGACCGTGGGGGTGGCGTGTTTTTAATGAGGTCCTTTGTTCCACGAGGAACTCAAAGGAAAGAAGAGATGATGATGATGATATCATAATAACATCAGGGCTCGCAAAAACCTTCCTTCGTGGAACAGTACCAGGAAAAGAAGAAGAGGCAGAGAAAGCGATAGGAAGACATTAGTTAATGGACGTGCCTGTCTTTAAAAGAAATTCAGGCAAAAGACAGTGAGGAATGGAGAAAGACGGTCAACAGATCTTGTGTGGTGCCCCAACGGTCTAACTGACTATGGAATATGTGAAGCTGAAGATAAGGCTCAGCACAATAAGATACAACACAACAAGATACAACAGAACGTGACCCAATGACAATGTACAATCCAGTATGGTACATATAACATAGTTCAATACAGTATGGTACATATAACATAGTTCAATACAGTAAGGTACTTTACCATATGGTACCTTCAGTATTTTACAATGCAATATGGTATAACACAATATAGTTCAATATAGTATAGTACATCGTCCACAGCAGCCATGCCACGGAGTGATCTTTTACGCCCGCGTTCACGACAAATAAATGACCCACAATAGCTCTAGTAAAGGAAAAAATGTGTTGACTAAAGAATGGAAATGATTCAAATGAATACATTACTTTATTTAAATGTATTTTGTATTTATTACGCTTCAATTATATCTCTTATGGTCGAGCAAAATATATCGTGTAAATTTTTATTACTGTAATTATGATTCAATAAAGGGAGGTAGCTCTTTAATTGTCAGTACGGCGTTTCATTAAATTCTGTTTTGTTTTTGTTTAATTGCCATTTCTTTCCTTAATATTACTGTACATATCTACTATTTTAATTACATAAATTAATAGTATACGTAAATAGTATTTGTAACATTTCATTGTTTGGGTAATTACTTCTTTTTTACTCAGACAGTGTTGTCCAGGAACATTGTTGATTAGCCCAGCTTTAAGTGTTGGACATAATATCATCAGATCAATGGGCCTTCAGGCTGATCTGTCAGCTGGTGAACGATCCGAGGAAATCATTGACTAGTGATAGTTTAGGATCTTCGACCTTGTAATGAACATGAAAGACTGATATATTTTTTTGGCCACTCGCTGGTGCTCCTATATATATCTGCGACTACTTCTGTGTGTGTATATGTCCTAGAACTGTTGGACTTTACCAGTAAATAAAGACACTGACATTCAAAACTCGAAGATCATGCATTTCGTTTGAGATGAAAGCCCATGTGGCTTGTATGTCTAGGGCTGGAAAAGGGACAAGCAAAGGAAACCGAGAACTATAAACAATTCTGAACAAAGTTCTTACATTTGTTGTTGTGATACCATAAAATTAATTTTTTTTTTATGCAATGTATCTTTTGGAAAGTGAAAAAAAAAAGGTATAATGTGTTGGTTGTTCAACAGTCTTGTGGCAGCCAACAGGAGGAAAAGCTTTGCTCACTCATGAGGTGTTCATTTAGATGGAAGCAACGTTAAAAAGTGTTAGTCTGTTGAATGCCCTATGTATCATCAAAGTAAAAATAAAAATCCATCAATGGTTAATTAGTTCGATATGAATTTGTTCGATTGCACATCATCCTACTACTACTACTACTACTACTACTAATAAAAATAATAATCTTTATTGTCCGTAAGTAAATTTGTCTTACAATTTGTGCATTACACCAAACAAAAAAAACATTATAACTATAAGAAACCAAAGTGTACATTCACACCAGACTCACTCATAATTTACACGTGACAAAGTTTATACCAGATTGTTCTTATTTAATGATTTGATTGCCAGGGGAACAAAAGAGTGTTTGTGTCTGTTTGTTTTTGCTATCGGTGTCTTGTATCTCTTTTGTGATGGTAAAATCACAAAATCCTGACACAAAGGGTGATTCTTTATTTCGAGGATCTTGTTAGCTTTTTTATAGATGTTTGTATCAAACAACTGCCCAAATGGGGTTTGTTTTATGCCAATGATTTTACCAGCAGCATTTAGGATTCTATAAAGTTTATTTTTATTTTTAATGCTCAGATTGCCATACCAGGCAGTGATATTGAAACTTAAAATATTGCAGATATGAGCGTGATAAAACTTCATTGAACACTGACATCCGCCTAAGACAATGACTCTTCACATTCGCTTGAAGTATTTTCAAACTATGTCAACGAAAACCAAGCTCGTGATCACATTCGAACTTATAATCATATCTTATAATCTTGTCTTACAGACAAGGGAAACCAAGAAGAGGGAGACAGAGAAAGTGATGGGAAGAGAACATTAAGAAATACACAGGCCTGCCATTGAAAGAAATTATAGTCAAGGCAAAAGACAAGAGGAGAATGGAGAAGGACGGTCATCAGATCCTGTGTGGTGCCCCAACGGTCCAACAGACTAAGGGATAGGTGAAGGTGAATGCTTTGATAATTGTTTTTTTGTAAAATGTCAGTATCTTGTGGTGTTTTTATAGTTCTATATATTATGCTATTGTCTGCAAATAATCTCAACTAAAACTTGATCCGTCATTTCTGTAAATTAGAAAAATTGGAGGGCCTAAGACTCATCCTTGAGGTACACCTGAGTTTACTATTATTGGTGTTGATTCGGAGCCATTTATTATTACAGTTTATTCTCTCCTATTGGGAAATCTGAATCCATTGATTTAATGAACCATTAATGCCAAAATATTTTAATTTTTTTAAGAAATATATGATGGTAAATTTTGACAAACGCCGTAGAAACGTCTAATTAAATGGGCGTCTATTTCATACTTGCTCATTATTGTCTAGTCCTATTGAAAAATTATCAATTAGTCCTTTCGTCCTTTAAGTTGATATCACATGACCTGTATAATGAGTAGAATAAGTGTTTATATCTAAACAAGGGTGCTTCCAAAACTTTTGTCCTCTAAGTTGATATCACATGACCTATATAATGAGTAGAATAAGTGTTTCTATCTAAACAAGGGTGCTTTCAAAACTTTTGTCCTTTAAGTTGATATCACATGACCTATATAATGAGTAGAATAGGTGTTTCTATCTAAACAAGGGAGCTTCCAAAACTGTTGTCCTCTATAAAGTTGATGTAAAACAAAGCACTGTGGGAAGTCTTCAGGCTCCTAAAAGTGTGACAAACAAGGCGCATTCAGAATATCTGAACATTCAGCACGTGAATCGGGTTCCTAGCAAGTTACATGGTTTAACCAATGACAGTGACCTTTCCAATGACCCGAAGTCTGAGAACCTCGTTTACATTTATCCCATGAGGAACATGCACACTTAGATAATCATTTCACTGAAAGTATCATTTGAGATCTGATGGTTGCGGTAGTGTTGTTAATTATTATATTTATGATTCATTATTATTTTTACCGCTTTTATTATAATTACTATTACTTTTATTATTAATTTGAGCATTTTGCTTGTTTGTATACAGTTATTATTGGTTACTTTGCTTTTGTAGAACTTGTGCTTTGTGGCAAAGCCAAAATAAAATTGTTCAATTGTTGTCGTTTTTTATGTTTCTCTTATATTATTATATTATTAGATACAATATTGCTCGATTTGGGCTCAAGTCACACTCAACGTACCGGCCTAGTGTCATATTCTTAAACCCGGGCCCAAGCGAGACCAGTCATCTTAGAAGGCCTGGACACCTGCAACGTCGTAACCTGTGGGCAGTGGAGACCAATAGCTCGTTGCCACGTCACAGGTGTGTACAACATTGCAACGAGCCATTGGTCTCCACTGCCCACAGGTTGCTACGTCACAAGTCAGTGTTCAGGCCTTCTGTAACGAAGGGTCTCGGCCCAAAGGTAACTTGATACGCCACTGACGGTACAATACAAAGTATAATATAATACAATAGGGTGCATACAAGGCATATCAATACGATATAACATTATAGTAAAAAAAAAAGTTTTGTTTGTACAATGTTTTATATGCTTCCGGTACTCCTTCAGAGTTGAAGATAATTTACTTCCTAGTCCGAACCTCCCGCAAGACGCTGGCAGGGTTTGAACCCGGGAATATATATACGTCGAACTATAGTCCAGCGCACAACCCGCAAGATCAGACAGCCATCCAGTTTTATGTCTGCATTGTTGTACAGTTGATACAGTTCGTAAAGGTCAACTTGTTACCACATCTAACAGAAGCTAGAAAACAATGTCTGACCTACTTACTGCCAGCGTCACATTTGGGGCTGCCCTATTTCCTGACAAAATGGTTTTCAAATCGATTCAACGAAGCTCAACTTCCACCTGGGAAAAATGTTGTTGTTGTTGCTGTTCCTTGACAGAATTTTTTTTTTCTGTAGTAAATGTTGAGCCGCTATAAATAGTCGGTCGTTAGTTTATACTGTGTATGTCTGCTTTGCAATTTTAACCTCGCCAGTAACTCGGTTAATGGAATTAGTAAAAATGGGTTATATCGTGTTGCTCACTGTGGCTTGAATTCTCATTAATTGTAATATTCCGTCAAAGATCGAGGGTGTTCACTGCAGGTAGAGGGAGGTCTGAAGAGAGTCAGGTGTTAACACACAAAACAAGGCATGGCCTTACGTGAAATTAAAAGACTTTTGTTTTTGTTATATTATAAGCAGGCCCTGCGTTAGATAGTTGGAGGTCCTAGGCAAAGTGAATTTTGTGGCCCCAAATGAAATACATATATCTAATACAGTCATAATAAAAACAGTTATCTGCCAAAGTTGAGAAAATAATAAATATAGCTCTACAAAAATGGCGGATTTTAGGAGTCAGTTACACAGATCGGGTATCGAACAAGGAAAATCTATGCAGAACTAGGAATCGACCACTTAAATGAGGTTGTGACCGAGCGTCGCACGAGGTCTGCGGCACATGTTCTCCGACAGAATGAATTACGCCTACCAAGAGTTGCGGAGACAGGGCAAGACCAATAGAAGGAAAACGCAAACACGGACGTCCTCGTATAACATGGCCCCACACTTTAATGGAAGACCTCAGAACAGTGGACACCCGGGGAAAAGATGTTTCAGACATCGCCAGTAACAGATCTTTGTGGATAGAGCTCAATTTCGCGAAAGTCGCGGGAGGATCTCAGTCCTAGTAAATGAATTGCAAAAATAAACAGCGAAAAACAAAAATCACGCACTATATTATTTTAAAAACCTAAAGTACTCCAACTATGACGTTGGGGATAAGTTTCTTAATATCTTCTTTAAAAAAAGTATTTGAGATCCTTTACCAGCCGTCTACTAATCGGAGGTCCTTCCTAGTTTGCCTATGCCTAAAGCCGGCCCTGATATAATCAAAGGTCATCCGCCGAGCTGCCACATGAAACCAAGTTCATAGCACTTAGCGAGGATCAATGAAATCCTTAACAATCTGTCATAATCCATCGGACTTCACAACAACCCCCTCCCCCTGTGGTTTCTATAGTATATGGGACAACAAAAAAATGAGTTGGTATCCACAATGCTGCTTTCACTCCGGCTGGCTTTTTTTTTTTTTATGCCAAAGTAACTTGGGAATGAAAACCCTGAAAACTAAAGTGGATGTGATAAAGAAATTACAAATTAAAAACATCTGTCACTAATATAATTTATATATACTATAAATTAAATTCTTATATCGAGTCGCCCCACCCCTATTCTTTAATGCCAAATGCAATCTTTAGCAGAAATTATTAAAGGAGCGAGGATTAATCGTTTTCACTCTACCGCCCCTCCCATTTCCAGACAGAGTTTATGCAATTTCACATGAATTTATCATAATTATTTTAAGAAAGACTTTGCATTGGAAAAGTTAGAATTCTAACGAAATTTTTCAGTATAAGAGTCACGATTGAGATGAGTTCTAAACCCAAATCATTTTCTCATAGTCGCCTTTTTCTAACCTTTACTCAATCTGATATTTAAATAAATTTGGGACTATAAAAATTTATACTTTGATTTTATTGAATATTATTTATCGAATAATTTTTTTTCGGCGGAGATCCTCAAAGCCAAAATCTAAATATGTGGGGTATCTTCAAGGAACAAATAGGATTTTTTGCAATGTATTAAGGGCCTATAAATTCATATTAGAATATTTTTCAAGTACAACATTATTCAAAAGGTCCTTTTTTAATAGTATGAATAATGAGCTTTAGGTCAGGAGAATACGTTTCTGCAGTGAAGTATGCAAGAAAACGCTTTTGGCGGCGGGGCTTCGCCCCGAACTCCATTGACAAATAATGAGCTGTAGATGTCAGGAGAATGCGTTTCTACAGTGAAAAATGCAAGAAAAAGCTTTTGGCGGCGGGGCTTCGCCCCGAACTCCATTGATGAATAACGAGTTGTAGATGTCAGGAGAATGCGTTACTGCAATGAAGAATGCAAGAAAACACTTTTGGCGGAGGGGCTTCGCCCCAAATTCCATTGATGAATAATGAGCTGTAAATGTCAGGAGAATACTTTTCTGCAGTGAAAAAAGCAAGAAAACGCTTTTGTCGTCGGGGCTTCGCCCTGAACCCCACAAAAGAACCTTATAGCACTGCCTCAGTTGTTTTGTTTTTCGCCAAAGGTTGAGAAATACTGCTTTTTAAAAATTCTCATATATATATATATGCTGTACGCACGTTTATACATAGGGTTAGGGTTTACTGGGCATTAGGGTTGGGGCTTGGAAAAAATCGCCCCCCCCCCCCACTCAAAAGTTTTGGATCCGCCAGTGATTGATAGATTTAATAGATCAGCACAAATCCGTTGAGTTAACACAAAGGTCGGCACGTGCACCTGTGAAAGTAATAACAAATCTAAATGTCACATGACATGCTGGGCGGAGCAGACGTTAATGGTATCAAACCCACAATAATTAGAACAGCTGGACATTGGATCTCGTGCTGTTAGGTGGGCGAGACTCGATGTCAAGATATTCAAAACCCCATTTGCTTTTTTTTTTTTTTTAATTTGATATGCTTCCTTGTAATGTGCCTGAGGTTACAGTAATTAGAGACCGGATGTAAAGAACACGTATAGTGTGAGTAAGTGACGTCATTGGGTATGACTCACTGGTAGCACTGTTCTTACAAGGTTTTATGTAAACAGTCAACACATCGTCTCGTATTTATCATCGCCAGCACACGCATACATTTACGTGACGTCTAGTTGCTAGATCAGATGTACTCAACATGGCTCCAATAATATCAAATAGTCTTGCCAACTGTATCAGTGAGAATATGTCATTGACACACATTTGAGGATCAAAGACAAGCCCCCTGAGTAGACAGGCGCACATTACGTAAACTTAAATAAACTCCTGGCGGACACGGCTTTGTTAGCATCATTTGTGGGAAAATATGCAGGTCGAAACTGGGTCTGCTTATTCATATGAAACACTGCAGTCGCCAGTAATCGAGGACATTGCTACTAATATTATTATCAGACATATTATACTGCTAGTTAAGCCCCATTATATTCATATAAATATTATCTTACCAATTCAGCCACTTTGTTAGCTCTAAATCTGAAAGTTCAAATGAGTAAATATCATTTCTTAATAGTAAGAAGTGTTTAAATAATGAAAAACAACAACAAGACATCGACAGCACACACACACACACACACACCACCACCACCACACCACACACACAAACAAAAAAAACACAAAATGAGATCTTTCACTTCGATCCTTCCATTTTATCCCTCTATTCGACAGACCTTGTAGTCTCAGCGTGATCAAAGTTTCATTCTATTATTACGTAAGCTCATTATCTCTACGAAGTCCGGGACATCAAAGAGAATGTGTCCTTATGATGTAGTTCTTGGTTATGATATCACGGTATCAAACAATGGTTAGTATCATACAATTTTCGAACAAGTTCTTAGATCTATTTATTATTAACTTTGAATTATTAAACACGCACAGATAATGGAGTTTGGGGTTAGATAAATTCTAAAATAAAAATAAAATATCAGCGTAAAAGAGGACAAAGAACTAATGGATTACTAGATATGTTTTTGGCTTGTCAGGAAACGGTGGAATGGAAAGTATTTTTCTATGATCTTGAATACTAGACTTGCTTCCATAATTGCACGCTTATATCTGGTTGGGGCACTTGTTTTATTTCCGGATGTTGCATTAACTTGATCCGAGAATGGGAAATGGGAGAAAAACTTGTTCAAATTTTTACCATACAGACAGACAGATTGGGCTGAATAAGCTTTGTAAAAAAAAAAACAGCAATATATAAGTATTTAATCCTTTCAATCAGTACTTTTGTTTAGAAAAAAAATTATAATGCAATTAAGTAAAAAAAAAGAAATTGACAAATGAATGGCCTTAACAAATGAATGGCCTTAACAAATGAATGGCCTTAACAAATGAATGGCCTTAACAAATGAATGGCCTTAACAAATGAATGGCCTTAACAAATGAATGGCCTTAACAAATGAATGGCCTTAACAAATGAATGGCCTTAACAAATGAATGGCCTTAACAAATGAATGGCCTTAACAAATGAATGGCCTTAACAAATGAATGGCCTTAACAAATGAATGGCCAAATGAATGGCCTTAACAAATGAATGGCCTTAACAAATGAATGGCCTTAACAAATGAATGGCCTTAACAAATGAATGGCCTTAACAAATGAATGGACTTAACAAATGAATGGCCTTAACAAATGAATGGCCTTAACAAATGAATGGCCTTAACAAATGAATGGCCTTAACAAATGAATGGCCTTAACAAATGAATGGCCTTAACAAATGAATGGCCAAATGAATGGCCTTAACAAATGAATGGCCTTAACAAATGAATGGCCTTAACAAATGAATGGCCTTAACAAATGAATGGCCTTAACAAATGAATGGCCTTAACAAATGAATGGCCTTAACAAATGAATGGACTTAACAAATGAATGGCCTTAACAAATGAATGGCCTTAACAAATGAATGGCCTTAACAAATGAATGGCCTTAACAAATGAATGGCCTTAACAAATGAATGGCCTTAACAAATGAATGGCCTTAACAAATGAATGGCCTTAACAAATGAATGGCCTTAACAAATGAATGGACTTAACAAATGAATGACCTTAACAAATGAATGGACTTAACAAATGAATGACCTTAACAAATGAATGACCTTAACAAATGAATGACCTTAACAAATGAATGGCCTTAACAAATGAATGACCTTAACAAATGAATGGCCTTAACAAATGAATGGCCTTAACAAATGAATGACCTTAACAAATGAATGACCTTAACAAATGAATGGCCTTAACAAATGAATGACCTTAACAAATGAATGGCCTTAAAAAATGAATGGCCTTAACAAATGAATGGACTTAACAAATGAATGACCTTAACAAATGAATGACCTTTACAAATGAATGGACTTAACAAATGAATGACCTTAACAAATGAATGGACTTAACAAATGAATGACCTTAACAAATGAATGACCTTAACAAATGAATGGACTTAACAAATGAATGACCTTAACAAATGAATGGCCTTAACAAATGAATGACCTTAACAAATGAATGACCTTAACAAATGAATGGCCTTAACAAATGAATGACCTTAACAAATGAATGGCCTTAACAAATGAATGACCTTAACAAATGAATGGCCTTAACAAATGAATGGCCTTAACAAATGAATGACCTTAACAAATGAATGGCCTTAACAAATGAATGGCCTTAACAAATGAATGACCTTAACAAATGAATGGCCTGAACAAATGAATGGCCTTAACAAATGAATGACCTTAACAAATGAATGGCCTTAACAAATGAATGGCCTTAACAAATGAATGACCTTAACAAATGAATGGCCTTAACAAATGAATGGCCTTAACAAATGAATGACCTTAACAAATGAATGGCCTTAACAAATGAATGACCTTAACAAATGAATGGCCTGAACAAATGAATGGCCTTAACAAATGAATGACCTTAACAAATGAATGGCCTTAACAAATGAATGGCCTTAACAAATGAATGACCTTAACAAATGAATGGCCTTAACAAATGAATGACCTTAACAAATGAATGGCCTTAACAAATGAATGGCCTTAACAAATGAATGACCTTAACAAATGAATGACCTTAACAAATGAATGGCCTTAACAAATGAATGACCTTAACAAATGATCTACAAAAAGTCGAAAAAAGGAAGAATGTAAATTCCCAGACAACGCACAACGTCACACTAGTTCAGATGCTCACTTAAAGGCTTATCAATATTGGCGAGCTCCTGAACACCAGGCAGGACTTGCTACGAAACCAAGGCGAAACAAATGAGTGCCTTGCAGGATTCGATAAATCATTTGATGGACAAACTGATACATTCCGTACAAGGCCGGATCGATCCTTTAAGAGAGAGAGCCTTGCAGGATTCGATAAATCATTTGATGGACAAACTGATACATTCCGTGCAAGGCCGGATCGATCCTTTAAGAGAGAGAGCCTTGCAGGATTCGATAAATCATTTGATGGACAAACTGATACATTCCGTACAAGGCCGGATCGATCCTTTAAGAGAGAGAGCCTTGCAGGATTCGATAAATCATTTGATGGACAAACTGATACATTCCGTGCAAGGCCGGATTGATCCTTTAAGAGAGAGAGCCTTGCAGGATTCGATGAATCATTTGATGGACAAACTGATACATTCCGTGCAAGGCCGGATCGATCCTTTAAGAGAGAGAGCCTTGCAGGATTCGATGAATCATTTGATGGACAAACTGATACATTCCGTGCAAGGCCGGATCGATCCTTTAAGAGAGAGAGCCTTGCAGGATTCGATAAATCATTTGATGGACAAACTGATACATTCCGTGCAAGGCCGGATCGATCCTTTAAGAGAGAGAGCCTTGCAGGATTCGATGAATCATTTGATGGACAAACTGATACATTCCGTGCAAGGCCGGATCGATCCTTTAAGAGAGAGAGCCTTGCAGGATTCGATGAATCATTTGATGGACAAACTGATACATTCCGTGCAAGGCCGGATCGATCCTTTAAGAGAGAGAGCCTTGCAGGATTCGATGAATCATTTGATGGACAAACTGATACATTCCGTGCAAGGCCGGATCGATCCTTTAAGAGAGAGAGAGCCTTGCAGGATTCGATGAATCATTTGATGGACAAACTGATACATTCCGTGCAAGGCCGGATCGATCCTTTAAGAGAGAGAGCCTTGCAGGATTCGATATAAATCATTTGATGGACAAACTGATACATTCCGTGCAAGGCCGGATCGATCCTTTAAGAGAGAGAGAGCCTTGCAGGATTCGATGAATCATTTGATGGACAAACTGATACATTCCGTGCAAGGCCGGATCGATCCTTTAAGAGAGAGAGCCTTGCAGGATTCGATATAAATCATTTGATGGACAAACTGATACATTCCGTGCAAGGCCGGATCGATCCTTTAAGAGAGAGAGCCTTGCAGGATTCGATGAATCATTTGATGGACAAACTGATACATTCCGTGCAAGGCCGGATCGATCCTTTAAGAGAGAGAGCCTTGCAGGATTCGATGAATCATTTGATGGACAAACTGATACATTCCGTGCAAGGCCGGATCGATCCTTTAAGAGAGAGAGCCTTGCAGGATTCGATGAATCATTTGATGGACAAACTGATACATTCCGTGCAAGGCCGGATCGATCCTTTAAGAGAGAGAGCCTTGCAGGATTCGATGAATCATTTGATGGACAAACTGATACATTCCGTGCAAGGCCGGATCGATCCTTTAAGAGAGAGAGCCTTGCAGGATTCGATGAATCATTTGATGGACAAACTGATACATTCCGTGCAAGGCCGGATCGATCCTTTAAGAGAGAGAGCCTTGCAGGATTCGATGAATCATTTGATGGACAAACTGATACATTCCGTGCAAGGCCGGATCGATCCTTTAAGAGAGAGAGAGCCTTGCAGGATTCGATGAATCATTTGATGGACAAACTGATACATTCCGTGCAAGGCCGGATCGATCCTTTAAGAGAGAGAGCCTTGCAGGATTCGATATAAATCATTTGATGGACAAACTGATACATTCCGTGCAAGGCCGGATCGATCCTTTAAGAGAGAGAGAGCCTTGCAGGATTCGATGAATCATTTGATGGACAAACTGATACATTCCGTGCAAGGCCGGATCGATCCTTTAAGAGAGAGAGCCTTGCAGGATTCGATATAAATCATTTGATGGACAAACTGATACATTCCGTGCAAGGCCGGATCGATCCTTTAAGAGAGAGAGCCTTGCAGGATTCGATGAATCATTTGATGGACAAACTGATACATTCCGTGCAAGGCCGGATCGATCCTTTAAGAGAGAGAGCCTTGCAGGATTCGATAAATCATTTGATGGACAAACTGATACATTCCGTGCAAGGCCGGATCGATCCTTTAAGAGAGAGAGCCTTGCAGGATTCGATAAATCATTTGATGGACAAACTGATACATTCCGTACAAGGCCGGATCGATCCTTTAAGAGAGAGAGCCTTGCAGGATTCGATAAATCATTTGATGGACAAACTGATACATTCCGTGCAAGGCCGGATCGATCCTTTAAGAGAGAGAGCCTTGCAGGATTCGATGAATCATTTGATGGACAAACTGATACATTCCGTGCAAGGCCGGATCGATCCTTTAAGAGAGAGAGCCTTGCAGGATTCGATGAATCATTTGATGGACAAACTGATACATTCCGTGCAAGGCCGGATCGATCCTTTAAGAGAGAGAGCCTTGCAGGATTCGATAAATCATTTGATGGACAAACTGATACATTCCGTGCAAGGCCGGATCGATCCTTTAAGAGAGAGAGCCTTGCAGGATTCGATGAATCATTTGATGGACAAACTGATACATTCCGTGCAAGGCCGGATCGATCCTTTAAGAGAGAGAGCCTTGCAGGATTCGATGAATCATTTGATGGACAAACTGATACATTCCGTGCAAGGCCGGATCGATCCTTTAAGAGAGAGAGCCTTGCAGGATTCGATGAATCATTTGATGGACAAACTGATACATTCCGTGCAAGGCCGGATCGATCCTTTAAGAGAGAGAGAGCCTTGCAGGATTCGATGAATCATTTGATGGACAAACTGATACATTCCGTGCAAGGCCGGATCGATCCTTTAAGAGAGAGAGCCTTGCAGGATTCGATATAAATCATTTGATGGACAAACTGATACATTCCGTGCAAGGCCGGATCGATCCTTTAAGAGAGAGAGAGCCTTGCAGGATTCGATGAATCATTTGATGGACAAACTGATACATTCCGTGCAAGGCCGGATCGATCCTTTAAGAGAGAGAGCCTTGCAGGATTCGATATAAATCATTTGATGGACAAACTGATACATTCCGTGCAAGGCCGGATCGATCCTTTAAGAGAGAGAGCCTTGCAGGATTCGATGAATCATTTGATGGACAAACTGATACATTCCGTGCAAGGCCGGATCGATCCTTTAAGAGAGAGAGCCTTGCAGGATTCGATGAATCATTTGATGGACAAACTGATACATTCCGTGCAAGGCCGGATCGATCCTTTAAGAGAGAGAGCCTTGCAGGATTCGATGAATCATTTGATGGACAAACTGATACATTCCGTGCAAGGCCGGATCGATCCTTTAAGAGAGAGAGCCTTGCAGGATTCGATGAATCATTTGATGGACAAACTGATACATTCCGTGCAAGGCCGGATCGATCCTTTAAGAGAGAGAGCCTTGCAGGATTCGATGAATCATTTGATGGACAAACTGATACATTCCGTGCAAGGCCGGATCGATCCTTTAAGAGAGAGAGCCTTGCAGGATTCGATGAATCATTTGATGGACAAACTGATACATTCCGTGCAAGGCCGGATCGATCCTTTAAGAGAGAGAGAGCCTTGCAGGATTCGATGAATCATTTGATGGACAAACTGATACATTCCGTGCAAGGCCGGATCGATCCTTTAAGAGAGAGAGCCTTGCAGGATTCAATATAAATCATTTGATGGACAAACTGATACATTCCGTGCAAGGCCGGATCGATCCTTTAAGAGAGAGAGAGCCTTGCAGGATTCGATGAATCATTTGATGGACAAACTGATACATTCCATGCAAGGCCGGATCGATCCTTTAAGAGAGAGAGCCTTGCAGGATTCGATATAAATCATTTGATGGACAAACTGATACATTCCGTGCAAGGCCGGATCGATCCTTTAAGAGAGAGAGCCTTGCAGGATTCGATGAATCATTTGATGGACAAACTGATACATTCCGTGCAAGGCCGGATCGATCCTTTAAGAGAGAGAGCCTTGCAGGATTCGATAAATCATTTGATGGACAAACTGATACATTCCGTACAAGGCCGGATCGATCCTTTAAGAGAGAGAGCCTTGCAGGATTCGATGAATCATTTGATGGACAAACTGATACATTCCGTGCAAGGCCGGATCGATCCTTTAAGAGAGAGAGCCTTGCAGGATTCGATGAATCATTTGATGGACAAACTGATACATTCCGTGCAAGGCCGGATCGATCCTTTAAGAGAGAGAGCCTTGCAGGATTCGATGAATCATTTGATGGACAAACTGATACATTCCGTGCAAGGCCGGATCGATCCTTTAAGAGAGAGAGCCTTGCAGGATTCGATGAATCATTTGATGGACAAACTGATACATTCCGTGCAAGGCCGGATCGATCCTTTAAGAGAGAGAGCCTTGCAGGATTCGATAAATCATTTGATGGACAAACTGATACATTCCGTGCAAGGCCGGATCGATCCTTTAAGAGAGAGAGAGCCTTGCAGGATTCGATGAATCATTTGATGGACAAACTGATACATTCCGTGCAAGGCCGGATCGATCCTTTAAGAGAGAGAGAGCCTTGCAGGATTCGATGAATCATTTGATGGACAAACTGATACTTTCCGTGCAAGGCCGGATCGATCCTTTAAGAGAGAGAGCCTTGCAGGATTCGATGAATCATTTGATGGACAAACTGATACATTCCGTGCAAGGCCGGATCGATCCTTTAAGAGAGAGAGCCTTGCAGGATTCGATGAATCATTTGATGGACAAACTGATACATTCCGTGCAAGGCCGGATCGATCCTTTAAGAGAGAGAGAGCCTTGCAGGATTCGATGAATCATTTGATGGACAAACTGATACATTCCGTGCAAGGCCGGATCGATCCTTTAAGAGAGAGAGCCTTGCAGGATTCGATGAATCATTTGATGGACAAACTGATACATTCCGTGCAAGGCCGGATCGATCCTTTAAGAGAGAGAGAGAGCCTTGCAGGATTCGATGAGTCATTTGATGGACAAACTGATACATTCCGTGCAAGGCCGGATCGATCCTTTAAGAGAGAGAGCCTTGCAGGATTCGATGAATCATTTGATGGACAAACTGATACATTCCGTGCAAGGCCGGATCGATCCTTTAAGAGAGAGAGCCTTGCAGGATTCGATGAATCATTTGATGGACAAACTGATACATTCCGTGCAAGGCCGGATCGATCCTTTAAGAGAGAGAGCCTTGCAGGATTCGATGAATCATTTGATGGACAAACTGATACATTCCGTGCAAGGCCGGATCGATCCTTTAAGAGAGAGAGCCTTGCAGGATTCGATGAATCATTTGATGGACAAACTGATACATTCCGTGCAAGGCCGGATCGATCCTTTAAGAGAGAGAGCCTTGCAGGATTCGATGAATCATTTGATGGACAAACTGATACATTCCGTGCAAGGCCGGATCGATCCTTTAAGAGAGAGAGCCTTGCAGGATTCGATGAATCATTTGATGGACAAACTGATACATTCCGTGCAAGGCCGGATCGATCCTTTAAGAGAGAGAGCCTTGCAGGATTCGATGAATCATTTGATGGACAAACTGATACATTCCGTGCAAGGCCGGATCGATCCTTTAAGAGAGAGAGCCTTGCAGGATTCGATGAATCATTTGATGGACAAACTGATACATTCCGTGCAAGGCCGGATCGATCCTTTAAGAGAGAGAGCCTTGCAGGATTCGATGAATCATTTGATGGACAAACTGATACATTCCGTGCAAGGCCGGATCGATCCTTTAAGAGAGAGAAGTCAAACATTATTCAACAAGGTACCGTCACTCATTCAAGACTGTTGCTACAAAGAATGCGTTGGTGCTGTCTGTGACAACGATAACAAGTCCTACCATTATGCCTTTTAAGATGAGAAATGTGAAAACGATTGCTACCATGATTTCAACGATTATAACAGACCTGAAAAGAAAGAGACAGTGGAAGAAAGAGAAGAAGCCTGCTTTGTGACTGGATCTATTGCTGTACCTGTTATGAGTACCACTACGACCTGGACAACTTTGGGCCAGCGTCCGAACCTGTCGCTTTAAAATTTAAAAAACCCTATCTATCGTCCAGTGTCAACGAATAGACTTCGAAGCTTGATGACTGCTACCTGGAGTTAAACAAAGAACTGTAATGCGGCGCTTCACGATGGGAATGCAAATATCAAGAAACCCACCAACAGGGTCTGAAACTAATGGACTTCGAAACTTCTGTTTTCACTAGAGAGAGTAACATGAACAATGGTGAAACATTTTCAGCTGGACCCGATTCAGCACTTAATGATCTTTTACACATTGAACATTGCAAGGATGCTTCGTGGGCATACCTTAGTGACACGGCTGACAATCACAATGTGTTTGCAACCATGGCAACGTGTGGGTCTACAAGTATGTCATGGGACGTCCACAGAGAAGGTCTGCTGAAGCGGCGTCCCGGACCAACTGCTCTGATGACAACAACAGGGAAGGCCACTACCTCTATACGACAACGGTCATGAAGAAGTCAACGCAACGATCACGACATCGTCTCAAGAACGGACTGGCCAACTGGAGAAAGAGAAAGCGGCACCCTCAGAGAATAGTGCAAATGGCTTCGTGGAAAATACGCTCCCTGCCATCTGTGGCTCCCACATACCGACCTCCACCTGCACTGACCAACGTCCACTACCTTGTAGGGCACCTAAATCTGCTCGGGACGAACAATGCTGCGAAAGGGGCAATGTTGTAACTCCTCTCTCACACCACACTGATGGTGCGCATCAGAGCAGCATTCAAGACAAGTAGTTGAAGACATGTAGATACAGGAAGGAAGAACTGTTGTAGATCTGGCTGAAGTCATGAGAGTCTGAACAGTCTGGGGCTAAGTGCTGTCCTGTGTGATACTAGTCAACTGTTTGGGAGACCTGGGCGACACTGGGAAGTGTGTCTATGTTTTTTTCTAGTATTACATATTACATATTCTAGTATTACATATTACATATTACCTTCATCAACAGATGCCTGAGAAATATCCTAAAAATACACTGGTATGACAAAGTAGAAAACACCAAACTGTGGGAGATGAGTGGACAGAAAAATATAGAAGTGCAGATCTTAGAGAGGAAGTGGAGATGGATTGGTCACACCCTTAGAAAAGATACCAGCAACAGAGCTAGGCAGGCCATAGAGTGGAACCCCCAGGGAACAAGACGCAGAGGAAGACCAAAAAGAACATGGCGACGCAGTGTACTTGAAGAAGCAGAGAAGACCGGGAAGAGCTGGGACACCATCAAAAAGCTAGCAAGAGACCGTGGAGAGTGGCGTGTTTATGTCGAGGCCCTATGTTCCATGAGGAACTCAAAGGAATGATGATGATGATGACATATTACATATTACTGAATTTGAACAAAGTAAACAACATAGAAGATATAGTAGTACAAGAAAATGGAATTCAAAAACTATTAGCTAACACCAAACGAAATAAAGCTTCTTGACCTGATGGTATTCCAGCTAGATTACTCAAAGAACTAAGCAATGAGCTAGCCCCAGTGTTCAAAATACTCTTTCAGGCTTCACTTAACCAGGGCAGAGTACCAAAGGACTGGAAAGAAGCTAATGTCACCCCCACCCCCCCCCCCCCCCCATTTAAAAAAGGAGAAAAATCTGACCCAGGAAACTACAGACCAGTATCACTTACCAGCATCACATGTAAAATCCTAGAACACATAATATGTAGCAACATCATAAACCACTTAGACAAACATAATGTCCTCACACCATACCAACATGGCTTTAGGAAATATAGATCATGTGAAACACAACTAATAGGACTAATTGATGATTTTTCAAAAGGTTTAGATAATAGTGAACAAATAGATGCTATCTTACTAGATTTTTCGAAGGCTTTTGACAAAGTTCACCACCATAGTTTGCTTAAACAATTAAAATATTTCGGCATTAATGGTCCACTGCATCAGTGGATTAGAGATTATCTGATAGGGAGAGAACAAACTGTAATAATAAATGGCTCTAAATCAACACCGATAACAGTAAACTCAGGTGTACCTCAAGGAACAGTCTTGGGTCCACTACTATTTTTAATTTACATAAATGATTTACCAAATTGCATTACTTCAGGAACAAAAGTCAGATTATTTGTAGACGATTGCATAATATATAGAACAATAACAACAACACAAGACACATATATTTTACAAAGAGAATTAGATGAATTACAGAAATGGGAATCAAATTTCCACCCAGAAAAATGTCATTTGTTAAGAATAACAAAAAAACTAAAACAAATTAATTCCACTTATCTTATTCATGGCAAACCAGTAACACAGACTAAAAACGCAAAATACCTAGGTGTTATAATAAATGAAAAACTGTCATGGAATCCACATATTGATGAAACTACAAAAAAAAATCAAACAAAGCATTAGGATTTATTAAAAGAAAATTCTATAAATCAAATAAGAACATAAAACTAAAATGTTATTTAACCTTGGTTAGGCCAATAATAGAATATGCATCCTCTGTTTGGGACCCCTCAACTCAAGAAAACATTAAAAAACTGGAACAGACACAAAATAGAGCAGTGAGATTCATAACAAACGAATATTCACATTTGACTAGAGTAACACCTTTAGTAAAATCACTAAATTTAGAAAGACTTCAGGACAGAAGGCTCAAAAGTAAAGTAGCAATCATACATAAAACACTGAACCATAATCTTCAAATACAAAAACAAAATTTAATAAAACACTCTGAAAGACACAAAGATAAAGGCACATTCCTCGTCCCATATGCTAGGACAAATTTGTAAAAACACTCCTTCTTCCCTAGTGCTATTAGAGCATGGAATGGGTTGCCTGAGCTAGCCAGGAAAACCAGTGACTTGGCTAAATTTAAGTCATTGGTTAATATGCATGACTAAATGCATGACGCGTAGGACGTAATCATCTTCTTTTTTGAAGTAACGTCTGTATCATATAAGATAAGATAAGATATTAAGTAGGGAAGCGTGGTCGCGAGGCTAAGTGAGCTTGAACTTGGCTTGGCTTGGCTACATATGAAGAGGGCTCGAGGTTCGACACCCGAGGGCAGAGTTGTTTTTACTGAGCGCCTGAAGGCAGCAAGAAAAAACCTCCTAGATACCCCCCCCCCGCCCCCCACTGCTCCAAAACTGAGATTGGATTGAAGTATGAAAGTAGCGCTATATAAAAGGTATAATTTGTGTAATTTAAGTAGGACTCTTAGAACTTAAGAAATTACTCTCTGTGACTTGATAGCGGAAGTCCAAGTCTAACTATTTGTTGATAGCTTATATGAATACATCGTTTATTTAAAATAAATACACCGGAATATATTTTAATTTACATGCCCATGAAGAAAATAAAATATTTGTGTATTTGGCACAGAAATTTATTTATTTACTAAGATAATAAGAAGTCTCAATTATTTCGCTAGCTACAAGAGACAATTAATGTGTACAAGCAGCCATCAAATAATGTCTATGTTATCAATCGGTAGGAGCGTTGCACATTTCACTGGCTGCTCACATTCCAAATCTGTTTCCATGGTGTAATGTTTCCCCGTGATGACGTCAGTATCCTTATTTTTATTGCTATTCAACAAGTTGTTTTGCTTTGTGCGTGTCTTTAGAAGAAATTCTAGACCTTAGCAATTACTTCTCTGTTTTTTAATGAGGTGTTTAAAAAAAAAACAAACACTTGTTGTCAAGTCCTTCACTTGCATAGTTGGTGGGGGTAGTGGTATTGCTTGACGTTAAAAGCTCTTCACTTGTTTAAGTAGAAGCTTTTTGTTAGTGTATTAAGTCTAGGTCAATCTTTCACACTGTTCATGGAGATTGTCGAAGTGCAACATCCTACATACGTTTGATGAAATCCTAGGCCAATGTTTTGATCAGTGAGTCTCAAAACGTATTTCCACTAGACAATGAAGAAAGGTTTGTGAAGAGGATAACATCCACAGGGTCACGGGAATCAGTTAAAAGGTTTAGCTAGGCTCTAGGTGTATTTATTTCATAATTAATACAAGAAAGTGAAACATTTGAAGTTTAAGTGAAAATTAAAATATGATTATTAAAACCTTTAGAAATAAATATGCATTAATGCAAATCTTTTTTTTATGTTTTGATATTAAATCGTGTTTCCATTAGCGACATGACAGCGTCAGTTGAGCGACACAATACTCATGCCAAAGTGACAGAGGAGCAACTCGGTAGGGACACTACTGCGACATAGTAAGGACACTGCAGAGACATGGGCGCGACTCAAGCAACGCCACGGCGACAGAGGAGCGACATAATGCGACATAATGCGACATCGCAGCGTCAGAGTAAACGTGAAATTATGCACATAGTTTTTCCCCATATTAAAAACATTAACCTTAAGCTGATTTCAATAATAGAATTAACAACACTTGGCCATGTATAGTACAGATGCTAATTGTTGCATTGACAATCGGCAAGTATTCCAATTTTTTGGTCTTGTAATTCTACTTTTAAAAGCTACTAATTTCCAGACTAAGAGAAAAAAAATACTTTTAAAAAACTGTATCAATTAGTTTGGATCAGTCATGTAATTAAATTTGTATTAAGCCCCAAACGGCAATTTATAAAGGGGACTAATTCAGTTTATACCACTTTAGTCAAGTACTATTTCTTTCCTTGTTTGAGATACCAAACAAAACAATTTAATACCAATAGTTTATTTAACTAATTGGTTTATTTTCATTATTGATTCTTGTGTTGTCAGGTAAAAGAAATAATTGTTCAAAATGTCAGCTTGATTCGAGATTGGGTGTCGGAGAAATAACGTGTATAAACTTTTGGCCAGACAGACAGACAGACAGAGTTGATATACGCATAGTAAGAAGTAATTTTGGAAGAGATTTCGGACTTAATACACAAAGTAAACAATACAAGGATGCACGGTGGCACAGTGGTAAAGCACGTGGCTTCTGAACGGAAGGGTTCTGGTTCGAATCCCAGTTTATAACTTTGAATTTCTGGATTTTTTGTGTGTGCAGACCTAAGTCCTACCAAATCTAATGGCTGCTTGAAGAGGTAAAAGCTGCTGGTTTTTATGTTGGCCACATGAGACACATGAGACACCCGTGTTAACTGTGGGTCACAAAAACATATGACACGTGATCGCAAGGTTTGAAAGAGGTAAAAAATTCTTTTTTTGTTACAGAGAGAAAGATCACAGTTGAATTAAATATTTTTTGCTTTAAGCCAAAGAGCTAAGTAATTAGGTTCCAAAAGTGCACAGAAATGATTAGTTGATTTGTGAACTAAATGGCTTATCAATATTTCCGTATTTTGTAGATGGGAGACATCAAAGACTTCATTTATGAAAATAGCCCATTTAATTCTTTTACTTTATTGCATTAATATTCGCTGTCCATGTGGCACGCAATAGTTGACAACATTGCCTGGAGTCTAGGCCAAGACCAAACGATAGTTCTTACAAGGGATCGATAACCACAACCTCACTAACCCAGGCCATCATCTTTCACAGTAGGACATATTTCTCTCTGGACTCTTCATACAATTTTACATTTTCAGTTCAAAATAAAATGATTGAAAAGGTTTTTTTTTTTTTTTGGGTCTTGCGCAATATTGTTTCATATTAAAAATTTAAAGTTGGACTTTTGCTGCGTGTAAGTGTGACGTCATTAAAGTATGAAAATGTCAAGAATTGGTACTAGAAATAGTAACGCCATAAAAAAAATCGCATTTAAACTATGACATTTTCTTTGCATTTAGATTTAAATATATTATACATTTCGACTTCTGTCTAGTTCTCTCCCTCTCTCTCTCTCTGTCTGTCTCAGTGTCTTTGTCCTTCTGAATCACTTTATTTTATGCTTTGCTTTGTGAACGGTGTGGTTGAGAAGCCAAAACCCCTTGCAACAGTTTGGCTACCTAGCAAGGGGACTCGAGTTCGAATCACGACTTAAGCAGAGTTGTTTACTTAGCGCCTAAAGGCAGCACGGAAAACCTTCTCCCAGATTCCTCCTTCCCCACTAGTTTACAAAAAAAAAAACATTGCACCATAGTGCTCTGACCATAGTGCTCTGACCATAGTGCTCTGACCATAGTGCTCTGACCATAGTGCTCTGACCATAGTGCTCTGACCATAGTGCTCTGACCATAGTGCTCTGAGCATAGTGCTCTGACCATAGTGCTCTGACCATAGTGCTCTGACCATAGTGCTCTGACCATAGTGCTCTGACCATAGTGCTCTGACCATAGTGCTCTGACCATAGTGCTCTGACCATAGTGCTCTGACCATAGTGCTCTGACCATAGTGCTCTGACCATAGTGCTCTGACCATAGTGCTCTGACCATAGTGCTCTGACCATAGTGCTCTGACCATAGTGCTCTGAGCATAGTGCTCTGACCATAGTGCTCTGACCATAGTGCTCTGACCATAGTGCTCTGACCATAGTGCTCTGAGCATAGTGCTCTGACCATAGTGCTCTGACCATAGTGCTCTGACCATAGTGCTCTGACCATAGTGCTCTGACCATAGTGCTCTGAGCATAGTGCTCTGACCATAGTGCTCTGACCATAGTGCTCTGACTATAGTGCTCTGAGCATGTCTGTAAGCATAAAAGCTGCGCTATCTAAAAAGCAATTAAATAATTAAATAATTTGTGTCTAATTTTTGTTCTTCCTCTCTCTCTTTTCCTACTGTATATTCCATTTGATTTTTCTTTGTCTCTCTCCCTCTCTCGGTCTCTGTCTACATCTCTCTTTCGCTCTCTTTTTCTGCCTGTCTCTACTCTCAAGCTCCCTCTCTTTTCATTATCTCTTTCTTTTTTTAAAATTCTTTTACTCACTCTCTCTCTCTCTCTCTCTCTTTCGCTTCATTCGCTCCTCTAATCTGAACTTTCGCTTCAATAAACTAGTAATATGATGAACTGGGTTGCAATCTCACTTTCAACCCAGATTTAAAAACACTTTCAACTCAGATTTAAAAACACTTTCAACTCAGATTTAAAAACACTTTCAACTCAGATTTAAAAACACTTTCAACTCAGATTTAAAACACTTTCAACCCAGATTTAAAAACACTTTCAACTCAGATTTAAAACACTTTCAACTCAGATTTAGGTCACCTTTATATCGTTGAGAGAATGAAATCGTAAAAGTACAAACATCTAATTTATTAGAAATTTTAATGTAGCCTTAAATTTCATTAGACCAAAAGAAAATCCGCCGCCGAAGACAGACGCAGTGGGCGAAAAAAAATCTTAATCGACCACCGCGGAAAATAGTTATGCTTGTCCTGGATGTGGCAAAATATATAGGTCACAGCTGGGGCTGCGTATCCACGGGAAATACTGCATTCCTCATAAGTCTTCGGATTCGAAGACAAGCCTTATTATATTTCTTTAAAGATTCCCTCTACCACAATCCCACAACAACCATTTAGACATATTTTCAATGTCGCATAAGTAAACCAAACAGCTGTCGAATGTCCGAGTCGCTGGTCCAGACAATTCGAACTTGTTGTAAAATACAGGTATGTCAAATTTACACCTTCTTGCAACCAACTTTGAAGAATTACTTTCACGCGGGGCGGTAGAGGTAAGCCTTAGCGCTGGCCTCGAGCCATAAAAGACGAAGTCTTGATACTCATGACAGTCAGATCTCTAAATCACAAGTGCGCTTGGCCAAAAGTTCAGTTGCCTTTCTTTATTTGTTCCTCTTTCGTAGCACTGACCTACATTTGACTAGATTTACAAGTCAAACTTGAAAATTAATTTTGGATTTTGGATCTTTTGGATAAGCGTTCAGAAAACCAAATGTAGATATTCTACCTATAGTTATCCAGCTACCGCGAATGGTGAAATATTATTTTCAATGCTTTTTTTCTTTCTACTAGCAGACGGATTAACGGACACAAAATTTTTAGCGGCTGTTGGACTCTCGGGGGCATCTATAAAATGATAAAAGTTTCATTCATAGATGGGAAATTATTTTCTAATGTAGATTTAAAAAAAAAAAGAATTTTCAATGCACTGCCTGCTATCATTGATTTCCACTTTTGTTTGCACTTGGTTATCAAGTGATGTTACATTCAAAGTTTGGGATATAGATTTCAACATAAAAAGTTTGAAGACCTGATAAACATGTTATTTTAATATGTAATCAACAACAAAAAAAAAAACTAACCTTTGAGGATAGTCATGAAACTTTATACTGAGAAATGTTAAAACTCCATGTCACACTACTGGACACACTGGTCACTTTCTTTCTGGCTATCTATGAAGTTTAATGAGAAATGTTAAAACTCCATGTCACACTACTGGACACACTGGTCACTTTCTTTCTGGCTATCTATGAAGTTTAATGAGAAATGTTAAAACTCCATCTCACACTACTGGACACACTGGTCACTTTCTTTCTGGCTATCTATGAAGTTTAATGAGAAATGTTAAAACTCCATGTCACACTACTGGACACACTGCTCAGTTTCTCTCCCACTAGCTATCTATTAAGTTCCATGTGAGTAACTCGCTCCTTCTCTCTCTCTCTCTCTCTCTCTCTCTCTCTCTCTCTCTCTCGCTATAATATCCCCCCCCTCCTTTTTTTCTGGTCTCTCTGTCATCAGAGTTTAATGCGCCGTAGAAAAAGTCTGATCACGCCCACACCACGAGCCCATGTCAGACCTGGCCTGGAAGCGGAGTCGGGTGGTGCCAAGGCGGGAGGGGGGGGGACTAATGTAGGTCACAGTGAAAGTATCAAAGTTTCGGACAATTTCTTTAATCTCTACAATGTTTTTGTCTTGGGCCTGGACACACATATAGCTAGCGCCACAGGCAGTGCCGGAACTATAGTAAATATATCCGTATCAATAGCCCTACCCGATCTAGCATCCTAATGTTTATAAGCCTATAAAGCGGCGGGTCATATTATCGCATATTTTCATTATTGGCGAATTAAAAACAACTATAAATACAAAGTTATTTGGTGTAACCGGTGTGCAAAAATACTGCATTCCTCAGTAATCTTCGGACTCGAAGACAAGCCTTATTATTATTAAGGTGTCAACGGAGCAGCGCGATACTGACAAGCTTGTTTCCAGTATGTCAAACCTTCTGCCAGTATATCAAACCTTCTGCCAGTATGTCAAACCTTCTGCCAGTACGTCAAACCTCTTAACTGTTTTTCTGTCTACGTCCCTGTCAGTTTCTCATTAGGGGTAACTTACGAACGATTACTGCAGATCTATAGTAAACACTTATTGATAACAAATATATTTCTAAAAGAATCTAGAAAAAGTCTCTCTCTCGTTAAATCACACGTTAATTATCTATATACAAAACACTCAGTGATACTAAACACAAAACTGTCCTCTTCTACTGTAACAACTAACACAAACACAAGTCCAGGAAGCAACTGGCTACCAAGCTCTCTCTATCCTACAAGGAACTAAACCCATCACGTGTATACCGTTCACATTCATACATGAGGAAATAAACAAAGGGATAAAACTCTTTTGTACTAAAATATCAACAAAGAAATAACACAATCACTATCACCATACCTTCCCCCTGACAGTCACTTCTGCCCATTCAGCGGCGTATCTTGAAAGACATTTGGAGGTCATGTCAGATAACCTTGAATAAAACCCCTTGAGGTAAATTAAATGACACATTAAGACTCATTTGAAACGCAAAAAAGACTGACTTGATTTCATATCACAAAAACATCCAGAACATGACGACAAACGATCCGACACTCTAACTAGCATTGTCTTCCCAATGACTTTATACTAGAAGAAATTCCTGTTTCCATAACAAGCTGACAAGCACAACTGTTGCTTGGTGTCATGAAATGTCAACTTTCAATGAAAACAGAACATTGCGCAAGGTTCAGAGTTTTTCTTTCACCTCGATAAAATGTGGAGATCTCTATTTCCAGGCGTGAAACAAAACATTTATTTTCAGAGTTTTTTTTGTTGTTGCTCTGGTTTTTATTGTTGACAATTTTTTTTAATGTTTTTTTTTTCAGCGATTCTTATTAAATATTGTCGAGGTTTCAAAGTGAATATAGATTTAAATATCGTTACCAAAAAAAAAGAGTCTATATATAATGTAACAGATCCATCGGTAACATTTGAAAGAGAAAAAGGTTTTAAAAAGTTAACACGTTTTACTCTTAACCAAGGAAATATGTTACTAATACAATAACTAATACTGACCATTGGGAAGACATAGCTCTAGACCGCACCAGATGGAGAGAGACAGTGACCAAGAAAGCTATGGACAGCGAAAGAACATGGGCCTCAGCTCAGGAAGAAAAACGTACAATGCGAAAAATGGCCAGCTCCTCTACCACCGAAGCGAAATCAACTAGACCTGCGATATTTCTGGACGGTAGTGTCTCTCCATAATAGGTCTCCACAGCCACAAGAGGAAGTGTGCGAGATGAACCATAGTCGTTCTACGACTGAAGGAGGCCAACCAAAACTAATTTGAAAGTATGAACCTGTTATTTTACATAGAATGTGATTTATGACATGATAGATCCCCCACGATATGCTTAATCTGACTGTCCTTTTCAGAAATAGAAGACGGATTAGAAGTGAACATTGGTCTCGGCACCAGCACTTAGAGAGGACTACAAACAGGCCCTGCTCCAAAGACATATATTTCTTACAACTTCTTTACTACTACCTGTCTGGTCGTGCGACATGCTCGCTGGACTGTCGTTCAATGGTCTCGATGATCCCGGGTTCATACCGTTCCTGCAGCCATCATCCAGTGGAGGGCTTGACTAGGAGGTAGATTATCTTCAACACTGAAGAAACATCCAAAACATGTAACAAGAGACTTTGTTTTACTTAACGTCCACCAGTACATAGTGTAACTAACTCTAGTGACTCTGCTATGGAAAACAAAAAGAAAACTTGTTTAATAGATTGAGTATGTCTAGGCCAATTACATCTCTCATCAATCAACAATAGCCCAATCAAATCTTCGTAAGGAGAATTATTATTTGCTTATTGAACGTCATGTCACCATAAAAGACGAACCCCCCCCCCCATCTCCTCGTGATTTGTGGAACGTAATGACTAAATGAATTCACTTTGTCCAAATTCTATTACCCCAAAGTACATGACCAAATTGGTAATTACATTAGAAAATCACCATGCTACATGAAGCCTGAGGCCCAAAGAAAGACTAAGGCTTAGAAAAGAGAAAGAAAGATCAAACCAAGATAACATTATACACAAACACGCATATATATATATATATATATATATATATATATATATATATATATATATATATATATATATATATATATATATATTTAACATAGTTAAAGCATTTGATTCTGTAACATAACTATAACAGTTAATTACGAAACAGCAACACTACTCAAACAATACATACATAGCTTACCATATCAACACTTGATACATTTATATGCTGTATGCATGACAAATATGTAGGTCACAGCTGGGCCTTTGTAGCCACTGGAAATACTGCATTCCTCATTAATCTTCGGACTCGAGACAAGCCTTAGTATTATCATTACTTCGTTTAATAATAATAATACTGAAGATAATTTACAATCTCATGACCAGACACAAGAGGTCGGTCTACTCCCTAACTCGCCCCCCACACAATTGAGAGGTGCTGTTGGTGGTAGAACAAGAGGAGCCAAAAGGATCAAATGGACGAGAGAAATGAATATAGACATTATCAAATCGTTCCTCCGTATAAATAAATGTGATGATAAAACTCTTCAATGTTATAGTCAAAACTCGTCCAGGAATTCAACAAAATATCCCTTATCATTCCTAGGAAGATTCTCGTTGCCTGTCAGAGGGCGGTACTGCTACATCACCATCTGAAACTGTCTAGTAAAGTTGTGCGTCCCACTTGGAACTCTAAGGCCAACAAAAGCGAACATAGGCTTATGTCTGCTACATCACCAGAAAATTTCTCAGAGGAAACTGATAAAAGAACAACAATGAAATTTGTTTCTCTTTAACGAAACTCGACCCTGGCAGTGCTAAAGATTGAATACTCGTTCGTTTCTAAGATAATAATAATAATAATAATCTTTACTACCCGTGAGGAAATTAGAAAATTAATGAGTGCTACTGGATGTTAAAGCCAAGAGATCTAAGGGATTTTAATTCGACTGCTGGACAATATGTCATTGTAGTAAACAACAGAGTACAAGCCGGACATTTTCACATGCCTACCTTACGGAAGACGCGACTTCGAAAAGTGGACATGTCCTTCTTTTTCCGGACGTCTGTTAGCCCTTTAAAATTTGGACCTAAGGAAACAGAAATAAACTCAACTTTCACAATCATAGTTTACCCAACAGGGGCAACAATTTTTTTCCCAATTGTAGAATACAGTTGTCTTCGCTTATTATGTATGCTTATTATGTATGCTCCATAATGCTTCCATAATTGCCATATAAGTATAAAAGATGTATATAAGATCACGCTATATATAAGTAAATAAATGGGTAATAAAGTTAATTTTTTTTTTATTTTTGTACTTTCGTTACAAGCTGAAATAGTTAGTGATTCATGATTAAACATACAGCTGTGGCAATTCATATCACATTACATTATTAATACGATTTTATAACATTAGCGAAAATATTATTTTACGGTTGAGGGTCGCCGCATAGTGTTCAGTTGTAAAAGTGGGTCGCGGAACTGAAAAGGTTGTGAACCACTGAAGCTTTTTGATAGTAATTGGTGAGTGTGAGGAATAGGAATAGACATTAAGTGTCCAAATATCTGATTCTTTACAATAGTATCTGCATCAATTGGATTAGCTATAATTACGCCACTGGTGTGGCTGTGGAAAAAATTCATTGTAAATAATGCTTCATTATTCAAGGTATAATAAGTTGCGAATTAAATTTCTATATATTGTTTTATTTTGTAATACATTTATACCAGATTTTTCATGATTTTATTTAAATAAAAATAATTTTGATATTTTTTCTATCGTATTTTTATATATTAAACGATTTATTTGAAACACAATACAAATATTAACAAAAAAGAATTATATTAAATTTAAGTTATTATTTTCCTTTTTTTTTTTTTTGTAAATTATGTTTGAAAAATTATTATTCTCTCTCTTTGCAAACTATATGAAAATTAGTAAACACTAGTCGACCGGCGGCGTAGAATACGCTGTTATTTGCATGGCCGGTCTTAGGCCACTGCAACCTATGCGACCGCAGTGGGCCTCGCACTTTCATAGGATCCGCACTTTCATAGGACCCGCGCTAATTCAAGGTGTATAAATTATTAAATTAAATCATTTTATAACTTAAAATAGATTTCCCGCGCCCATCTGTCGATTTACCAAGAGCTTCTGGGAATCTCCCGAAGATGCAAAATATATGAAGTCCTTAAAATATACGGAAATATATACACAAAAATTGTCATTTTGGGGTGTCACTCAATATGGAAAACGCCAATCCTACATATGTTAAACTCATAATGTTTTTAAATTCAATATTTGGACAATTTTAATTTACGTTATAACTTTTGATAAATGTAAAAAAAAAAAAAAAATAGAATCGAAAACCCTTTTTGTGTGTAACCAATCAATTAATTAGCTTACAGTATTAATGTTCAACAAAAAGAAACAAAATAAACAAGAGTTTGTTTTTTTAGGGGGAGATTATTTTTTTCTTGGGGAGCTTACCGCACCTATTGACACCGACCCTAGTGACTCTACTGCTGGCTAGTTTATGTCTTGATTATATTTCTGGAGGCATACACAATAGTTAAGACACGGAACTCAACAAAGAATATTGCACACGGTCTTAAGTCTAAAATCTAAAGCAGTTTTTTTTTCAAAGTCTCTGCCCTACCCCCAAAGGAAAAAAAAAAAAAGGTTTGAGTGAGGACTGACGACAATGTCATCTATCTCGCATCATTCAGAACTACCGTCCTACAGTCACCATAGAATCACACAGACTTACTCATACACTCCTTAACAATTAGGCGATGAATATTCATTAAGGTATGTCCATTCAATCTTTTTTTTTTCGGAAGTATTTTCTCATAAACAAATCTTTTGTACACTAGAAAAACAATTCCGGAGTTAGTAGGGGAATAAATATTGCAATCTACCCCAGCTTGTCAGGGAAATGGACTCCCATCACCAAACCTAAGCCTCCGTTCAGAGCTTCAGAAGTCACACTCCTGGCTTCGATAACTAGAGGTTAAAAAGGGTTAAAAAAAGAAAGGGTAAGATATTGGTATTGAAGTATTGAAGCGTTTTTCTGATTTCTGCTTTCTTCTGGCGTATCGTTCATAGTACTAAAATGCATCAACAACAAACAAAGAAGCAAATAAACCAAGAAAGACGTAGGTCGAATAGAATTAAGTTCAGAAAGAGTCTGCATTTGCCTGTTCAAGACTCCAGGTACATAGAACGCACGTACGGTGTGTAATGAACGTGGTCGTCGTAAGATCGAGTTCATTAAGACGTTTAATTGCGGACCTTTTCTTTTAATTACGCAAAAGTCGACAACACAAGTTAAATGTTTTTCGCACTCGAGTGGCGAAGCTAAAAAAAATAATTTATAGACTCCAGAAAATCAATACTAGTATCAACCTGTAATCACTTGACTGCTACATGCTGATCTATCAGTAACATTCGGGGACAAAGAACAGTTACTCGAGAAATTTTATGTAGTAGAATTTACTTCTTGTGAGGTTAAGATAGAAAAGCTGAATTGACACGTTTCTACCAGAGATAACGTGTTGACTGAACAATGACCAATTTTATGATCGCCAACAGAAAAAAAGAGTATCAGCTTATAATCATTGGATACAGGAGATTTCATACTTTTTACTGCCAAGGTAATACCATTACTATTACCACCAGACTACACATCACTTCTAACTTCTCACCACTTCTGATGGAAATATTTAGAATCCGAGCCTATTATAGCCTACTCACCTTGGAAGTCAAGTGCGCTATTAATCTGCTACAAAATCAATGACCTAAAAAACGTGGTCGTTCGTTCACACAATGTGACAAAAAAAAATTACAGCTTTTATATGGCGCTACTTTCATGCTAGTAGCATGCTTAGAGTGCTATGTTCCAATCTCATTTGTGGACCAGTGGGGGGAGGGGTATCTGGTAGAAGGTTTTCCGTGCTGCCTTTACGCGCTCAGTTAACACAACTTCATTAGTAGCCAAGTCAAGTTCTCGACCACGCATTAGTCTGTTAGTTCATTTCTACAATGTGACATTTAGTCTGTTCGTTCCAACAATGTGACATTTAGTCTGTTTGTACCTACTAAGTGACATTTAAGTCTGTTCCTAAAATGTGACATTTAGAACGTTCTGTCCCACAATGTGACATTTAGTCTGTTCGTTCCAGCAATGTGACATTTAGTACGTTAGCTCTTGCAATGTGACATTTGGCTTGTTCGTTCCTATAATGCTACATTTAGTCTTTTCGTTTCTACAATGTGACATTTAGTCTGTTAGTTCCTACTAAGTGAGATTGAAGTGTTTGTTCCTAAAATGTGACATTTAGTACTTTCGGTCCCACAATGTGAAATTTAGTCTGTTCGTTCCAACAATGTGACATTTAGTCTTTTTATTCGTCCCAAAAATGTGACATCGAGTCTATTCGTTCCAACAATGTGACATTTAGTTTGTTCGTTCCAACAATGTGACATCGAGTCTATTCGTTCCAACAATGTGACATTTAGTCTGTTCGTTCGTTCCAACAATGTGACATTTAGTCTGTTCGTTCGTTCCAACAATGTGACATTTAGTCCGTTCGTTCCAACAATGTGACATTTAGTCTGTTCGTTCGTTCCAACAATGTGACATTTAGTCTGTTCGTTCGTTCCAACAATGTGACATTTAGTTTGTTCGTTCGTTCCAACAATGTGACATTTAGTCTGTTCGTTCGTTCCAACAATGTGACATTTAGTCTGTTCGTTCGTTCCAACAATGTGACATCCGGCCTGTTCGTTCCTACAAAGTGGCTGATCTTACTTAAGTTATTACAAGACTGGGTTGAACTAAATAGTCAGTAGAACGAGTTTCCTCTTCCTCCCCAAAAACTTGTTGGACTCAAGAAGCCCGCACTGAAGTAAGTAAAAAAAATGTTCCCTGTTCCTAATGCTCCCCCCCCCCTATTTCGTAGTCCCTCTTCTCCTCGTGCCACCCACGAATAAAACACTTAGTGAATGGTTTACTTAGTATGTCAAGGCCAATCACTTGTATCATCATAAAACTTTCATCTCGTCAAATCTCCATTAAGAAATTATTTAGTATATGATGTTTATATTTCATGTCGACATATTCGAAGAGGGAACCGTGTAATTGAGATTAATAAAATGTTTGACAAATGAATTCGCTTTCTCATAATTCTATTTCCCCAGCAGATAGGAGAAAAAATATTTGATTGCATTATAAAATCTTAATTCTAGCAAGTGAAATATTAATATGGAAATATTGTGCTAAATATTCTGTGTTCAATGTATGAAGTTGAACTAATAATTCGTGTACTTGACTAGAAAGTTTTGGGGTGATCTTAGAGAAATGAAGTTTCTCATTTCTTTGCCCCAACCTCCTACAGGAAGGAGAGCTTACTATTAAAAAAATAAATATTTGCAGATTCTTCCAAGGTAATCGGTAGTTTTCTTCAAAAAATGTGTAACTTGTAAATAAGAAGTACTATTATTTTTGTTCATAGTTGAGTGATTTGAAGTATCTGGCTCCAATCAGTAAGGAAAAGATCCAATTAGTTTTTATATTTACCCCTTGTACGTCTATTACTATTAAATAAAACAACAACAACAACAACGATTCCTTGTTCATTTCAATGCATTAGCCTATAAGCATTTATTTCATTGGCGGTGAAGTGACCGGTGTGGAGATACACACCATGAATTTTATGCTTGATAAAGGGAAATAATAAGATTTTATTTAGAAAATGCTGCTTTATTTCCCCTTGAAAATTATTTTTTTAAATTCGTAACATAATAAAAAAAAAATGTCTCAGAAAGCCTTCATTGCAAAGTACCTATAAATTACTCCTTTCTTTTCTATTGGGAATAAGAGATTATAAAAAATACAGACTATCCATTATGAAACAATGGTATTGAAACAAGGAATAACCTGTCCAGTATGCTGCCAAATATCTTTACCACACTTAGGTCTCGCCGGCCACACGAGGAGGCACAAAACCCCAATGTGCAAAGCCCTAAGCCCCCTGGATGACAGAGCTTACAATTTTGATAAAATAAAAAAAAATAAATAATTAAATAGAAGTCACACTTATATTGAGTGAAATTGCATTAATTATTTTGATTCAATCATGTAAGTAATTTCTAGTTGATCTAGATAATAATTTGTTCAAGTGGAAATATTTGTATCAACTGTTATTGTTTCATGTAGCTTTAATGCTTATAGAATAACTTAATGTGCTATGGTCCTTTTTGAGGGCCAGATGGAAAGGGGGGAGGGGGGAGGAGGTATCTGGGAGAAGGAAAAATTCTGTCCAATAAAAAATTTAAAAATACAAAAACAGTTTAGTCATTTGTAAAAAGCAAAAACGCATCAAACTATTTGATCTAATAATTTCTTTGTAAAAAATAAATAAATAAATAAAACAAAAGTTAAACAAATTCAAATGTATGTTTTCTCTTAAATTTTCTTTGGTTTCTTCAATATTTTGAGCAAAATAAAAAAAAAAGGTTTCATTTTAAGAACATCATATTATATATATTATTATTACTAATAATTACTAACTAGATTCAAACCAAATAAAAAAAGTATTTCTAGACATTTTTTACAAATAAAGAAAAGTATTTCTAGACCTTTGTTACAAATAAAGAAAAGTATTTCTAGACCTTTATTACAAATAAAGAAAAGTATTTCTAGATCGTTGTTACAAATAAAGAAAAGTATTTCTAGACATTTGTTACAAATAAAAAAAAGTATTTCTAGACATTTTTTACAAACAAAGAAAAGTATCTTAAGATACTTGTTACAAATAAAACCAAGAAAACAAGCTGCTTATGTTAATCTACCTAAACATTGTTTAACTTACAAGACAAGTAAAAATACAAAAGTGTTTGAAGATGACAGATCTCTGTCAGAAAGCCTTGGACTAATTAAACATTACCTTATATCACTAAAGACCAAACTAGACAGTATTAATTTCCTCCCCTGCAACTAAGAACAGGACCCACACCTCTGTTAAATTACCATCTTAACAAAACATCTCACACAACTCCCCCCTTTGTAGAAACCATAAACCATATTCTCTTTGAATGCCCCTTCCTAATCCACCTTAGGCAGATCCTACTATCACTACAGCCCAACATAACCAACACCCTGTATGGCAGAGCTGAAGAACTGAAGAGAATAGCACACTATTTTTCCTTGGCAAAGTCAGCAAAAGAGCTCACAGCTCAGCAGCAAAAAGCTAGACAGAAGAAGAATCAAAGATAGCTACCAACACTTGAAGAACGTGATACCTTACTAAAACATATAAAATCTTTAAAAATAATCTACACCCATTAAACTACAGTTCCATCAGATCTGGATGAAGTGCTCAGCTTCTCTCCAATAAGACTAGTACAGAAAGATTTTTAAAACTCTTTTATTCCACTTTCAGCGAGGGTTTTTCAAGGTCATTTGTCGTCTCTGAGAAGTACACAGAATCCCAATTCATCAAGCACTGGTCATGTGTGTGTGTGTTTGTGATGTGTTGTTTTGTCTTCGGTTTTATTAACATTTATATTATTATTGTTATAATTGTAATACTAAGATGGACAATGGCATTCAAACTGAATAACATTTGTTTGGACCATTAAAATTTTCTTATCTTATTTTATCTTATATTGTACAAACATGTTAGATATCAATTTGGATATTTTGGCTTAATGAATAGCTTTGATAAATGCTGACAATTGTGGCAAAAGCATTCAGAAATTGTATACTAATATTAAATGTATATAATAATGTTGTTTCTAACAATCTGCACAGAGTATTGTCAGCTGATGAGTTAACATGGTACACATATTGTTGTATAAATATACATTTTGTTATAATCATTATATATTGCATCCCTTTGTACACATTTATTTCATTTTCATTACATTAATGTACATATTATATACATATATGCCTATGCAATATGCATAACAATAAATAAAAGACGTAATAATATATACAAATAACAGAAAATGTTAATTCATGAACATTACAAACCAATCTCCCAACATAGACCTCCAACATATGCATGGCATTGCATGAAAACTATTCATATGACGTTATATTGTTAATACATTATATTGAATTCTTGACATTATTTACTGTTCATAAATATTCCACACTCTGTGATATTGATCATTAAATGTAAAATAGATAAAGAGCAACAGTAAGTGCAGGTTGTGCCATTGCCCAATAAAAAGTACTCTTCTGGTACATTGAACTGCATGTTGTGTCAATGACCATTGAATGTATAGTAGATCTTAGACAATATTTTTAGGTCAACATCTAGTTTAAGATTTCGAATGTAGATTCATATTGAATACAATGTTCCTGTATTCATTTCTGATGCTTTATAAACAAAATTGAAGTTTGCTCCCATTATTTAAAAATAGCCATTAGAAAGTTTAAAATCCTTAAAAACTTCACTTTGAGACAAATTCTGTTTTAAAGAGTGCTGGTAGGTATGGACTCTGGAGCTACTTGACCTTTCAGTGAGTCTACAAATAGAAAAAAAAAGCAATATAAAGAAAACTTAGAAAATTTAGAATAAAATGATGGTTTATCTCTTGAATACAAGCAAAAGCACAGTGGTCTCATGATTAATTGCTTGGTTTCCCAAACCAAAGGGTGAATCTGGGATTAAGAGCTTCGTTATTGCTAGGGCTTACCTACGTCATCATAAACAGCGTCTTCTCTGGCTGGTCCTGAAGGTTCTCTCTGGCCAGAACGTGCTGTGTGCTCTCCTGGATTGAAGGCCTGGGTCAGCATTACCTTGACAGCATTATAAATGAATGCATACTGGGCCTTAGAACAAATGAAATTAATACCAAAAGTTAAACTAAAAAGAACTTTGCTGTACTTATTAGTTAGAGCAATGCAAAGAAGGAAGCGAAGTGAGAAGTGAAAGTACCAAAAGCAAGACTGGAGTGTGTGGAATAATTGGCCCTGGCAAGACCATTTGAACCAGCCCATAAGTAGCATGTCATATGATATGCATTAATTGGTACCTACCTTCATAATATATTAAGTTGGATATGCAAATAAAGCTTTAAGTTTGAAAACAAATGCTTTGTATTTATTAATCTCTGCCGAGGACAGATGCAGATGGCGAAAAGAAAATCTTAATCGACCACCGGCGGACAATGATTATGTTTGCCCTAAATGTGGCAAAAAATGTAGGTCACAGCTTGGGATACGTAGCCGCAGGAAATACTGCATTGCTCATTAATTGAAATTCTAGAAAACAATTGTAAGCTTAATTATTTTGATTTGAATAATTCTGTAGTATAACTGAGTTGTTTGTTTCCGCATGTGTCCGTGTCCAGCATGTCAGAAGGTCATGTCCACTGTGTGTCAATTGATTAGTCATATGTGAATGTGTTTACTGTGATCTTGTTCAATAAAACAAAGTGTTTGGTAATTCAAGTAGAGTTCTTTTTTTTACAATTTATAAACAGCAAAAGAAAAAAAAAACGGCCACACATTACAAGAACAAATATAAAACAAACAAAAAAACACAAAGACTGAAGTTATTATCTCTTAGTTTCTGCCAAAATAATGAGCCTACAACAATTTTTTTTTTTTTTTGCAAAAGTTTATTTAGGGAAGTATTTTATCTTATCAAATTCAGACATTACTTCAAAAAAAGAAGATGATTAAGTCCTACACCTGTAATGGGGATTAACATGATTAACTTACCAAGCCTAGCTTTGCCTATCTAGAGATGTAGATAATCAATTAATTTTTTATATTTTTTTTCAATACAACAATGCCAACTGTCTTACTTTTTTATAATTAAAAATGGGAATTAGGAACAAAACTATTTTACCTGGTAATGTTCTGCATAACATTTTTGTTTTTCACTTATGATTCTAAATTTGAGATAAAATTTTGATCCTCGTGCTAGACCCTACAACAAATACTTAGTGATTCTTAATAATACCTCATTCAGAATGCTGTCAATCTGTAGGCCTACTAATCAATGACAGATTTTTAAAAGCAAAAAAAAAAAAATATTGGTTTAAAAAATGTAAAAAGAAATGCACATTTCTTATAAGCAGCTATCAGTTTCTTAAGAATGAGCTAATGTTTGAAAAAAAAAAAGACTATTTTTAGTTGAAATTAAAGGGGAATAACTTCAATACTTCTTCATTTCTAATGCCTGTGCTAAAAAAAACAAAGCATTCTATAACCTGGTGTGCACTATGTACTATCATTGCCTTTGATTTCAAGCTTATCCAGGAACCACAACCCTTTCATTTCAAAATACTTACTCTGGTCTGCACCATGAATCTTCTTTTCTCTCGCATGCTCAGCACTCTTCCAAAGATATCCACTGTCCAGTTGTCCAGCTCACTGGCTGAGCCTCCTTTCTCCACACGTTGTTTGATTCGCGTGATCAGCTTGTTGAAGTAGTCAACTGCGATAAATGTTCCAGTTCTTCCTACACCAGCACTGAAAAGGTACAGGGGAGGTAATTTTGTTAAATCAAAAGTTAAAAAAAAAAAAAAAAAATCAGGATAACAAGAAAATGTCTTATCATTCTGGAAGTCAAACTTAATTTTAATAATTATGTGAGCAATATTGCACATTAAAAAATACATCACAACAATAGAATACAAATAATTAAAAAAATAAAGATTAAAAGGTAGTAGTCATGGCAAATACATAAAAAAAGTTAAAGATCATTCATTATTATTATATAGACTCATATCAACCTTTAACAGCACAGACACACTCCTTGCTGAATAGAAGTCTAAAATATGTAGAGTTAATTATTTTACATTTAATGTAGAATGCATTGACAACAAAATTTAAAGCTTTGGTCCTCAAGACTCACCTACAGTGGACAACCAATGGTGCAGGTGGCTCACTGCTGGTCTCTGATCTGACCACTCGGACAAACTCAATCAAGTCTTCAGGGTTGATGTCTGCCTCGTGGTCACTCCAGTATTTGAAGAAGAAATGTTTTACAAAACGACTTTTCTTTTCCTGGTTGATAGATCAACATGCTTAAAGTTAAAATTATCAAATTGGTATCGTTATATCCTTTTGGATATTATAATTATACATGTACTTTGGTAAAACAAAAAGTGCAAAAATTACTTTACAAGAATGACTGTGCATTAATACCAAGGTACATTATGTTACATTTTGTAGCTTAAAAAAAAAAAGATTTGATAACCATACTTACTAAGTTTGTTTATAAAAAACAACAATATAGACATACATAAAATGTTATACAGAGTGAAGTGAATTAGCATTCAGTAACAAAACCAAAATTATAAATATAGAAATTTTATATCTAGACATTTATTATGAATAATAAAATATACTTATACATCAAGATTTTATAATATTGTCATAAACTCACTGTGGTATGAGTCAGTTTAAGGGTTCGAATTTCCCAGTCCTTTGCGTCTAGTTTCCCGGTCCTGGTAATCAACATGTGACCATGCTGTGCTGTGTTACACTCACCATCATCCTCATAATATTTGGCCACTTTTTCCCTCATCATGGAGGTTCTCTTTATTCAGGAAATTCAGATAGAATAAAGTAGGCATTATAACATTACTATTTAGTAGTAACATTACAATTTAGTGCAGTGTATGATCATGATGACAGATTGTGCTCTTTGAGATGAATTATAGGTCATTCTACCAACAACTGAAGGAGGCCAACACAATATACTTTAAGATAATATTTCTAACAAACAAACACAAACTACTCTACCTCAAATTGTTCAAAACCTACATATGTTTGCCAAAGTGATCTATCTAAACCATAATTTAGTATATATTGAATAACAGTCTGATAAATGTGGGCTGGTTTTTCTATGTTTAACAAACATCTTATTTCAGCTTGCAAGTTAAAATGAAGTTTGCAAAAATATGTGAAATTTGGATTAATAATTTATTGAATAGATAGATGTAAATGTTTCCTAAAAAGTGATTAGAGCACTACCTTGTCCATTTCTTCAAAGTCTGACAACATGACAATCACAGACACCTTCTGTTCCCAAACCATTCTCCAAAAGTCAGCAACAGTTCTAGTCAGTGGCCCCTGGGTTGCTATGTAGTCTCTGCTTGTGTCAGCACCCTGCAAATAATGTTGTGACTTTTAAAGTTTTTTCAAGATAAAGAAAATTTAAAAAACAAGATTACAAAGAGAGTTTGTGTTACACAAACTCAGAGGCGGCCCCCGTCGAAGTCGGATCCCTGTCGGATCTGCATATTCGCAAATAATATTCAAGAGGTGATTTAATTTTGATGTAAAATGTTTTACACGTTTCGGATGTTCCTTCAGAGTTGAAGATAATTACTTCCTAGTCCAAACCTCCCGCAGGACGACGGGGGATGGGAGCGGGCAGGGTTTGAACCCTGGGCCATCCATAAATCTGAACGACAGTCCAGCGCGCAAACCGCACGACCAGGCAGCCATCCGATGGTCAAAGTAATAATGTTTCAAAGATTCATTTGCCGTAAATTTAAATTTAAATTTAATAAAAAATAGTAGATAAGTTTTAGTATATTTTTACATTACAATATTGATCAAAACGTTTGGAAATGAAAATCTACACTTTTTTTTACACTTTAAGTTTAGAAATTGAAATTCTACATCTTAATCTAGTCTATTTTAGTCTAAACTAGATCTAGAAATTCTAGATCTAGACTCTAAAATAATTTTAATTAGAATATAAATCCAGATCTAGATATACTGTAATAAAAATCTAGATCTAGTTTAAAAAATCTAGATTAGATCTAAATCAAGATATCATTCCTTTTTTAAACGCGAGTCACATAACGAGGCTTAATAAACATTACTATGCCGAGTTCTTTTTTCATTTCGTTTGAAGAATTTATTCCATATAACATCAGAGGGAAAAAAAAAACACTACGTCACACGGCCTAGCTAGACTAAAAATCGCCTTCATCTATAAGAGCCATTTATCGAGTGTTCATAAACTTTGGTGCACCGAGTGCGTTCTTTAAGCATTTCATTTAAAGAATTCATTCCATATGACGTCAAAGGAAAAAAAAACACTACGTCACACGGCCTAGCTAGAATAAAAATCGCCTTCATCATTACGAGCCTTTTATCGAGTGTTCATAGACATTGGTGCACCGAGTGCGTTCTTTTAGCATTTCTTTTAAAGAATTCATTCCATATGACGTCAAAGGAAAAAAAAAACACTACGTCACAAGGCCTAGCTAGACTAAAAATCACCTTCATCAACACGAGCCATTTCTCGAGTGTTCATAGACATTGGTGCACCGAGTGCGTTCTTTTAGCATTTCATTTAAAGAATTCATTCCATGTGACGTCAAAGGAAAAAAAAACACTACGTCACACGGCTTAGTTAGACTAAAATATGTTTTCATTAAAAAAAGCAATTTTTTCGAGGGTTAATAGACATTGGTGCACCAAGTGCGTTCTTTTAACATTACATTTAAAGAGTCCATTCATATGACGTCAAAGAAAAAAAATTCCATTACCTCACAATAGGCTAGTACCGGTACCATAAAAAAAAATGTCTTTATTTACACAAGATATTTAACGAGGGTTCATAGACATTGGTGCACTGAGTTCTAATAGAATTTATTTAAAAAGGATCAAAGCCGCATTGTTTTTGCGTTTTGTCTGTCAGTCGGTCTGTCCGTCATCTTGATATAAAAAAAACAACTAAAAGTTATTAAAAATTGATTAACCTTTATTTTACGTTTCAAAACATCGCAATAATTTTTAGGTATGAACACAATTGAAAAGTTTATATAATAGATTGTTCCGGATGTTTGTATAAATAGTAAAAGAAAAAGAGAATTTCAGATAAATGTAATACCGTTAATTAAATTTTTTGGATGGTCTCGTATAAAAATTAGATGTACTACAGCCACGTGGAGAGATTTTCATACCTTACTTTGGTGTTTGGATTCTGTTTTCCTTAAAAATCGGAACATAATATTAACGATAATTAGATTTTTTTATGTTTTAGGTAGAAAGTTAAATGTACTGTAAGAGAGTAGTGAGTTAAAATATTTTTCATAAAAATCCGTAAAAACATTATTTCGTAAATGAGAAGATTATTTGTTTATTAATTAGAAGAGGGAGTTCAAACAATTATTTGGCGTTAGTAGATTTTAAAATAAATTCGGAAATTTCTGGCGACGATTTGTAAGAAACAAAATCCGGAACTTTCTTTATCGATTACAAAACTTCTATGTTATGTTTTACAAGAAAATTAAATGTCTAAAAAGTAATTTTCAGTAATCAATTCTAGTAAATTACTTTTTTTAAAAGCCTTATGCTATTTCAAATAATCATTAGGCATAATTCATGTTTTATAAAACAATATCCGGAACATTTTTACACTTAATGAAATATAAGTCAGTATAGAGATTTTGATTTAGCATTAATATGCTATTTACATAAAAAACGGAACAACATATTATTGATAATGTGCTTTTGCAACGTTTAAGCATGGAAATTGAATGTAATATAAGTTAGAAGAGCAAACAAACATTTGTTGGCGTTGATTAGTTTTGCACAAAAAAATCCGGAACAATCAATTTTAGATACTTAAAACTATTGAGATGTTATGGGAGAAACATTAAAGGGTAAATCAGATTTTCAATAGCTTTTAGAGTTCTAGTTTTTTAAATCTAATCGTGACGGACAGACCGACCAACAGACAAAACGCACAAAAATAAGCTTCTTTTATTCGGATGGGGGCACTAAACAAAAAATAAATAAAATCTGATTTTTAAAAAAAGTTTAAGGAATTGGTTTAGCACCTGGTCATGTTGCAACGTTACGCTACTGATATTTACATACAAAGTGCATTATTAGCCTTTATAAACAAACAGAAATGTTTTCTTTTAATTTTAGCAGCTAGTTGACCAGAAAAAACGTCTTTAACTATTATTTATATTTGTTGTAAACATTTCCTGTACATTTTTAAAATATATTTGACTTAGTGATACTGAAAATACACAAAAATTGTCCATCTTTGTTAGCATATTGTAACATTGCCTCCCTTACATTTACGTAATTGTTTTAGAATTGGTGTATTTTTATGAAAAAATCGCTTGCATAATTAATTTTATAAATTAAACGGTTTGCTTTTAGAAAACCAAAAGTAGCCGTTGCACCTAAACATTTCAAGCCGGATTTAATGATGAAATAATATTTTTCATATCTCTTCTAGTTTTCGAGATCTGAGTGTGACAGACGGACATTTTGCACAAACCTAATAGCGGCTTTTTCCCCTTACGGGGGCCGCTAAAAATGATTAAAAAATAAGTTCTGATGGCACTCATATGGAACAGAGAAAAAAGAAAGGGCTAATCTAATTGATAAGAATTTTGGGGCTTTCATCTGTTGGCCTCTGACAGAAAAGTTTGTATAGGTCTACTTGATAAGTACAATTAAACTTTTATAATCCTTATAGCAGAAACACATTATAATGACTCAATAGAAAGACACGTAGAAGTTGGGTTTAATTTGAGTTTTTTCCTTAGTGATGCAGCATTACATTTAAAAGTTAGAACGGAAAGAGGTTCAAAAATATATGGATGAAAGACGAAGAGAGGGCTTGTAGCAAATAGTGACCTTGTCAACAGTGCACTTATTTTCTAGAATAAATTGTTGTTTAAATAGGCTGTATTATTTCATTCAATACTGTTTGTTCTGTGGTGAGTTGTAGGCTACTTATGAAACTCAGAGATAACATTACAAGTAATCAACATTATCTACACTACACTTAACTAGATTTAACAACCACCCAACAACATACAGCACAAAGTGATTAGAAAGTAGAGAATCTATCAGCAAATCTTATCAAGTCTAAACCTTAAGGTAGTCATACAAGGTTCAGTTGGCAATTTATTTCATTTTATTGTTCTTTTATTAGTCTATTTAATTATTATAATTATTTGAATAGAAAACCAAGGCTATGATCAATCTCTAAGGAGACTTAGGAGACAGCATTAGCTTTGGCATGGGAGCACCTAACTTTAGCTCTAATACAAATGAATCATCTTCTTGTATGGAATAGCACTGTTACATTTAATAAGCTTTTGATTTCCAGTTGTACAAGACACCATCACTTACCGATATAAAATTAGCATTAATATAATCATGCTGTGCGTGTGGGTCCTCTGGGATGACTTTTAGTTTCACTCGGCTGTGATCAACTGCAAAATTAAAGGATGTTAGAAAAAATTATTATTTTCTAAAGACATCATCTTTTATCAAATGATAAAACTATTTAAATTAGTCAATAAAACAAACTAAAGTTTTGATGATTATTTTTCTAGTACAATGTTTGCTGAAATTCTTTAACTTCTTTCCCTCTTATAGAATTATTATAAAAAATTGAGAACGCTGTAAATGTCATCAAACCAATGATTTCTTCCAAATACCAACCACAGACCATCAAACAGGAGTTATGTGTTTCTAGATTTCAATGATCTAGCTCAGTGTTACACACATTTTTCCTTAATGGAACTCTTGGCACATTCAGAGTATTTAGCAGAAGACTGCTAATTTTAAGAGAGATACTAATTATTTATTCCAGTAGTTCAAGGAACAACTATTCAGGTCTTGTGGAACACTAGGGTTCCATGGAACACAGTTTGGGAAACGCTGGTCTAGCTAAAGAAGACCAAACAGAAGTGGATGTTTTTATTCATTTCTTCTTTTTTTCTCTGCTTTTTTATAATGCATCATAATATGATTTCAGAAGATCCTTCACTTTAAGATATTAAGTTTTGATTATTTTTGTTATCATTGTCTTGAAGAGACCTTCAATAGATGTGGCTAATACAATTTCAACCTGCGGCAAGAATGTATACTTCTACTACTTCTTACAAACATTTCATTAAACATGTATTTACACATTCTTATTTAGCAAAGTTTATGTATTTTTTGTATTATAATAATCATTTTATATTATTTTTAATCTATTATAATATTCATGATGTAAAGTGAAAAACTCTTTAACATACAAGGGATAATGTTAGTCCATCTGTTGTCTGCTCTGTGATCCAGATCAGAGCCAACATCCATGGAGTAGATTGGACTTAATTCATCCAGCTCCTAGAAAAATTTGTTCATTTTTATGTGGCATTTTAACTAAATGATTCTTATCCTAGTTGGCATATGTAGAAACTATTTATGTCTATGGCACTTTAAAGTAGAAATAGTTAAAATAAGAGTTAAAATACATTGGTATATCAGAGGCCAGAGAGTATCATAGTTCATTTATAAGGAGCACAGTTTGAAAAAATCATGATAGTATATATATATATTATTTAGTAAGACTGATAAACATTTTTTTGATCCATTTTTAGGAGTCATAGAAATCTTTGAAAATTAAAACTTTAACTTACCTGATATTCTAAATTCAGTAAGGTGTTCTCATCTGCAGTTAACTTGGACCATGTAGATTCAAATTCTCGTATTTTAATTGGTCTGAAAAGAAAATAATTTTAAAAATTAATTTTAGCAAAACATTTTTTTCAAATATTTTCAGCTAATACATGTTTTAAAAAGCTGAAGATATTCCTGAAAAGCAATATGAAGTCTAGGTCAGAAAACAGGCCATTAAATCTTGGTAGAGGGAGATTCTCATGACAACTACTTACTTTGATTTCCCATCATCCTTGCAAACGTCTATATCATTCAGAGCTACCACTTGGGACAACTCACTGTTTCGTTTCTTACAATGACTTAATATGTGAAATCTGAAACCAACAAAGTCAAAAAATCATTTAATTCTTTTTTTTTTTACATTACATTTAAATTTATGTTTAAATTAAAATGTATATAAAATAGAATAATGATCAAGTAATGCTCTCTTTATTTACTCCATTGTCTTCCTTCATTTGTATTGAGCTGCACTTTATTACAAATTGATTCAGAAATAAAGTTATAACTTTCTTGCTCAAATGAAATAAAGTTACAACTTACTTGATAAAAAAGATAAAGTTACAACTTACTTGATAAATAAGATATAAAGTTACAACTACTGGATAAATGAAATAAAGCTACAACTTACTTGGTAAATAAGAAAGTTACAACTTACTTGATAAATAAGTTACAACTTACTTGATTAAACAAGATAAAGTTACAACTTATTTGCTATATTAAAATAAAATTACAACTTACTTGATTAAATAAGATAATGTAACAACTTACTTTCTATATTAAAATAAAGTTACAACTTACTTGTTTAGTTTACGTCTCAGTCTGATGATTACTACAATGATGAGCACTACAGCTGCTAGAGTCATCCCACCTACAGCTCCACCTATGACAATTGAGTCGGAAGAACTTTCAGTGTGAACAGCTGAAATTAGAACAAATGAAAAAAAAAACAACTTTTTTTGAAGTCAAAGGTTGGATTTTTACCTAAATATGCAGGCCACAACAGAAAATAAAATAGCTAATAGGAGCCATTGACTTTAAAAACATTTATTAAACAAAATTAAAAATAATAGGAAGACATAAAGTGCAACAAAATCCTTGCCTGAAATCTTCTATAGAAGAGATTGAAATATTAATTTAGTTGCAGTTTATTTTTGTAGATTTCAGTTGCTATTGGCCATGTCTATCTTACTATCTAGTATAACCAACTTCTATCCAAAATTAATATTTATCATTCAAATTATCAAGTTAATTGTGAATCAATCTTTAGAAATGTGCTTGACAATGTCATACATAATCATTTAAAAAGATTTGTGTTTGTTTCGTAAGTTCTATTAGTCCTATAGTAAAATATTGAACGACAAGGTATATACTTACGGGAAGAGTAAAATAGCCTTGGTAAACTTACTGAAGTACAGCCACCAAGGGTGCAAGAAAATACTTCAAGTCTGTTTGGATGTAAAAATAAAAAAAAACTTGATTTATATTAATTTATTTCTATTCAAAATACAGGCAAAAATTTAACAATTTCCCATTGCAAAGTCAGCAGAGACTTAACAGCAAGCATAGACATTCATATGACATTGAAGGAGAGATTAGCTTCACTTGATGTATCACTGAGATAATGGAGCAGACATTGCCATGTTTGGTGTCTCATTCTCAGAAGCAATGAGTCAAAAGATGAACTGGTAGTTAATGAACTAAACAAAAGACTAGTTGGCCTATTATCAACATCAAGAGGGTGCTGGGATGATTTGCAAAACAAAATGTCTTCACTCTTCTCAGTTAGCAGCTGTGCTTAGCAGAATATCAAGAGTGAGGTCAGATTCATTTTTTTTATATTATCCAGCCAGTTTTTCTTTGGATGACACTTTCTTAATGTTCCCTCCACTGTACCTTTACATTTATGAGGAGTTCTTCTTTAAGTTTGTTCTTTTCCTAATATCTGATGCCCAGGAGTGTTCTGTACCATATACTCTCAAAAGCTTGAATTCTTCTTGCAGCCTCACTGGTCAGTGTCCAACAATCATTTTATGGTCTCAATGGTCATGAGTTTGAACTCGCCTGTTGTCATTCCCTCCTGTCCAGCAGCAAGTTTGGGCTAGGATGTAATAATCTTCAAATCTGAAGGAACATCAGAAATCAAAACAACTTTCACAATGCTATAGGACTAAAGAAGCCACTAGCAAAGAATACAGGTTTTATTTTACTGGAAGGTGATATTACTCTTTCCGATTTTCCACAATTTACTTCTGACATAGAATGCTAGGCTTAAACAAGTTTTTATTTCTTTTAACCCTTCCCCCCGCTCTAATATGTTCCATCATAGATATTTAAATGAGTCAATTTCTTTTAATGTTTGACCACTTGGCTGTGTGTATTATCTGATATTATCTCCCCCATAAACAATTATTTTTCATCACTAATTTCCATGTGTACTTCTTTGGCTGCAGCATCCAGTATATATATATAAAAAAAGGAGAGATTCTATCAAATCTGCATTTTCTTCAGCATCATTAACAAACCTGAAATTGAGAAACCAGCTGCCTGTTTAAGGTCAAGCTAAGAATAAATAATTCATGAGTTTCATGATATGCTATATAAAAACATGTTTTAAAAACATGGGAAGAGAATGCATGCTTGACACACTCCTATGAATGTCCTAAAATTTTCTTTTGACTATTCAGAAATAATTCATGTTGGCTTATGCCATGTTACTCATGTTGGCTTATGCCATGTTACTGAATCAGGTCGAAACTATAAGTAACACCTAGAGTAACACCTTTAGATAAATCACTAAATTTAGAAAGTCTTCAGGATAGATAAAAGACTTGAAAGTAAAGTCGCAATTATACATAAAACACTGAACCATAATCTTCAAATACAAAAACAAAATTTAATAAAATACTCATAAAGACACAAAAAATAAAGGCACATCCCTCATCCCATATGCTAGGACAAATTTGTACAAATACTCCTTCTTCCCTATTGCTATTAAGAGCATGGAATGGGTTGCCTGAGCTAGCCAGGAAAACCAGTGACTTGGCAGAATTTAAGTCATTGGTTAATATGCATGACTGAATGCTTGATGCGTTGGATGTAATCATCTTCTTTTTTGAAGTAACGTTTGTATTATATAAGATAAGATAAGAAGAAACTATAAAGTTGTGTATCAGATCTTTTTAGTGTTAAAAGCATATTTCTTTAAACAATCTTTTTTCTTGAGTTCGCTGTGAATATTATTAGTATTATTTTGTTTGGATGACTGCTCCAGGTCTTTTCTTAGGCAATTCTTCCCATATGGCTTATGAATGATGTCCATAGGAAACTGCTACACAAGATTTAATCTGTTCAGCCACAAGTAGGTCTAATGTTTTTCTTGAATGTAGTGAAAAAAAGTGGTTTTCACAATAGCAAGCTAGTTTGAAACTATTGGTGATTGTTATAAAATAGTCCACAAACAATTGTGTTCTTTAATGAAAATGTGGAATGCATTAAGGAAAAAGCTCTCTGAGGGACATATGAAGTGATTGGTTCACTAAGGTACGAGGGCATTTCTTTGTTGTAAATGCACTGATAACAAAGTGTGGCCAACTTTTAGTTAATTCATGCATTCACAACAAGCCAATGGAGAGTATGTAGAATTATGTCTTCTGTAGAACTATCCATGCAACATTAATCTGAATATGCTGCAACTTAGCAATTTGTCATCAGGTATACTGGCCAGCACAGCAAGGCAGTAGTTAGGGTGGGAGTGTATAAATGCAACAGCTACCTAAACATTCTCAGAATGATAAGAATAAGTACATTTCTTTGTTTATGTGCTAGGAAAAAATCATTTAAGAACACTTAATTTCAAAGTGCCATTAGAAAATGATACATATCAGCCTTCCATGAAAACCAATAGTGTAAACAGTGCAGTTTACAACATTAATACCTAAAGGGTTGCAATTTTCTGAAGAAACATCCCTAATCTCTAAGAAAAGATTTTTAAAATGGAGAGGTGTCTTGAAAAACAAAACTTACCTGAAATGCTGCCCAGGTGATATAGGTCCATTACAAAACACTTCCTTATGGGACATGTCACAACTGGCATTGTCACCAACTGTAAAGTTGACATTGCTAACTTTTTCTGAAAGATCAACAACAAAACATTAACATTTGTAGTTTATATATCCAGTAGATATTACAAAAAGAATTAAACATGAAATTCTAAACTCTATACACAAAAAACTTTTTTCAAAATCACTTTCTAACATTTTTTATGCTAATTCCTAAGTTAATTTAAATTTAGTATTTTAGAACAAAAAATTGATTATTAATATTTTTATTTTCTCCATTAGGGATATTTAATTCATAAATGTGCATAATACAGTGGTATAGCATTGCCTGCACAATAAATAAGTCTGTTCTATATTCCACTTGATAATTTCCTTGAAGATTTGGTTGGGGTTGAGTAATTCTTTAGCTATTCAGAAAAATCACTCTTTAGTTCATGATTTGAACATTTTAACATCACAAAGAAGAAATAAGACACTGATTACAAAGACTAATAGAGACTAGAACTCTTTTGTTCCTTTGACAATGAAGTTGTTGAGCCAAATGTAACTTCCTGTTGTCCATTTCACATGTAATGTTTAAGAGACACTGGGGAATGAATGTACATTTTGTGTGCTATTGTTCATTGTTTGCTTTAATAATGTATTATTTGTATTTCATGATTGTAAAACTCATTTTCTCAAGGATAATTATTATTATTAAATCAAACATAGATAAACGAGTTGATGTGATTTCAATTTTCCATTGATTGCTACTATAAAATTAATTGCACTGGGAACATGCCAGTGGCTAGACTTACCTGTGTGACTCTTTCGTATGAATTGCTCCCAGCTCTCATCTGTAGCTCGGTAGCTTTGGGTGAAAGATTTTTCCTTGGCTTGACTCCATGTTAGTTGATCTTGATAGAATGTTGGCCATTTGTTAAATTGCTCAGCTGTGTCTAGGATTTACAGTTTAAGACCGAAAAATAGATTAATATGCTCTAGTAAGGACAATATCAAGTGACTAGCACAGTGTCCTGTTATAGATTTAATAACCAACATGTTCAAAGTTCCATTCTTTTGAGTACCATATCATTGTCAATCATACGAAACATTCCCTTTCAATAAGCAAGTGATATCCATCAATGTTTTTTTTTTAATTTAATTTATGTCATAGTCAAAGAGGTCACTCATGTTTTTAACTTTGTCACTATATTGCAAACTTTTCCTGGTAATAGATGGTATGCTATCTTTCAAAAATGTGATAAAAATGTATTTTGAAAATGTTATTGTAATTATTAAAAACAAATCTTAATATACTCTAACTATAATCAGTACCCCCAAAGACTGTCAACCTTATGGACTATGATATGTATATATATCAGACTGCCTTTGTAGTGTTCTAGCAGACAATATTTTAACGATTCATGATTTATCTGACCATTCAAGTCTACAAGACCTACCTGCTCCACAAGCCTCATCCAGGCATATAGCCACTAGAACACCAAAAGCTACTATTTCTCCATGACTGTTGTCCATCAAAGTCTTCAGACAGATATTGACACTCATGGAACTATTGCTTGTTGAGTCAGTAGATGTCCAGTGCTTCAACAAGTTATCTGTATTCAGCAGAGCTAGTGGAGCTTAAAAAAAAAATAATTTTATTATTTGCTAAAAATATCAATAAAATCATGTTGTTCTGACGTGTCTCAACTTAGCTAAGAATTAAGTAAACAAATTTAAAGTGGTTTTTGAAAGGTAACAATTCAAAGAAGGTCCAATTGTTACCCAAATCGCTGAAAATATGATTTTTACTTAAGGCTTTCTAAACAAGATCATTCGATCAAAATATAATTTTTTAGAACTGAACAGGGAACAGCGGAATAATACATCATATGTTTACTAAAATGATGAGTGAACTACCAAACTAAGATGCACGTCTTTCTAAGTTGTTTTTTTAATCAAGATGCCATGTTGAGATGCCTGACCCAGAGTAGCTCCTTAAAAGGACTGCCTGATATGGAAAGCATTGCAAATATTTTTAAGATCTGAGCCTCCCTGTCTGAGTTTATTTGTTTTGTTTTCTGAAGGAATGAAGGATTGAATAGAAACCAAGGACTATTGCTAAAACTTGCTGTATGAGAAAAGTCATCAGTTCCGGTAATTAACTTTAGATATTAAATTGCATTCGTCCTTTTTACAAAGGAAGCTCAGTTTGAAAGAAGTATAGGATGCATAATTCGGTTGTTTTAGTTGTTTTTTTTTTGGTCATGTAGTATGTGCTCCAGACTCTCATTACAATGGATCAGACCTGCCCTCAACCATCACCTCATGCTCTGCAGAATGTTTGGGTAAGGATGTTTTATCAAACAAAACACACTTAAAGTTTTAAGTGGATGGTTTTGTTATAAAACAAAAAAAAAATTTTTTTTTTTTTTTTTTTTTTTTTATAACAAAACCATCCACTTAAAACTTTAAGTGTGTTTTGTTTGATATAATAGATAGGTAATAGAACAATAAGTAATTTTACTTAAGATAAGATAATAATCTTCATTTCTGAAAAAAAATATTTTTTTTTGTTTTATAACAAAACCATCCACTTAAAACTTTAAGTGTGTTTTGTTTGATATAATAGATAGGTAATAGAACAATAAGTAAAATTAAATGTTAAATAAATATTTTTTAATATTTAATTAAAATTAAATAAATATTTTATATGCCAGTGCACAAACATTTTTAGAAAAACACGAGTTTATTAATTGTACTAACCTTGGGCAGGTAAATAAATACTTTTTGTTTCAGGTTTTCCCAGTTGGTCCACATCTTTCACTTTGGCTCGTATCTTAATGTGAACAGATGCATTTCATAAATATTAATATTTTATTTTAAATTTGCATATATTAAGAACTAGTTTTTTTTCATACAAAGCAATGAACGTAACAAAGTTTGCTTAAGATTCCTCGTGATAAATTTTCTTTCAGTCCCAAATACAGTTTCAAGAGCTTGGGTAAACAGCTTGAGACAGAAAGCTAAACTTATAGGCTTACTGCTAGATATCAATTGTTTGGTACTTTTAGTGGGCAAGAAAGTACTTTGTTAAAGTACCTACAGACATGCCATAGAGTTTTGGGTAAAATTTCTACCTTTGATTTGTCAAGTGTCAAGCTGAGAATGTTATAGTAAATAAATTGTACATCAATCTACTAAAATTATATTAAGTCTTAATAAATATATATTGCTACATCTCTATCTTGTTTTATCTTGTAAATTACAGATGTTCCTACAAGGAAGAAAATGTATTGCTATAATGTTGATATTTGCATTTCACTTTGGATCCAATAGCTGCATATAGAGGGGTGGGGGGAGAGGGAATGGTGTGTAGGTAACAATGTTCCAACCATAGCCAAAGCAGAAGCTCGTATCTAGTTTAAAGCCCCAACCTTGCAAAATTTTAAAAAAAGTAAAGTTCCATTTTAGACCTTGTGATCTATAGGGCAGATGATGTAAAGTTCATCTGTTTCTGTGGTCCATGGTTAACAAGGGTGTCATGTAGCCATGAGGCAGATCTTTGGTTCGGGCGTAGAGTTGAAAGGAATAAGAGAGATCTAAATGGAGGGATGTGATAAAGCAAGACAGAGACCTCCATCGGCTGTCACACCACAGGGATGGATGGATGGATGATTGTTAGTTAGAAATTTCTTAATGAACACTATATTTTGTATTCACTTTTATCATTAAATCTAATATTTCTCTTTCCCTCAAGATAAAATCAAAATTTGTTTTGACTTAAAATAAAAAAAAGCATTCTCATATGAATTAGTTATAAATTTTGTCATTTGAATTAGTAGTTGTCTTAATTTATAAATGTAGAAAACAATAATTCATTAGCTCAAGCATTCTATCTTTCTATATTTACCTGAAGTGTATAGTTGATCTGTGGAAACATTTTGGCTGAGAAACTGTACTGGCGTTGGCAGGGTTGTCTTCCAGCAGATATTGTGGAATGTATGGGTTTTCTAGTTAAAGTGTCACTCAAGTCATGTCTCTGAAGAGACTAAAAAGAAATGCAACTGTTAATATTGTATCAATTATTTGTTTTCAAAAAGTGTATCATTTCTCATTCCAATATCAAAAATGTATTAGGAAATTTTCTTAATAAGAATTATCTGAATTAAATTCTTACTTTGTTCAGACCATGTTAGTAATCTGTTGTATGTAAAAGTAAAACCCATTTCAGACATTGCGATCTCTAAGGTGAAGGAAAGCTCATCTTTTTGCTATGGCCAATGGTTAACAAGGGTGTGACATGGCCAGCACAACAACCAACTGCTTTAGTTTTCCTCAATTTATGTCAGTTAACTATTAGTGTTGGTTAACTATAGGTGTTGGGTAACTATTAGTGTTGGGTAACTATAGGTGTTGGGTAACTATTAGTGTTGGGTAACTATAGGTTTTGGGTAACTATTAGTGTTGGGTAACTATTAGTGTTGGGTAACTATAGGTGTTGGGTAACTATTAGTGTTGGGTAACTATTAGTGTTGGGTAACTATTAGTGTTGGGTAACTATAGGTGTTGGGTAACTATTAGTGTTGGGTAACTATAGGTGTTGGGTAACTATTAGTGTTGGGTAACTATAGGTGTTGGGTAACTATTAGTGTTAGGTAACTATAGGTGTTGAGTAACTATAGGTGTTGGGTAACTATAGGTGTTGGGTAACTATTAGTGTTGGGTAACTATTAGTGTTGGGTAACTATTAGTGTTGGGTAACTATAGGTGTTGGGTAACTATTAGTGTTGGGTAACTATAGCTGTTGGGTAACTATTAGTGTTGGGTAACTATTAGTGTTGGGTAACTATAGGTGTTGGGTAACTGTTAGTGTTGGGTAACTATTAGTGTTGGGTAACTATAGGTGTTGGGTAACTATTAGTGTTGGGTAACTATTAGTGTTGGGTAACTATAGGTGTTGAGTAACTATAGGTGTTGGGTAACTATTAGTGTTGGGTAACTATAGCTGTTGGGTAACTATTAGTGTTGGGTAACTATTAGTGTTGGGTAACTATTAGTGTTGGGTAACTATAGGTGTTGAGTAACTATAGGTGTTGGGTAACTATAGGTGTTGGGTAACTATTAGTGTTGGGTAACTATAGGTGTTGGGTAACTATTAGTGTTGGGTAACTATAGGTGTTGGGTAACTATTAGTGTTGGGTAACTATAGGTGTTGAGTAACTATAGGTGTTGGGTAACTATTAGTGTTGGGTAACTATAGGTGTTGGGTAACTATTAGTGTTGGGTAACTATAGGTGTTGGGTAACTATTAGTGTTGGGTAACTATTAGTGTTGGGTAACTATAGGTGTTGGGTAACTATAGGTTTTGGGTAACTATTAGTGTTGGGTAACTATTAGTGTTGGGTAGAGTTCAGTAGAGTTGGGTAGACTAAGGGGCATCCTTAAAATCCTGAAATTAAAAATCCCATCCTTCACCGAGACTCAAATCCAGGACACCTTGCCTCAGAGGGTGTAGGCCAGATTTAAAGGAGGGCAGGAGAGGCCATTACAGTATAGTAAAAAAAGTATGTCAGAATTTCAATGGATCAGAAACCTTTACTTTTTTTTTAATTATTACTACTAATAATACATAAATGCAGCTACAGATTTAAGCAGTGTGTCAACTTAGGGGTGATCCTCCACATTCTTCTTCTTCTTCTAGCCAGCATTATTGCTGCTGAGCTGTGAGATCTTTTGCAGACTGTGCCAAGGAAAAAAAGTGTGCTGTTTTCTTCAGTTGTTCAGCACTGCCATACATGGTGGTGGTTATGTTGGGCTGTAGTGGAAGTAGGGTCTGCCTAAGGTGGATTAGGGAGGGGCATTCAAAGAGGATATAGTTTACGGTTTCAAAGGGGTGGGCGCAGTGTCTGCAAAAGGGTAGTTGTGTGGAGTTTATTTTGTTCAGGTGGTAATTTAATAGTGGTGTGTGTCCTGTTCTTAGTTGGAAGATTGTAGAATGTTCTTTGCGGGGGAGGAAGTTAATACTGTCCAGTTTGTTAGGCGTAGTCATTTCTTTGTACATGGCTCTGCCTGTGTTTCCTGATGCCCATTGGTTGAGCCACTCCTCTTTGTGATTGTTGACTAACATTGACCTTAGGGTGAGGTAGTTAACAGGTCTATCTGGTTGTTCCATAGATGAACCTGCCTTTGATAGCTTATCTGCCTTTTCATTTCCCATGATGCCAATGTGTCCAGGGATCCACTGTAGTGTGATATTGATATTTAATTTTGATATCATCTGATGGATTATCACAATGAGTGTTGTCAACTCTCTTGGGCTGTTTGAGGTGCTGCTGTTAAGTGCTTGTAGAGTAGATTGGGAGTCTGTAAATACAACAATATCTGATGGTGGTTGCACTCCTTCATATAATTTGTTTTCCACTGTCTGGAGTGCTATGGTAATTGCCTCAATTTCGGCTTGGAAGTTTGAGCAGTAATCGCCACAGGGTGCGCTTATCTCAAAGTGTTTATTTTTAGGGAAGACCAGGAAGGCACCAAGACCAGCATTGATGGTAGCTTTGAAAGCCGATCCGTCTGTATAAATATGGATAGCTGTTTTTTTATAGCTTTCAATTGTTTCAAGCGTGCCTACTTTGAGCTCCAGTGGATTTGATTCTTTTGTTAAGGTGTTATTTAGTAAATGTGTTTTGATGGTTGGTTGTCTGTAGTTTAGTGATCCTCCACAAACTCAGCAACATACTTTTTTTTTACTAAAATATTCTTAGTATTTTTTTTCCTAAAAAAAAGGAAAATGATATTAAATCTAAGAGTACTCTTTTAATTTCTTCTCAGATATGGCAAGCTTTTACATCGAAGCATTATAATAAAGTGGATTTTTATTAAAGTTGTTGAATAAGTGAATAAGGATAGGGGCTCACACGAAATCCTGATCCAGAGCCTCCACTTACTTAAATCCGGCCCTGTTACAGATTATATTTGTAGTTTTCATCTTTTCTGTCTGATATTTTAAAAGATAAAAGTTCAGTTCTAAAGAAATAGAACAATTTCATATACAGCGATATTTTAAAATAAGCCTTGTGTTACCAATCATACCAAGTCTAATTTACTAATAGGCCTACCAAGTATAATGTACCAGTAGGCCTACCAAGTGTATGTATAGCCTAAGTTACTAGTAAGCCAAGTTTGATGCCCCAGTAGGCCTACCAAGTGTATGTATAGCCTAAGTTACTAGTAAGCCAAGTTTGATGCCCCAGTAGGCCTACCAAGTGTATGTATAGCCTAAGTTACTAGTAAGCCAAATTTGATGCCCCAGTAGGCTAATAGTTTAATAGTAGGCCCACCCATCTAGAAGAAGGAAAACTGAATTCAAACCTCTGCTACCATGGGGAAGGCTTTGGGAGTCAAGCCTAAGGAAAAATCAGAAGAGTGAGCAAATAGTGTTTCACCCTGGCAGAGCCTGCAGCTCCGTTGATCTCAAACTGTATCGGCACTTGTCTTTCCTTTTGATAGATCAGATTGGGGGGGGGGGGCGACTGCTGTTTCACATTGTTCCTACCATAGATAATTTCTCTCATGTATATGAGATTATCCACAGATGCTTCATGACTGAAGGAGGCCATAGATATAAAGATAGACTAGTAGGCCTACCAAGTATCATGAACAAGTATTAATATAATATCAGTTGATCTTTTCTACATTATTGTATTTGCTTCTCTCTTCACTTCTTAGGTTGGTATCTTTAAAGCAGCTTTACATGTGGCATCACCAAGCAACAGATCATCTGCTACTTTTGCCTGCACCATCCTCCCGGTTTAGGTTGATCAGAAGATGAAGGTAAAATTAAGAAAAAGTCTTAATAAGTTAATATCAATGTGTTTGGGGTTGACACATTTATTAAGTTTGGTAACCGTGTGTGTATACCTACCTCAGCTGATACACTGACATGAAACTCCTGAATGTCACCATGCCGATCTAGTTCTGTTGGACATTCCCAGGTCACAGTAACATGTTGATCACTTGTAGGCAGCGACACTATCACATTGCTAACAAGGCCAGGAACTGGACAAAAACAGAGAAGAGGAATCATTAGCAATGACTTCAGTTGACTATACTACTATAGGACTATAGGGGTCTATAGATCACAAATTTAACATTTTACCATCACAGAGAAGATAGATCTACAAGACACTAATCAACAAGACATTAGATTAGAGGGTCTAAATGATTAATAATTAAAACACATGAACAGACACTGATTACAAGACATAAACACATGAACAGACACTAATCACAAGACATATCGGGTAATAGACATATGAACAAGACATTGATCAGTGCAAACACAACATACAAAGTTAATTTCTAAATCTCTTTGTTCCATAGATTCATAGTGATACAGAACAATCAAACACATTTTTAAAAAAAGTCACCTATAAACTAAAGCTGTTGCCAACTAAGAGTCTAAGTATAAATTGAGAGTGTTGTGAAGTTATTTGAAGAGTTTCAAAACATATAACTTCATCAATTTATGCTTCTTGTGAATATATATTCGGATATCTTGACACTTAAAAATTGTTGGTCACCCTGGTTAATGATACTAAAAAATATTTGAGAAGCTTACACCAAAAGTGTATTTCTATAAAATAAACTGACCATCACTTCGGGATCTGCAGATATCAGAGTGAACATTGCTGGACGCGCCAAATGATGTAGACGCATTCAGTATCACTTTGTGTGGCCAGTAAATGTCCAGGTTCTCAAATGTCAACGAAGTGTGTAACGTCTCTGAAATATGAAAACAAAATCAAACTTTAGAATAGACTTAAAAAAAAAATCATCTAACCCACCTACCGCTAACGTTCGTTTTAATGATCCATAATAACCACAATCATTAGAGTTTAAACCCGTGGTTCCCAAACGTTTTGTCTCGTAGACCCCTTGCCATGTTTTCTGGTTTTTGGTAGACCCCCTGCTGAACTTGCATTGCAATTTTTGCACATTCATCATTTTTTAAAACTAATTTCTAACTTTAGTGAGTTGAAGAGTGAAAAAAGTAATTTAAAGCTACAAATTAAGTTATAGAGATCTATCTTTTTTATTGATAAAATTCAAATTTAAACCAATTAAAATAACAATTAATATGTATTATGTATTGCTGGAATCATCAAACATACTGGAATTATTTTTCCAGGTGTATCATCCGTTGTTATGGATATTATGTTTCATATGGGAATTTGTTGTAGTTCTTCAAACATTAAATATCAATTAATTAATTTGCCTTAAGTATCATTGTAAAAGTTTTCGTAAAGAGCAGTTTCTCGAGTATTTCTTGATCTTTCAGGTGCGGCACAAATATTGGAGTCCGCGGAACAGTTGTCACTAAGGGCGATAACTGGCTTCTAAACTAGTAAGGCTCATTAGCCAAGGTTTGCTACCCACTTGAATTTAAAACTCTGCTGCCTTGCAACTATACCCAAACATGGGAAAGTTTTCGAGGGTCGACCCTGAGGAAAAATTAGGAGCCGGCGAACTTTATGCAGTTTGCAGCACACAGCGCTACACCCTGTCAGAGCCTGCGACGCCGCAGATACAAAACTGTATATATGTCGTTTGCAAAGAGTTATAAGAAGTTTTTAATGGTATGACTCATGCCACCGAAGTGCCCTTGAACTGTATTATTGCGTACAGAAATTCTTTAAATACTATCAAATGTAGGCTTATGTAAAACACTTTTAAAACTACAGCGGCTGGTAAAATCAATGTTGTATCTATTAGTATTTCCGTACTTTGCTATAAGTAAAGAGATATTGTAAGACTCTCACAAACCATTATCTTCTCTCTATAATGTAGGAGAGATTTTGTGGTTCTCTTCTTTATTTTGACTGTTCGAAAGTTTGTCAAACTTTTATCTATTTTGTCAGGATGGCATCGTCTCAAATGATCTTCCAGCGTAATTCGTTTCATATTGTCATAAAAAGGCAATTAGGCAACCGCTTGTTTGACAATGAAAGAATATCTCCCAATTTTAAATTATTATTGCTGTACAGTCTACATTTCTTTATGTTAAAAATTAGTCACATGTAGACAAAATTAAGCTTTTAAATAAGTATTGGAATTAAATACAACAATTTTTCATTTGAATAGCAAGATAGATATGTAAAGGATTAACTAAGGTACATATTATATACATACATATATTAGTGTATGAAAGAATTTATTTTTTCACTTTCGTAGACCACTTGAAAGTCTTCTAGACCACTGGGGGTCTATATAGACCACTTTGGGAATCACTGGTTTAAACGAATCAGTGGTATATCCTGATATCTTTGATTTTTTTCAATAGCTCTATTCGTATCCAATCTACTTTATACCCGCTAGTTAGTTGTCCATTTGTTTGTAAGTTGCAAGTAATAAATGCTTCCTCTATTTGAGCATTATTTTGTACTACAAAGGGGAAGAAAGAAAATTGGATTCTAAAGTGCTGAAAAAAAAGGATAGGTAAAGGTAAAGGTAAAAAAAAGTACATAGGAAAAAAAACATAGATTGTCAGCACTTTCTTTCCTTACACCAAAAAGCTACCTATCTATAGATCTAGTATTTTCCGCCATGTATGTAAATCGAATTTTTCTGTTCATTAACAAATTTAATTAATAATGCGTATACATGTCAACCACATTGTAAGCGAAAAAGTTTTTTCTTTTTAAGACCTAAGAGCTGAATATTTTTAATGGGGAGGCAAGATCCCAGTAATCATTAATGTTGAGAAAATGTCTTTTATTGATTTAATAATAATTAGGCCTATAGTTCGTTAGCAATTCTGGGCGGAGAATGTGTAAAGGCAACCTTATTGGGGTTTTTTTATGAGCGAAAGGGGGATGGCGTTTCAGAGGTCCCCTAAGAAACGCCTTAAATACCAACTTAGGCCACAACTTGCTCTGATTTTAAGAAACGCCGAAAAATCCCCATTTTACACCACCCCTCCCCAATTGGTAAAAAAAACTCAATACAATACCCCCCCCCTCCCCAGAGTAACATAACAAGAAAATTCGAATTTTAGAAAAGACTTATTTATTGTCATTTTCCCAAATTACATTTTTCATTATGGTATCGATAGAAACGATGGGGAAAATATCGACTTCTTTCGGCGCTTTGATCTAATTATCGAAATGTTCAAGTCGATCATCGAAAATTTCCTTCGTGTCTATCCATTTCCCATTTCATCCATTTCTTCGTCGTTTGTAATCAGTCGCCTAGCTTGGTATTTATACCAACGCCATGCAAGTTTTCTTAGTGTGGTTTCATCAAAGTATCTGATGCACAATACGTGTTGCGTTCTTGACAGATTCGTGATTGAATCTTCCCTTTCAAATTTGGACAAAATTGATCGTAACTTACAGGTTTTGACATCTTTACTGAATAGTTGAAGCTTTGAAAGAGATTCGGAAACTTCATTTTTGCCTCATCACTTTGAAATATTGGTCCACTTCGTCATAACTCTTCACCTTCACCTTTACCTATCCCATGGTCTGTTTGACCGTTGGGACACCACACAAGATTAGTCGACCGTCTTTCTCCATTCCTCTCTGCCTTTTGCCTTGGCTAGAACCTCTTTCAACGGCAGGCCAGTCCATGCTATTATGTTGTCTTCCTATCGCTTTCTCTGTCAGCTTCTTCTTCTTCTTCCTGGTACTGTTCCCTGAAGGAAAGTCTTTGCGAGCCCCGAAGACCTTCTAACATGGCCATAGAGTTTTAGTTTCCGTGTTTTTACACTAGTTATCAGGTCATCGTGGGGTCCAATCGCTTTAGTAGGCCTGTCTCCAATCTCTCGGTTTTAGATGCGGTCTTTAAATCAAATAACTTACAACTTGCGGGTATATTACTTACAACATAAACATTATTGAAGTTCTCATAACGTATTTTAGTCAAACACATAAAACTAGTCATTTTAAACAGATAACAAGTGATGGTTTAACAAATCAAATGAATGTATAGAAGTATACAAACACATTCAATTACAAGATGTCCAATAATTGAAACAGTATAGATCTAGTTCAACTCACTTTAAGACTAGTGCTTACGATGTATAGCCTAATGGTTGCAGGTGGTTCTGTCTGATGTCGTCTCGTTTCTTCCGTCCACCCCTTTCATACCCTCCCTGCATCAATCCTATAAAATATCTCACCAGAGTCCAGACACTAGACAAACATACACCGTAATGTTTTATTATAAGTATCCAACGTTCTTTCAGAAATGAAGATCACTACCTCCTTGTGCATCTTCTGCAGGACAGCGTGAGGGTGGTAAAGGAAAGGGCATAGCACACTACCAGACAGAACTCCTTAGTGACCCAGTCTACACTTATCACGTTTTGATATCTGCAGTGAGGCTGGACATTAAAATACGAACAATTCGCAAAAAATATATTTTGGGTCCTGGGTTCATATTCGATTTTAGGGCGCCCCTGAGTCCGCCCAACTCTAATGGGTACCTGACTTTAGTTGGGGAAAGTAAAGGCGGTTGGTCGTTGTGGCCAAATGTCACATGACACCCTGCTCGTTAAACGTAAAACAAAAGAAACAGATAACTTTAAAATCGTTTGCCCTATATAGATCGCAAGGTCTGAAAGAGGAACTTTAATTATATATATATATATATATATATATATATATATATATATATATATATATATATATATTATATATATTATATATAGGCCTATACAGATACACAGCCCCACACGCAAATGCACCTGTTCACAAAGTGGTCAAAAAGTTTTGCGTTAAGAAATACTTCAAGTCAAAACATAAAAACAATTTACCTGTCGAATTAGTTACCGTGTAAGTGTTGCTACTGCTGGTATAGAAGTTGCTGCCTCTGTACAGACTCAAATGATAAGAGATGTTGCAGTTGGAATGCTGCGGCTGTTCCCAATGAAAAGTTATGGCTCCAGGAGCTTCGCTTCTACATTTCAGCAAAATAGATGGCACTGAAAAATACAAGCATCGACCTATGTTGAGCTTCCACTATCATGGACAGGAGCTTCATATGAACGGAATAGAGGAACATAGAGAACTGAAAGTAAAGGGGGCGCGGTGCCTGAGTAGTTAAGAGCTTGGCTTCCGAGCCTGGGGTCCTGGATTCGAATCTCGGTGGAGACTTGGATTTTGAATTTCGGGATTTTTTTGGGTGCCCCTGATTACACCCAGCTCTAATGGGTACCTGACTTTAGTTGGGGAAAGTGAAGGTGGTTGGTCGTTAAGCTGGCCACGTGACACCCTGTTAACAGTAAGAGTAAGAAACAGATGACCTTGTCATCATCTCCAGTATAGATCGCAAGATCTCAAAGAATAAGACAGACTAAGACAGTTTTATTGATCCTTATGGAAATGTGTAGTGATTACAAGGACTCTTTTCTGATATAAAGACAAACAGAAACATATTCATAAATAGAACTGACACGGGGTGGGGGGGGGTCTATACTGAAACCATGGGCGTAGCCAGGGGGGGGGGGGTTCTTGGGGTTCAACCCCCCCCCCCCCCGAAAAAAAATCCTGGCTACGCCCATGACTGAAACTATACAACAATTTATCTAGTGATGTTTCTTTGCAATATATCTTCAAGCATAAGACAATTTTTATTTTTATAACTTTTGCTATTTATCAAATTAACAATTTGTTGTCCTGTAGATCATATAAATCGTAGAGAATATTTCACACACACACAATGGAAATACCATAGGTTACAATCTTTTAAAAATAAAAATAACATTTTGACGTGACATTTTTATTATTTTTTTTTTTTGCTCCCTTTTTTTACCAGGTAGCTTTTTTGTTAAACCTAGAGGAAACTAAAGAAGTGTAAAATTAAGAGATGCAATTAAATACAATAGTGTCATGTAAAAGTGTCAACATAATAGCTTAGTAGTTTTTAAATTAGTGGCAGTTGGTAGCAGGAGAATGAGGATTACAGCTCCCGCCGCCTCAGCGTGGTGCCTCCGTGGAAACGTCTAGTAGTGGAACTAGATAGGCTAAGTACCGGGTAGCGAACTAGACCTAAGCCAGATACCATGTGTGAGCTTTTTTTTTTTTTTTTTTTTTATCTCACTCGGGGTGGGGGTGGAACAAATGCCAGCACCCCAATCTAACAAGTCCGCCACGCCGTTCCACAAAGGGGGCCGTCATCAGTGTCCCCATAGTTAGCGTTGCCGTCGGCCACTTATAGCGAGTGGACCCAAGACCGGGAGCGGTGCCGCTGTTTATGTGGCACGGTCTCTGCCCAGTCTATGGCCGCTACTACTGGGAGCCCTCAGAAAGGACAGGGGTGAAGAGACCCATGTCCAGGCCTGTTCGTTGGATAAAAGCCTTTCTAACCATCAACGAGATAACGGCGCCGTCGGCGCTGATTCCCTACTGGACTTCATTGAAGGTAACAGTAGAAAAGAATGGTTCTTACCTTGTGGTGGTGTGGTGACTGTTGTGTTTGACGTCATCCCAACCCCTGCTCCATTAATAGCAGCGATACTGACAAGATACTGCTTACATGATACTAATTGGTGTATTGTGTATTTCGCCGTTCTGTCGGCAAGACTGATAGCAGAAACTCTAGTCTTATTGTTGCATTTCAGTGCATCATCTAGCTTCATTAGGAACAAAAAAAAATGAATACGACTTTTGATTATCGCAAACAAAATTAGAACAGTTATCAGAAAATCTCGTTTCTAATACGAAGTAATTATTGCTTACAAATGGCGGTTTCTAAACAAGTTATCTTAACATCAACATGAAAGACCCATGTTTTGATTGAACTATCACTTTGCCTTTAATGTCAGTTTTTTATGTCAGCTTATTATGTTGTAGAATAATGTAGAATCGCGGTCTGGCTGTTTAATCTAGATCTATATTGCGTACAACAAAATCACAATTTGTATTAGGTGGTGAAGTTTTAACCGAGAGATCAGATAAGACACGAGCTTGATTTATCTCTAATAAACGAACTCTTTTTGAACAAGGTTACAAAAACAATTTGTGTGGGAACACAAACTCAATATCGGCCCCCGAAGTGGTCCACCGAGGCCGATAAAAATGCAGGTTTAATATTTTCAGAAAGAATATCAGAATGAAATTCTATCAAATGCAAATGACAGGTCTATTCCTCTTTCGAAGGACGCTAAAAATCACAAATAATTAGGTGTCAGATTTTATTTAACAAGAATTTAATTAAACATTATATAACGCATTAACTACTTTTCTTCTATAAAAGTCTATCTATTTATTTAACATTTAAGATTGTTGGGATATTTTTTGTTACATCTTAAAATTGCTTTACCTGGATTGGCATGTCAGGGGACAGCAATACTTGTTCCAAGCACACTGCACCTGCCCACAGGTAGATGACGTAGCCCTGCAGACGTCCATTCACATGTTCTGGAGACGTCCACGCCAAGTGAATACTTCTAGGATCACTACTGACATTCAACCAAGTCACCTTGTCGGACTCTGAATAATGTTACAGTGGAGAAAGATGTAAGCCTACTATATTTACAATTAGAGGGCTATTAATAGACCAAAGCGATTTTTATATGCCGTGCGTTTTATATGATGAGAATATTGTTGAAATTCTCTTGTCATTAATTATTTTTTAAGTTAGGATTGGGTGACATGAACTAGATTATTTTATATAGTAATATATAATAGATTTTTATAGATTTTAGTAACAGCAGATTTTTTTTGGGTGTGGGGAGCGGGGGAGAGGAGGAAAAATAAGTTTTTAATAAAAAAAAAATTGCACTTTTTAAAATGATATTTGTACAAAGTTCAGGGGCGTAGCTAGGAATTTCCCATCGTTTTGGGGCCCGGGGGGCCTGACCTGATTGGGGGCTTCTGCACTTTGAGTAATATTTAATTTTTAATGTAAAAAACACTCATTTGGGAGTCCCCCTCAAGTGGGTGCCCCGGGGGATTTCAAATTCTCCCCCCTTCTCCCCCCACCCTAGCTGCGTCACTGGTACAAAGCTTATATTAACTCAGCCCATCTGTCTAGTACAAATCTTACATTATTTCTCTCACATTCCAATTCGCGGTTCAAGTTTAAACTTTGCACAATTACTCATTAACCCTAACAGAAAATTAACTTATTAGTTAATTAAACAGTGGTATTTAATTGATTCTGTATGATATAGGAAAAGGGATATAAATCTTACAGAATTGAGATATATGGCTGATATGTCCAGTTCGTTTCTTATATAAGTTTTTTAAAGTATTTTTTTTTTAATTTTGCTTGCTATAATGTTAACAGTTAAAAGAGTGCGTAATACAGGGTTTCTCATTCAGTGGGGCACAAACGTGCATTACTTAGTATAGATGAGGGGCCCTCACAGGTTAAGTTTGAGAATCATTGAGTTACGACATATTAGTCCTATTAAAGTATTATATGAACACTTACATACTATAAAGCTGTTCAGGTTCAGCAGAGCACTTACTAGATTCCAGTGTACATACATGGTGTAGTGTCACATTGGTTGATGTGCCTTGTGTCGTGTTGGACCTAACTTGTACTGTGTAACATGTGCCCGGTTTTAGGTTAGGAATCTTTACACTGCTGCTGTTATAACCTTAAGAGAATAGTATATTTTGTCAAAATCAGACAGATGTATCAATATTTATGTTAGCAACTGTAAAGGATTGCTTTACGTGTTTCGGATGTTCCTTCAGAGTTGAAGATAATTTACTTCCTAGTCTAAACCTCCCGCAGGACGAAGGGGGATGGCAGCGGACAGGAATAATCCCGAGATCATCGAGAACGCCAAACGATAGTCCACCGCGCATACCGCATGACCAGGCAGCTATCCTCGAGCAGGCAGCCATTTTCCACAAGGCAGCCATCCTGTTCTTCATTTAACATACGTATTGGAGCTTGTCTACTTTCTGCGTAAGTCTTTTTCGCAGGGTTCGTCAATTAGAGGCTACCGACTAAACTCTGCGCATAGCGTAGAAAGAAACAGCCATTTTGAATCCTGACAACCCTTTCAACATATGTTGACTAGAACACACTTTATAAGATATAGTAGCTACAGTAGTGTATGGGTACCAGAAAGCTCATGCATGCGGCTATGCCATGGTCATCCTTCTTTGTAGACAACAGTGGAGGGAGCACACAGAAATGGTAGTTCAAGGAAAATCTAGCAGGACAATGTAAAAGAATCGACCGGCCTCTCACTAAATATCCTTCTAAGAGAGACAGCTGCCCGGGAAAAGTGAAGGGATTTTATTACACACAGCGCCCCTACGACGACGAAAGCCGAGACCCAGCTGGTAGATGAGATATGAAGCGATAGTTACATGTACTAGGAGATGGCTACCTGGTCGTCTGATATGGGCTTCTGACTGTCGTCATGGTGGTCCAGAGTTCAAACCCTGTCTGTTTTTATACCCTGCTGTCCAGAAGGATGTCTGGGCTATGAGGTAATAAGCTTCATTTCTGGAAGGAGCGACCAAAATTTACATGACAAAACAATTATTGTGGTAAGGAGATCAGAGCGCATTAAGCTTGTCATATTGGCATGAATATATGCAAAAAAAAATAATAATTAAAAAAAAAAAGAAAATTCCAGTAGATTGCTACATTGATACCAATATTTTTTTACTAATAAATATTTATATTTAGGTCATTGCGTGCACTATAAGTGATAACATTAGGGTTGTTAGAAATAAGTTTATATAAATGCTAAAGGAAAAGTACGCCAATAACGAACCTGTCACATGATAACCTATCACTGAAGTAGAGTTTGTCAAAACTATGACGTAATCAGTTGGCCCTGGATATCTTGAAGGTGGTGTCCATCTTATGATCACAGATGAGGCTGTTGTTCCTGCCGTGACGTCTCGAGGAGACAATGGCCCTGAAGTGACGTCAACACAAAAACAATACTTATTATACTGTATGATGTGTAACTGCAAGAAAGTGTTTATTGTGTGCACTCCCCCCCCCCCCGATTAAACACATACAACCTCAACGTAAGCTCATCAGTTGGTTTTTTTTTGGCTGATGGTTAACTAGGTTCATGTGGCCAGCACAGCGACTAGCAACTGACATAAGCTACATCTGGAATTACATGCTTAGTCTACAGCCGAACATTCCGGGCTCACATAGGTCTCACCAGCCACACGAGGAGGCATAAAAACCGCCGTGCAAAGCCCTCAGCCCCCCCCCCCCCCCTGCATGACGAAAGTGGTCACCATCGGACTTCAATGGACGAACTCTATGTTCCAAAGTTGCATCTTATTACTTCTTATTTTATTTTGTATTGCAATGTACGTAAATACGGTTAACTAGTATGTTAGATTAGATTCAAGATAAAATAATTTGATAGGTCCAAACAAATGGAGATTCACTAAGAGTACCAATTGTCCACCTCAGTATTAATACTATAACAATAACAATACATTTATACATGTAAACACAAACAACATTCACATGCTTAACATCCGCACACACACACACACACACATGACCAACCCTTTATGAATGAGACTTCTATGTTAAAGACACTTTGGCTGCCTTCAGTTATAAAAAGACTGTGGCTCGTTTTGTTAAGCTTTTCCTTTCTTATCATATCTTGCAGAGTATGGATGGAGACTTAGAGAGTCCAAAAGCAAACACTGACAATAAAGTATTTTAGTTTAAAAACATAACACTTTTGTAATCTATAACCTATAAAAACAGATGACTAGATCTGCTAGGTATTTGTTTGATAAATATATCAAAGTCTGTATCTATTTAAAAAAATATAGGCCTAGTATAACTATTCAATAAAATATTCTTGTTTTTTTTTTATTTGGGAAATAATGCTTTGTTTTTGTTTCCTGATACGTTTTAGTACTGACAGTTGACAGGTTTAATTAATATGCACAATCTTTTAAAGATTAAATATCGTTTCTTATGAAGGAACGTCTGTAATTTATAAGATAAGATTTTTTTATGAAAATCTCTTAAAATGTTAACAACAATGGACATTTTGACCTAATCACTTTTTTTTTGGTTAAATAAATATCTCAATTTGGCAACTCTCCGACTCAGGGCAACTCACTTTCAGAGGCTGTAGTTAAATGTATGGTTGCTGCTGGACTGCTGTTGAAATTGTTGTGTACCACCAGACTGATGACGTAATCAGTGGCTAAAGTCAAGTTCATCAGTGTTATTCCTTCATTTTTTCCACGTGATTCCCTCTCGACCGAGCACAGTGGGTAATGAAGTTTCTATTGGGAACATAAAGTTTAATTTTGAAATGATTATAATCAAACATTTACATGTATTTCTTACAAAATTATAAACTTTACTGCGTACACAAAAAAAAAACAACCCATAAATTTACTGTCTACTTAACTTTTAAGTGCAGAAACTATAAATTAATGTCTTGCATCGTTAGGCAAAAATTTTACGAACAAAGAAATTAAGTTACAAATACATATATACATGTATTCACATATAATAATTTTTAACCTAGATTTTAGTTTTTGGTTTAAGGACTAATGTTGGGCAATGTTGTCAAAATGTTGTCAGAATGTTGGCTAAAATTTTTGATTTAGTTGTGGCAATGATATGAAGTGAAAGCAAATAGTATTATTCTTTAAAAAAAAAACAACTGCAAAGTTTAAATTTTATGTTTAATTAAAAAAAAAAATTCAATGTTTACATCTACAATGCCAAAAAAACTGAAAAAGAAATGAATTACCATTTGGTCAGACTGCCGGGTAGTTTCTCTAACGGCATTAGTCAAAGTGGCATAGCATTGCCAATGAGATGACCTCAGAATGACGTCATATGAAGTGATATAGCCATTGGTTACTTTCGGAGCTGACCACGTTACTAGGGCCGAAGTGCTAGTAATATTTGTCACTGTGAGATCTTCCACTTTACCTGGTACTAACAAGAGAAACATAAAACACTTGTTGTGTCATGTTATTTGCAATGCACAAGTGTAAGATAAATGTCCACAAGGATAATACAGATTATTGAAACATCGAGTTTTAGAATATGCTTCATTATTATTATTATTATTATTACTATTTTGGAAATAATAAATTTTCATTCTCTGGCACTGCCAGTGTCGAATTTTGTTAAAGGGAAACAAAATTCCATGTAGTCCCCTCAACAGTGTCCAGTGAGAAATTTTCTGATGATGTGGCTTGTCAACAGGATGGCTGCCTGGTCGTGCGGTTTGCGCGCTGGACTGTCGTTTGGATTTATCGATGGTCCCGGGTTCAAACCCTGCAAGCTCCCATCCCCCGTCGTCCTGCGGGAGGTTTGGACTAGGAAGTAAACTATCTTCAACTCTGAAGGAACATCCGAAACATGAAAAACACTTTACAAAAGCAGCAGTAAAGCCTTTTTGCAGGTAATAAGGATCCTCTTTGGAATGTTTAGGGCTTCGAGTGTGTCCGCGAGGTTGCTATAACAACAGGGTGTATTGATTGGTTATTATTATTATTTAAATATCCGTAATTCAACATTATTAAAAACAAACTGAAAATCCAGGACAAGATTTCCACATTTTTAGAAATGTTGTGAGATTGGAGTGCAGTTTGTACAAGCAAATGACTATCACTATTTTTTCAACAATATCAATACTTCAAAACTAACAATATCAACATTTTTAAACTTGACCATAATATTATATAAACTATTTATTACTTTACAACATCAGCATATCAACAGCTTACAGATGATTATTTACATTTTAAAAGCTAACAATGTCAACATTTTAACAGCAAACTGTTACCAATTAATAACATGAAAATTTTGACATTTGAACTCTTTCCACCATACATACCGCCTCTCTTCCACCCATATAGAGGGCTTGAGTTTGACCCCCGACTCCAGAAGAGTTGTGTTTACTGAGCGCCCAAAGAAAGCACGGAAAAAACCTTCTACCACATATAATACCCCCCTTCCCCCAACTGGTCCCCAAAGAGATTGGACCATAGCGCTCTGAGCATGTTAAAAATATGAAAAGAAAAAAAAAGTTAATACTGTCAACGCTTAAACAGTTAGCAATATCAACATTGAAGATTTGAAAATTGAATTAATATTTGAACCGTTAAATCTATCCGCTGCATCTACTAGTCATAATTATTAATTCCGTTCTGTCGTTTAGTTAATGAAGCGCCCAATACTACTAGAGTGGCAATATAAATATAGCTATATATGTGTTTTCTTAGCCGGCCTTACGAATTGCGGGGCCCAATTTAGTGTATGATAGTGTACAATAACAACAATTACTATTAATTAGATTATTATATTATGATAATAACAGCATTTAATACACATCATGCATTGGAAGCAGCTCGAACACAATAGGCGCAAGTTGGTTAATTTGCGCCAATCGTACGATACACTGAATATGTTAACCCTTTTAAGTCCTAAATCTTTAAAAGCCTGTGACAAGAGCCGTGACTGATAGTGATATGCTTAATGTGCATTGCGGGGCCCCTGCCAGGCGCACTTTGGAGAAAACGGTCAGCTCTGTCTACTGCTGGCCCAGCGTGTATTTAAAAATGTTTTTGTCCACTTACCACCACCGGTGAGCGATACAAAGAAAGTCCTCCAGCTGCTGGACTTGGTCACCAAGTGACCATCACTGACATTCACACACACACTCACTATGTAGTTGTAACCAGGCTTAGGGCGGTCAATGTTCAGATGTGTGCAGTTAAAGTTTGTCCACTGAGTGTGTCTAGGAGGTCACACAAAATGACACATGTATAAAATAAGATAAAGTTAAATTAAATAAGAATAAAACAAGACTGTATTTCAGAATCCACGGCTTGGGAAGTGACAGTGATACAAAGAAAGGATGAATTAAGACTTAATGAGGATGTTAGTGTCTCTCAAAGGCTAACAGAATAGGAAACGATCTTGTGCTGATAATTTGAAAAATAGCCAGAATCCTTGGAAAGGGGACCAAAGCAATCATCTCCACGTGGAACCCAGCTAAAAAGTATATGATAACTGGATCATAATACAATACTGCATAGATGAAATCATTTTAAAGCTGTTAAATTGTTGACTGTTCACTATTACCTTTAACAATGACTTCTTTTAAGAACATGGGCAACAGATATGTGCCTCTTGCACTGCTCAATGTAGGAAGTAAAATGCCAAAACTAGTATTCCTTTTAGTCTATCCTATCTAGTAAAAACCTACGGCTTATCTTATCATCGAGCTAGGGAAAGGGTTTTATTGATCAAAAGTAATTAAGAATTCATTAAATCAGGCTCGTTTAGACTTGTGTTATTCTCAAACTATCATGTGTCTTACCCAACAGACTGGTTGAACCAGTCTAATTCCACCACTGAAGCGGCGCATCCGTCAAAATGTCCACCAGGAGGTCGGAATGTTAAAATGCCGTCTTGCCCGGTGTCACCATACATCTCACCAACTTCCGGTGGATCTGAAATGTTGATATCAGATAGTTTTATTAACAGACGTTATTGTACTTTCAACTTGTTTGGTTGTCTTAAACAAATAAGATTTAAATAAATCAGAGGCATACACATGTACGAATTGTGGCAAAGTCTGCCGTTCTAGAATTGGCTTGATTAGCCACACCAGATTCTGCCCCGTCTCAAGATTAAGCCAAAACCAGTGACTCAATTGGGAGCATCCATTGCCTTTCGAGACAAAAGGAGCCATATATACGTGTGTGTATTTGCCTGTGTATATGTGTGTGTATTTACCTGTGTTTATGTGTGTGCATTTGCCTGTGTATATGTGTGTGTATTTGCCTGTGTATACGTGTGTGTATTTGCCTGTGTATATGTGTGTGTATTTACCTGTGTTTATGTGTGTGTATTTGCCTGTGTATATATGTGTGTGTGTTTGCCTGTGTATATATGTGTGTGTATTTGTCTGTGTAAATGTGTGTGTATTTGCCTGTGTATACGTGTGTATTTGCCTGTGTATATGTGTGTATTTGCCTGTGTATATGTGTGTATTTGCCTGTGTATATGTGTGTATTTGTCTGTGTATATGTGTGTGTATTTGCCTGTGTATATGTCTGTGTGTGTGTGGGGGGGGTCCGACAATGGGAAAAATTTCCTCCCATCAGGATGTCACTGTCACGTAATGGACGCGTCAAGGTCTCATGGTCTGAAGAAATAAGATATTTATAGCAAATTTAATTTGAGAAGATACTCCTAATTACGCCACAAAGTTGTGTTGTTTGCATAAATATATTGTTTACAAATAATTAGCTTTGAGCAAAAGCGATACCTTGCTCTCATAATAGACATTGAAATTTCCAGCTATTTTTGAGGAGTTGGGTTTATACACACGGGTAGACAACAAGCGGGGTCGTTGAGTTATTCAAAATAAGTTTATTATGTCTACTTCTGTGAATTTACAAGTGAAATTAAATTAAATTGTGTATTTATAGTGAGTGTTCAATATTTTCTTGATTCCAGGATGGGGAATAAAAGCGTTTTATTTCACAAAGTTTATTTCAGTTCTGCTTCTTCACTTTAAAAAAGCATCGTATATCACTCGTATATAACACAGCTACCATCTCTAGAAGAAACAATGCCAAGGAAGATGCCTTTCCAAAACACTCTCGATTCTCAAAGATAACCTTCACCCATTAAACCACTGTTACATAAGATCTGAACGAAGTGGTTGTCTCCTTTCCTTTGTCGGTCAGAGTGTTACAACATTATCTGTCATCATCGAGAAGTACATAGAAGTCTAATTCAAAAAGCGCTGGTTGTGAGTGTGTATGTGTTTCGTGTGTGAATGTTGTTCGTATTTGCATCTAAAATGTTATTCTTACAGTTGTTACGCTGAGGTTGTCAATCGTTGTCCAAACTGAATTTCTATTTGATTGGATCAATAAAAATTATCTTATCTTATCTTAAATAAGAATTATCAGGAAATACTGTGGAGTTTCTGTCCTCTAGCTCAGAATATTCCATATTTAATGTTAAACTCTTCGTTTCATTGTTAGCCTATATTCGTTTTTTTCCCCCAGGATTACAAGATATTACTTTAAACTTCGATCAGGCTCAAGTCACTTTAGTTTATAAACATAAATATGTTTGTTCTCTTGATAGTCGATAACAGAATACGTGGAAAAGTGGCGGCAAGGACAGAAGGTTTCTGTGGATTAGAAGAAAGTGCAAGAGTAATGCAGCTCGATATAGACCAGTGTTTCCCAAACTGTGTTCCGCTGAACCCTAGTTCCGCGAAGCTTGAATAGGTGTTCCACAAACTTCTGGAAATGATTAACTAGTTGTCCACCATGTGATTTAACCTTCCTAAAACAAAAAAAAAATGTTCCGCTAAACACCCAGAATGTGTGAAGTGTTCCGTTATGGAAAAAGTTTGGGAAAAGCTGATATAGGTTATTGTTAAATGTACCTGTCATGGCCGACAACAAGGGAAAGTCCACTTGTAACGTCCTAGAGTTGTCCTGGTGTGACTTCATTACAATCTGCACTTTGATTGTGTAGACTGTGCCAGGTACCAGACTGGTCAGATGGTAAGTGGACATACGTGTCCATACTGAAGTAGAGAAGCTTGGCGATGACCAGGCTATTTCAGTGTCTAAAACATTACGATGGTCTGGGGACATAATTGTCGGCAGCTGTAGCAGTATGCTGTCGTTGGTGACTTTGAGAATACGGACCTGTGTGAAGTCCTCAGTTGAATCTGTGAAAATAACGTTATACAAAAACGCTAAAGTTTCATTTAAAGTGACGATTACACTGACAATTGCACTGAAAGCTTCTTGATTATAATACAACTTATTTCAAAAAAGCATTTTTATCTTAAAACAAACTCATGCTAATTTTTTATTTTAAAGTTGTTATCCAAATGAGCTTATCACGGAGCCTACCAAAGACAACATAACTTTACGACACAAATCTTATCTTCGGACGTTTACTTGGGGTTGTCGCAGTGCACATTAATCAATCAAAGTTGTTCAAATAGTGCTGTTAATAATAATTTCTCCAGTCTACATGGGCGGGGTGGGGGGGGCGGTGTCTAAGTGGTAGAGCGCTAGGCTTACAAGGGAGAGTGGGGGGGGGGGGTCGTGGTGAAGACTAGGATTTTTTTTTTAATTTCGGGATCTTTGGGCGCCTCTGAGTCCGCCCAGCTCTAATGGGTACCTGACATTAGTTGGGGAACAGTTATGTTAACCCTCGTTAACTGTGGGCTACAGAAACAGATGTCCTTATCATCTGACCTAAAGTTATCAAGGTCTGAAAGGGTAACTTTATTTTATTTACATGGGCTTCTTTTATCAATTACAGACGTTCCTTACAAAAAAGTTTTACATATTTCCTAATTGGATACTTGAACGCTAATAAGTAGGCCTTATAATTTTTTTTCTCCTGGCACATCCATATATTTCGTTCTGTGCTCTAATGAAGAAATAGCATTTATTATATCATATGGAATAACAAATGTGTTTAATCTTTTTTTTTTCTGGTTATTTTATTAGGCTAGGCTAGGCTCCCACTTATATTTAATTTTTGACTGGTAATTAGTTTTTTTTAAATATATAGTTAGAGTTTTTATTTTTTAATCGCGAAAAAGAACAGCTAAATGAATACTTATAGTTATTATCATAAAGATAATATACTCACATTTTTTGCATGTGACATTAAAGACGGGGTAAGCGTACCATGTACATGTACACTTATATTCTAGACACACAGTGTCGTTGACAAACATGGAGCAACGATCTCTTGTTGGAGAACATGGACTACCTATGTGAAGGACTTCCTGAGGTGTTGATAATGATGTTGTGATGATAGATTTTGTTGTATCAGGCTGTGTGATAATTGATTCTGTTGTATCGGGCTGGGGTGTTGGCAATGGAGATGTGATAATAGATTCTGTTGTATCTGGCTGTGTGATAATAGATTCTGTTGTATCTGGCTGTGTGATAATAGATTCTGTGGTATCAGGCTGGGGTGTTGGCAATGGAGATGTGATAATAGATCCTGTTGTATCTGGCCGTGTGATAATAGATTCTGTTGTATCGGGCTGTGTGATAATAGACTCTGTTGTATCATGATGGGTGATAATAGATTCTGTTGAATCGGGCTGAGATGTTGATGTTGAGGTGCTGGTAGACTCTGTTGAATCGGGCAGTGATGTTGGTTGTGGTGTTGTGATGAAGATGGTATTTGTTGTGTATGGCAGAAAGGAGGATTTTTCTGTAGTTTCTAGAAGTGTTTGAAAATATATAGATTTTATTCTCGGCAAGTTGGCCGTGCTAGGTGCAGTTGTTTTTTCAGATATTGTTGTAAATGGTTCATTGGTTATTGCCTGCATATTAGTAAATGGTGTATTTGATGTTTTGAATGACTCTGTGGTCACTGAATCAATTTTTAGTGATACCTGGTTAGTAGATGTTTGTGTAATAGCCTGGCTTTGAGTAGATTTCTCTGTTTTAAATGTTTCGGTTTTTGGAGAAAGTTGTGTTGTGAATGCTTCGGTTTTTGGAGAAAGTTGTGTTGTGAATGCTTCGGTTTTTGGAGAAAGTTGTGTTGTGAATGCTTCGGATTTTGTAGATGAATCTGTTTTTATCTGATCTGTTACAGAAAGCTCAGTTTTTATTGCTGTTGTTTCTGTTGTTATAACTTGGGTTATATTAAGTATTTTAGTTGTGTTTAATTGGGATAGTTTTGTTAATAATGTAAATATTGCTGTAGATGGTTCGGATGGTACTGCTGAGGTTGATGTAATGACTTCTGTTGTTTGGGCTGACGTTGTTGTGGATCTTGTTGTTGTTGGTGCTAAACTTGATATTGATGGTTTGGTTTCTAGTGTTTTTGATGTAATAGATGTTTTTGTTGCTATTTCTGATGTAGTTTTGGATGTTTCGTGAGTTAATGGTGAAGATGTTGTCAATGTCAGTGATTTGTTAAATACGTTTGAAAAAGTCCATGTTGTTTCTGGAGTTGTCGTTGCTGTTGTAGTGCAGTTTGAAAAAGTAGCAGACGACAGTTTTGTTTTTAATGAGGTTGTTGGGACTGTTGCTGCTCTGTTGTGTAAAGAAGTTGGTTTTTTAACTATCTTTGAAACTGTACTAGAAGGCTCAAATTTACTATGAGATGTCGACGCTGTTGCCTCAGAGTTTTCTAAAGTTATAGGCTTGGACTTGCTCGAGGGTGTAGTTGACTGTATTGTACTTGATGCTGCTGCTGTAGTCTTTCTTTCTGGAGAGTTAGGTGAAGTTGGTGTAAGTAAATTTTCGGGAGTGCTGGTTGATGTTTCTGCAACCAAACGTATTGGAGTGCTTGCCATTGGCTTTGTCCATGTCGTCATATTATTTCCTTTCATTTCTAAAAATGATAAAGTTGAAAGCTCTGGAGCCTTCTTTGGGTCTCTGCTTCTAAGACTGTCTGTTGGGATAGCAAATATCTTTCTGGTGTGTATTGGAGTAAATGTTTCTGACACCTTTGGCAATGAGAATGTTGATTTAGCTAAATCTGCAGGAGTGTTGCTTACTTTTAATGTTGCTGATTCCCCTTTAATATTTTTCGGTATGACTTTTATTGATTTGTCGACACTGTTAGTTACCGACGGCAATATCTTTTCATCCACCAACATAGCTCTGGTTACTGGTATGTTTGAAGGTATTTCCGATGTATCTGTAACTTTCAAATTAAATTTCGCAGTACTTTGAAGCAATTGCGTACCTAAATTATCCGGTGACGTTACACTATTTGTAGTGGCGATGCTTTCAACTGATGTATAAAACTTGGATTCTGAAGAAGTTTCTGGTGACGTTATTCCGGAATAGTGCTCCATGTTTGATTTAAAGTTAGGACCTGGTGACATTTTATACTTAAAACTGGATGATACATCTCTCTCGAGGTTTTTATCATCATTGATATTGTTATTATTCCATGTCCCCTCCAATTCATCTTTACGAAATGGTTGTGTCTTTATTTCTTTATTAGAATCATCGGTTGTTGTTGAGGCATCAGTTGCTACTTGGAATTTGTCAGAACTGCTTTGAGAGAGCGGTACGTTTGTGGATTTTTCTTCTGGTACAGCAGAAGTATTTTTATACACTTTTTCCAGGGCTTTAAAATACTCTTTTAATTTTAATTCATAAAAATTTTTATCGTGCCATACTGAGCGAACCGTTGTAATAATTAATTTATCTGACAAAGAAGAATTCATAGCGGTTATAGTTGAAGATATTACAGGAAGTATTGTCGCATTAGTATGAGCTTGTGTTGTAGATTTGCTAGTGGAAATGGACGTTTGGCCAAATGTCCTATTTAAACTTCTAGATCCGTCATCCTCAAGAGCCTTATTTACGGAAGTGTCTCCTGGCCAACTGAAGGGTATGGTAAGGCGCGTGTGTGTAGAGCGACTGTATTGACCTGTACTATTAGTCAGTTTGTATTGACCTGTACTATTAGCCAGTTTGTAGTGACCTGTACTAGATGCCAGTTTGTATTGACCTGTACTAGATGCCAGTTTGTTATTTACTTTAGACGTAGTTGTGTTAAGTGGAGTTGAAAAACTTGGTGGTGCAGAATGCTGGCTAAGCTCACCTGAAGTCTTAGTTGTTGCTGTGGTCGTATCTCCGCCATGTCTGTTGCTGCCGATGGTAGTCTGTGTTTCCTTTCTGTCTGGAAGTCTACTTTTGTCCCTGTTATTTTTCCCGTTGTTGAAGTCTTCTGTTTCAAGCCTTGTAGATGTGTTTATCAGCGGTGTTGTTGTAGAGGTGGTTTTAAGAGTTGCACTTGTGGGTGTTGATCTTTCCCGTGTGGTTACTTCTTCGGATCTGACGGTAGCAGTTGTCAATCTGCTAATTACGTTTGTATCCACTTGGCTTTGTTGGCTTGACGTGAAAGTTTCGCCGGTTCTGGAAAACTTATTTCCCACGTTTTCCAAAGGGTTAAGCGTTGCACTAGACTTGGAATGCGTTCTACCCTCCAAGGACTTCTGGGTTTTTATTTCCCACTTATTTAATTTATTTTCGTTGACTTCAGGAGTTGAGCTACTTGAAGACATTATATCTTTACTATGAGCTGTTATTACTCTATGTGGTTCTGACCGCGACGGTATCTTGTAGGACAATGTGCTTACATCTCTTTCGTTAGAAAAGTTCCTCAATGATTTGGAGACCTGTGTAACGTCAGTACTTCCACTAATCACAACAAGTCCAGAAGAATTCTGTCGCTCTGACTTTGAGACCTGTGTAACGTCAGTACTTCCACTAGTCACAACTCTAAGTCCAGAAGAATTCTGTCGCTCTGACTTGGAGACTTGTGTAACGTCAGTACTTCCACTAGTCACAACTCTAAGTCCAGAAGAAGACTGTCGCTCTGACTTGGAGACCTGTGTAACGTCGGTACTTCCACTAGTCACAACTCTAAGTCCAGAAGAAGACTGTCGCTCTGACTTGGAGTCCTGTGTAACGTCAGTACTTCCACTAGTCACAACTCTAAGTCCAGAAGAATTCTGTCGCTCTGACTTGGAGACTTGTGTAACGTCGGTACTTCCACTAGTCACAACTCTAAGTCCAGAAGAAGACTGTCGCTCTGACTTGGAGTCCTGTGTAACGTCAGTACTTCCACTAGTCACAATTCTATGTCCAGTAGAAGACCTTCGCTCATACCAAGATATTTCGGTATGTTCTATATTTAACGTGGGCTTCAATGTTTTGCTTTTAGTATTCTTAGATGTGGAGTCCTTCGTTTCCGCCCTGAATCCATCCTTTGATTGTGTGGTTTTACCATTGCCTCTGACACTGTCAGAGAATGTGGGAAAAATGTCGCTAGCCTCCGTGACACTTTGTTTAAAGTTATCTTTAGTCACAAATGTATTTTGTGGAGGGGTGCTCTCCATTTTATCTCCCTTGTTGTCTATGGAAGGTAATTGTGTGTTTGAATCATGTGTAGGTTGTGAAAAAGAAAACAATTTATTTGTTGAAGGTGTGTTAGGGGAATCCTCGAAATTGTCTCGTTTGAACAAAATTGTAGTTTTTATATCATCCTGATTGTTTTTATGTTTTTGCTTAGCGGAAGTAAAATATTGAGTAATTGGCGCTGTACTCCTTGATGATGCTAAGCTAGGCGACGCAAAGATACGACTTTCAGGATTAATTTTGCTTGCATTATGTTGTGCTGATGTTATCTTGAAATTGGGTTTATAATCAGGGGAAGCCGTATAACGCAATGATCCTTTGGTCATATTAACATCGTCTGCTTTGAAAGTCGTAGTTGAATTTCCCGTCAATGTTTTTAATGTTGCCTCATTGACTTTTAAAGGCTGTGTCATCAGATTTGGTTTTTGCGTGACTGTATTTTTCTTTATATCAGGCCATGGTGTCGGTTTCACTAATTTCATTGTTGGTATCGGCTGGTAGAATTTAGTTGTTGAAGTCTGCCGCTTTGTTTCTATGTTTCTTGCGGGATACATTTCTCTTTGGAAAGCCTCTCTGGCTGTAGTGGAAGACGTCGATGTGGCCGACCCATGTCTTGAAGGGTGAGGAAAAATTGAGCCGCTGTCTTTGGTCGCTGCTTTAGCAGGAGCGTATGTTTTATAGTATCTGCTGCGGTAATATGTCGCTGCCGAAACGCTCTGAATTCAAAAGAATAAATATTTTAATTAGTCAATACAAATAGTGGAAAAAAAAATGGTCTCATTATGCTAATGTGTAAAAAGAAACAAATAATAGAATACGCAATGCATTTTCAAGAAAGCTGTAGATTTGTGTAAAAATTGTTATGAAAATGTAAGCATAAAAAATAACTTGGATCTGGGGCAATGTTTCCCAGACTGTGTTCCACGGAACACTAGGGTACCGTGAGGCTGGAATTGGTGTTCCACGAACTATTGGAACAATTAACTTGGAGGCCAACACATGAATTATTCGGAAGTAGACAGAAAAGAAAAAATTGATTTTATTAGTTCTTATCGGTAACATAAAAAAATAATACATATATAACATCATTATGAAATTTGAACTAATCTAGATTCTAACTTTACTTTGAAACTAATTTCAACCATTAAAAGATATCTGATCAATTTGTCTTTAAGAGTATCTTAATATTTCAACACTATTTTCTATTCTTATATGTTTATTTCCTATAACCTTGAGAAGCAGGACTTTTAAAAAAATTATATTGCAACAAAGTCAAAGTATAGGCCTATATGTAGGTGGCTTGATACCCCTCAGATATTAAAATTTAACCTATCAAAAATCGTGCCTGATATTAAGAAGTTAAACTTTCAAGAACACACAATTCCATCAAAGTCATTAAACCTTCATTTTTTTCTGATGCTTAGGTCTGTATATTTTATCATAGCTTTCAACTTGAAAATAATTTCAAAAATCTAAATTGAGAATATTGTTTAACTATTTTTGATCTGACCTAAAAATAAGAAAAGTTCCTTTATAGAAAAAGTTTGAGAAACACTGATCTAGAGGATTGAATACAAACAAATCTGTCAAGTCTACATAAATTAGACAGCAGATAATAATGGCCGAGAGGATTTCGGTTCAAGACTGTCACATGGTTGGCCTGGAGCGGATACGACCGAGACCAAGCGTTATAGAAGGCTTGAACACTGACATTCGACGTCTGGGGGACTGCCCACAGGTTGTGACGTCGCAGGTCAATGTTCAGGCCTTCTCTAACGAGTGGCCACGACACGACTAAGTAGTCATCAAGTAGGAAGAAAAGAAAAGATAGACGAAACTAATGGTTTTGATGTGACTAACTGAACTGGCCTCTTTTATCCATTTGTAAGAGAAGTTGTAATCTTCTAAACTGACATAGCGTCTTCTTTTAAAAAAAAAAATAATTTAGAGGGTTCTAAAGTAGATTGAATAAATTTGATAACAACATACAATAGAGGTCAACATCCAATTGCTGATTTTTTTATGGATGTGACATCTGCTTTTGACTATTACAATAACATAAAGTGGTCAGTCTGATCTGGACAATCGCTGTGGTCTTGAAGTCCAGAGTTTGGATTAATAACAATAACATGAAATGGTCAGTCTGATCTGGACAATCGCTGTGGTCTTGAAGTCCAGAGTTTGGATTAATAACAATAACATGAAGTGGTCAGTCTGATCTGGACAATCGCTGTGGTCTTGAAGTCCAGAGTTTGGATTGTCATTCATTTTTTTTAAACAAAGCTTATATGAACTTATTCTGTCTGTCTGTCTGGTACAATTTTGGACACTTTTTTCTCACTCAACCAATCATGGATTAAGTTGAAATTTGCGCTGTTATTTCTTACACCTGACAATTCAAGAGTCAGTAACACAAATTAATCATAAAGTTATTTAATTATTGGTATTTTTTTAGGTCTTGAACAATAGAAAGAAATGATACTTGACAGATGTGGCGGTAAGCTTATATGTTTAATTCGTCCCTTTTATATTTTGTATAGAGAATTAGGTCGTTGATTAAAAGCTTGAAATTAACAATAGATAGCTATGAAACCTTTGATTTTCATAAGCATTTTGCTGACACAATGGTTAGTGTATTAACAAGTGATAGGATCATAGCGCATTTAGAAAGCTAAAAGTTTTAAATTGCGCTAAACAAAAACAATTGGTAAAGATATCTTCATTCGCACAGATTTTCTTTTTGTTACTCTAGATAGGTTACAAATCGTATTACATGACTAATCCAAACAGAATTGATAGGTCAATAATCAGAACTAATACAACCTTTTTAAAAGTATTTTCATTTTTCAATATATTAAATACAGAACGTAACTATACTATGAAGCAGAAAGTAAAGCGTATGGATGGGTGTATGTATGTATGTACGTATAACACTTTCGGATATTTGTGGGTTTTTTTTTTCAATTCAGTCACTAATCTTTACAAAAAACTTAAAAAAAAAAAAAACTAATTTTACTGCTTAAAAAAAGTTTAAATTTTCTTTTGCTCTAACTTTTTTGTGTATATTTGTAACCTGTTTAAGTTATGATTAACCTGATTAGATCGCAATTTACAATAAATTCGTTGGAGTCTTTTCCTTTGCCAGAACATCGTACTATCAGACGGCTGTTTTAAATATTTAAGTCACGTCAGTTTATTAAAACAATCACTACAACAATGGATATATCTCAAGAATATTGATTTAAATATAAAATATACAATACTGGAGAACACGATGCTTATTACCTGACAGAGAGTCACACATGCTATACAAAATAGTACAGCTAGTCCATTTTGGTTTTTACGAAACATGGTGTGGGCTTTGATCCACTGCTATGCTTTTTTTAATTTGACCAATACGCTAAGACTTTAGCCTGTGCACCATCATAGCTGTTTATGTGAATCATCACAGCTGTTAATGTGCTCCATCATAGCTGTTAGTATCTTGAGACTATCCGTGTGTATGTGTTTAATTCAGATGATGAGATAAGTGTGATAAGATAATTGTATGTATTACAAGTTCACACTGAAGTCTGCCAAACAGCCGGAGCTTAATTTACAAAGGACCGATTAGCCTCTTAATGAAACCTTAGACCATTGGTCATCTCTCGAGTCTGCTACTGAAAGGTTCATTCATGAATTATTTTTTTTTAGCTTTCATCTGAACGGAAGTGTGTATGTAGACAAACACTTGGACAAAAGTGGACAGGGCATGTAAAGGCGGCACAACGTATTGCAAAAGAGTCATTCTCTTTAGCTGACTGACTAAGTGTTAAAATAAAGGAGCACATAAGAAGACATATATTCGTTCATAAGCAATCTTTTGGTTTTCACTTTTTAAATAAAGAATTCTGAATTATTAGCAACTCCGGTAGGCACTAGAATTCTGTTGTTGTTTATTCAATTAGGCCTTTTTGGTCAAATATTCAAAACTGAATAAAGCACCTACAAACTAGCTCTTCTATAATCTGGAAGATAATATATCTTGCGTCTCCTTTTACTTGAAGCTGATGTGGTTTAAGACAGGGCCGGATTTAGCCTTGATAAGGCCCTAAGCTATTTGAGATAATGGGCTCCTTGTCATCAAAATAAGGCAATTTAATACTAAACATTTTTTTAAATCTGAGCTTACGCTGCCTATAAGTAAATCCAATAGTTTAATGTCAATCGCAGATTTAATATATTCTTTTTTTTTTAATCCGAAAATCTAAATCTAAATTTTCCTATAATAGTTAACGAACAATCTAAATGTAAAAAAAAAATGTGTTGTCCAGAAAATTTAAATACGGTACATAGAAAAGTTTGTATATATAGAGATTAACATCCAAAACAATGTAACTCTAAAGAAAAATCTATTTAAAAATAATACTATAGGCCTACATATTTTAAAGCAATAAACAAAAAGAATAATTGAGTTACTAAAGATTTAATTTATATGCTAAAAAATAGTCTGGTTCTTTCCCATAAAATCTATATGATTTTTTTTTTCTCTTTAACCTTAAGTTCAAAGCTATGAGGTAACGCCTCTGTTGTGTTGATGCTGAGGACGTAATTAGCTTTCCACAGTCAGATAGGCAGGACCGTAAAGCTGGAAGTCAGGATTGGCTGTGATGGGGTTCGCTGTGTTATCAGTGGAAAAGTCATGAGATTGGCTGTGATGGGGTTCGCTGTGTTATCAGTGGGAAAGTCATAAGATTGACTGTAATAGGGTTCGCTGTGTTATCAGTGGGAAAGTCATGAGATTGACTGTAATAGGGTTCGCTGTGTTATCAGTGGGAAAGTCATGAGATTGACTGTAATAGGGTTCGCTGTGTTATCAGTGGGAAAGTCATAAGATTGACTGTAATAGGGTTCGCTGTGTTATCAGTGGGAAAGTCATGAGATTGACTGTAATAGGGTTCGCTGTGTTATCAGTGGGAAAGTCATAAGATTGACTGTAATAGGGCTCGCTGTGTTATCAGTGGGAAAGTCATGAGATTGACTGTAATAGGGTTCGCTGTGTTATCAGTGGGAAAGTCATAAGATTGACTGTAATAGGGCTCGCTGTGTTATCAGTGGGTCATGAGATTGGCTGTGATGGGGTTCGCTGTGTTATCAGTGGGAAAGTCATAAGATTGACTGTAATAGGGTTCGCTGTGTTATCAGTGGGAAAGTCATAAGATTGACTGTAATAGGGTTCGCTGTGTTATCAGTGGGAAAGTCATAAGATTGACTGTAATAGGGTTCGCTGTGTTATCAGTGGGAAAAGTTATAAGATTTACTGTAATAGGGTTCGCTGTGTTATCAGTGGGAAAAGTTATAAGATTTACTGTAATAGGGTTCGCTGTGTTATCAGTGGAAAAGTCATGAGATTGGCTGTGATTGGGTTCGCTGTGTTATCAGTGGGAAAGTCATAAGATTGACTGTAATAGGGTTCGCTGTGTTATCAGTGGAAAAAGTTATAAGATTTACTGTAATAGGGTTCGCTGTGTTATCAGTGGGAAAAGTTATAAGATTTACTGTAATAGGGTTCGCTGTGTTATCAGTGGGAAAAGTTATAAGATTTACTGTAATAGGGTTCGCTGTGTTATCAGTGGGAAAAGTTATAAGATTTACTGTAATAGGGTTCGCTGTGTTATCAGTGGAAAAGTCATGAGATTGGCTGTGATTGGGTTCGCTGTGTTATCAGTGGGAAAGTCATAAGATTGACTGTAATAGGGTTCGCTGTGTTATCAGTGGGAAAAGTTATAAGATTTACTGTAATAGGGTTCGCTGTGTTATCAGTGGAAAAGTCATGAGATTTACTGTAATAGGGTTCGCTGTGTTATCAGTGGGAAAGTCATAAGATTGGCTGTGATGGGGTTCGCTGTGTTATCAGTGGGAAAGTCATGAGATTGGCTGTGATAGGGTTCGCTGTGTTATCAGTGGGAAAAGTCATGAGATTGGCTGTGATGGGGTTTGCTGTGTTATCAGTGGGAAAAGTTATAAGATTTACTGTAATAGGGTTCGCTGTGTTATCAGTGGAAAAGTCATGAGATTGGCTGTGATGGGGTTCGCTGTGTTATCAGTGGGAAAGTCATGAGATTGGCTGTGATGGGGTTCGCTGTGTTATCAGTGGAAAAGTCATGAGATTGGCTGTGATGGGGTTTGCTGTGTTATCAGTGGAAAAGTCATGAGATTGGCTGTGATAGGGTTCGCTGTGTTATCAGTGGGAAAAGTCATGAGATTGGCTGTGATAGGGTTCGCTGTGTTATCAGTGGGAAAAGTCATGAGATTGGCTGTGATGGGGTTCGCTGTGTTATCAGTGGGAAAAGTCATGAGATTGGCTGTGATGGGGTTCGCTGTGTTATCAGTGGGGAAAGTCATGAGATTGGCTGTGATGGTGTTCGCTGTGTTATCAGTGGGAAAGTCATTAGATTGGCTGTGATAGGGTTCGCTGTGTTATCAGTGGGAAAGTCATGAGATTGGCTGTGATAGGGTTCGCTGTGTTATCAGTGGGAAAAGTCATGAGATTGGCTGTGATAGGGTTCGCTGTGTTATCAGTGGGAAAAGTCATGAGATTGGCTGTGATGGTGTTCGCTGTGTTATCAGTGGGAAAGTCATGAGATTGGCTGTGATGGGGTTTGCTGTGTTATCAGTGGGAAAGTCATGAGATTGGCTGTGATGGGGTTTGCTGTGTTATCAGTGGGAAAGTCATGAGATTGGCTGTGATAGGGTTCGCTGTGTTATCAGTGGGAAAAGTCATGAGATTGGCTGTGATAGGGTTCGCTGTGTTATCAGTGGGAAAAGTCATGAGATTGGCTGTGATGGTGTTCGCTGTGTTATCAGTGGGAAAGTCATGAGATTGGCTGTGATAGGGTTCGCTGTGTTATCAGTGGGAAAAGTCATGAGATTGGCTGTGATGGGGTTCGCTGTGTTATCAGTGGGAAAAGTCATGAGATTGACTGTAATAGGGCTCGCTGTGTTATCAGTGGGAAAAGTCATGAGATTGACTGTAATAGGGTTCGCTGTGTTATCAGTGGGAAAAGTCATGAGATTGACTGTAATAGGGTTCGCTGTGTTATCAGTGGGAAAAGTCATGAGATTGACTGTAATAGGGTTCGCTGTGTTATCAGTGGGAAAAGTCATGAGATTGGCTGTGATGGGGTTCGCTGTGTTATCAGTGGGGAAAGTCATGAGATTGGCCGCGATAGGGTTCCCTGTGTTATCAGTGGGGAAAGTCATAAGATTGTGGGATGTGCCCCCCCCCCCCAAAAAAAAAATATATTGAAAAAAAAGTCACACACCCACTGGTCCTGATTGGACAATCGTGTACCTCGAGTGTTGGTGAAGCGGGGGGGGGGGGGTAAATAAAGAAAAAATATTTTAAAATCTGGGGGAGTAGCTATGAACAGTAAAGGTCAATAGAAGATAGCCTTATTGTACATTTGACACGGTCGAATATTAAAGAAATTAATATTTACTAACAATAGGTTTAAGATTCATTTAGAATTGAGGTTCTTAAATAAAAAAAATTAAATAAATCAATTAATTTTCTCTAGAGGCCCAGGCTGAGTTAATGTGATGACACGCTGCACGTGTGTAGATAGCAGTGCGGCGTAAACAAGCCTCGAGGCATTTTACAGATTTTCAGAGCATTTCATGCCCTATGTCTATGTGATACTTTCTGAGGTAATTAGTCCTCTGTTGTTTTTGTTTGGGGCATTAAAGTGATAGCTCTGGGGATCATCGCTTGCTCACGCCGCTGTAAGGTAATGCCTATGTCTACGTCATAGAATGTAGCGAATCAGGGCCGGTCCTACAGATTGCGGGGCCCTATGCGAAACAGATTGCGCGGGACCCAGTCTGGGTAGGAATAAGGATAATAAGTGAAAATTAAGATTTTGTATTAGAAAATAAATGTGTCTTTGCATTATATTCAAACTTTACTAAGTACAAAATCACTGTCAAATTAACTCTATGAGCCATCTGCAGTAGCTAGTAGTTTTCCAACAAAGACATTCAGATCTGCTTTTTAGATTTACTAGCAAAGTATTGCTTTTGTTTTTTGTTTTTTTTTTGAAGAGGTCGAGATAGATTGAGATCAATATTTGTATGCCAGTGTGGTATTCAAACTTTTTGTTTTGGTTAAAATTCGACTTATTATTAGGTCTACATTTTTATTACATGAAAGCCGACAATGCCGTTTTATTTTATCGCGAGTAGGATTGGCGTTGTCCATATTGAATGACAACCCGAAATGATAATTTGTATGTTTTTTAAGGAGATTTGCATGAGTTTTCAGAAGATTTTTAATAATTTCAGGAGATTTTGCAATATCAGGAGAATTCCAGGAACCCTTTAATAATAAGTTAAAATGGTTTAATTTAATAATTTACTCGCGGGGCCTATGAAAGTGCGGGGCCCACTGCGGCGCATAGGTTGCAGTGGCCTAAGACCGGCCCTGTAGCGAATTCATTGAGTTCTAAAGTTTCGAAACATGAGGTCCGGTTGTAGGAACAATGCAAGAATCAATACATTTTTTTTTTAGATCGAAAATACAAAAGTGTAGTTTAACTGGTTTCAGTGCCTTTAATTTATATTGTAATGTACAGTTTTAAATTCAATCAAAGAAACTGATGTGCTTAATCCTTCCAGATAGGTGAGAGAGAATAAGATTTCCTTATCTTAATTTGTGCTTATTTTACAATCATTTATATAGTACCTCTTATCAGCTTAAAAACTCTTATAGGTTAAAGGTGGTTGGACACGGATCTCGAAAACGGCGCTAAAGATTTTCCTAAAATTTGATAATTTGTGGATATCTTTTGGAAAAGAGTTACCGGTACTAACTAATTGGACCACACAGGGTAAACTCTGGTTTGACCGTTTACATTTTTCAAAACATCATCTTCTAAAATTACTTTTGGTCTGGAGGTCTAGACAATTTTAATCTTGAACACACAAACGTCAGCGGGTATTCCCGCATGTCTTCATTAAATAAATAAATAAATGTTGGGGAACATTTAGCGCACCGACTTGATCAGAGAACTAGAAATTTTTTATTCCATAGGTCTAGATCCAGTATTCAGTCTAGACCTCTATCTTTTAATGCTGCCACAGACTAGAAATTTTATATACTTTGATTAGATTTATACATACGCTTCACCAGGATTTTTTTTCTGTGGGTGGTGGGAATAACAGTAAAAAAAAAAGTAAAGTCCTTCATTCAGACCTTGTGGTCTATAGGGCAGATGATGTAAAGGTCATCTGTTTCTGTGGCCTACGATTTACGAGTTGGGGAATAGGGGAGGGTTAATGACTTTCCCTTTTTCAAAGAATCTATCATTCATTACTTATTGAGAGCAAGGTCATCTTACAAAAGGCCATCTGCTGCATAAAGGAGAAATTGTCTTTTTAAAAACTTTTAAAATGTTACTTGTTTCTATAAAAAAAAAGTGGTGTTTTTTTTTTAGCAATTTTAATTGGTTACATTTTTTTTTCTATAAAAATTACCCCCCTCAGAGCTATTGTTTAAAAACACTATTTTATAATGCCAGATATTAATGCTGATATAAATAGGAAAATAAAATATAAGTATCGTGACTTGACACACCACTGCGGATGACCTCTAATCGAGGGGCAGTAAAGTCCTGGTTGCGCACCTTCGTGACCAAAGACATTGTTTCAGGTAGTCTGTTACCAGCAGATGTATGTTAATGATTAATCTATTTTAATCTACACAAAAAAAAACAAAAAACAAGCAATATATATATATTAAAAAACAAACTTCTAACAAAAACTTTTCTAAGGGGAAGAACTGTGTATTTATAGCCATATATATCAATATTGTAAAATTATAATACCCTTAATCAATACCAAAATAAATTAATTAATTACCACTAATAAATTAATTAATTGTTTTTTTTTGTTTCATTTTGTTAGTTCATATTTGGTTGAGAACAATGAATTATTGTGCAAAGCTTCAACTCGATCCCAGAATGGGACCTGGGAGAAATAGCGAGTACAAAATTGTACCCGACAGACAGAGTTGATATAAGCTTTGTAAAATCAAAAAATGTACCAGACAGACAGAGTTGATATAAGCTTTGTAAAAACAAAAATTGTACCAGACAAACAGAGTTGATATAAGCTTTGTAAAAACAAAAATTGCACCCGACAGACAGAGTTGATATAAGCTTTGTGAAAACAAAAATTGCACCCGACAGACAGAGTTGATATAAGCTTTGTAAAAACGAAAATTGTACCAGACAGACAGAGTTGATATAAGCTTTGTAAAAACGAAAATTGTACCAGACAGACAGAGTTGATATAAGCATTGTAAAAACAAAAATTGTACCAGACAGACAGAGTTGATATAAGCTTTGTAAAAACGAAAATTGTACCAGACAGACAGAGTTGATATAAGCTTTGTAAAAACAAAAATTGTACCAGACAGACAGAGTTGATATAAGCTTTGTAAAAACGAAAATTGTACCAGACAGACAGAGTTGATATTAGCTTTGTACCAGACAGACAGAGTTGATAAAAGCTTTGTACCAGACAGACAAAGTTGATATAAGCTTTGTAAAAACAAAAATTGTACCAGACAGACAGAGTTGATATAAGCTTTGTAAAAACGAAAATTGTACCAGACAGACAGAGTTGATATAAGCTTTGTAAAAACAAAAATTGTACCAGACAGACAGAGTTGATATAAGCTTTGTAAAAACGAAAATTGTACCAGACAGACAGAGTTGATATTAGCTTTGTACCAGACAGACAGAGTTGATATAAGCTTTGTACCAGACAGACAGAGTTGATATAAGCTTTGTAAAAACAAAAATTGTACCCGACAGACAGAGTTGATGTAAGCTTTGTAAAAACAAAAATTGTACCAGACAAACAGAGTTGATATAAGCTTTGTAAAAACAAAAAGTGTACCAGACAGAGTTGATATAAGCTTTGTAAAAACAAAAATTGTTACAGACAAACAGAGTTGATATAAGCTTTGTAAAAACAAAAATTGCACCCGACAGACAGAGTTGATATAAGCTTTGTAAAAACAAAAAGTGTACCAGACAGAGTTGATATAAGCTTTGTAAAAACAAAAATTGTTACAGACAAACAGAGTTGATATAAGCTTTGTAAAAACAAAAATTGCACCCGACAGACAGAGTTGATATAAGCTTTGTAAAAACAAAAAGTGTACCAGACAGAGTTGATATAAGCTTTGTAAAAACAAAAATTGTTACAGACAAACAGAGTTGATATAAGCTTTGTAAAAACAAAAATTGCACCCGACAGACAGAGTTGATATAAGCTTTGTAAAAACAAAAAATGTACCAGACAGACAGAGTTGATATAAGCTTTGTAAAAACAAAAATTGTACCAGACAAACAGAGTTGATATAAGCTTTGTAAAAACAAAAATTGCAACCGACAGACAGAGTTGATATAAGCTTTGTAAAAACAAAAATTGCACCCGACAGATAGAGTTGATATAAGCTTTGTAAAAACGAAAATTGTACCAGACAGACAGAGTTGATATAAGCTTTGTAAAAACGAAAATTGTACCAGACAGACAGAGTTGATATAAGCTTTGTAAAAACAAAAATTGTACCAGACAGACAGAGTTGATATAAGCTTTGTAAAAACGAAAATTGTACCAGACAGACAGAGTTGATATAAGCTTTGTAAAAACAAAAAGTGTACCAGACAGAGTTGATATAAGCTTTGTAAAAACAAAAATTGTTACAGACAAACAGAGTTGATATAAGCTTTGTAAAAACAAAAATTGCACCCGACTGACAGAGTTGATATAAGCTTTGTAAAAACAAAAAGTGTACCAGACAGAGTTGATATAAGCTTTGTAAAAACAAAAATTGTTACAGACAAACAGAGTTGATATAAGCTTTGTAAAAACAAAAATTGCACCCGATAGACAGAGTTGATATAAGCTTTGTAAAAACAAAAAGTGTACCAGACAGAGTTGATATAAGCTTTGTAAAAACAAAAATTGTTACAGACAAACAGAGTTGATATAAGCTTTGTAAAAACAAAAATTGCACCCGACAGACAGAGTTGATATAAGCTTTGTAAAAACAAAAAATGTACCAGACAGACAGAGTTGATATAAGCTTTGTAAAAACAAAAATTGTACCAGACAAACAGAGTTGATATAAGCTTTGTAAAAACAAAAATTGCACCCGACAGACAGAGTTGATATAAGCTTTGTAAAAACAAAAATTGCACCCGACAGACAGAGTTGATATAAGCTTTGTAAAAACGAAAATTGTACCAGACAGACAGAGTTGATATAAGCTTTGTAAAAACGAAAATTGTACCAGACAGACAGAGTTGATATAAGCTTTGTAAAAACAAAAATTGTACCAGACAGACAGAGTTGATATAAGCTTTGTAAAAACGAAAATTGTACCAGACAGACAGAGTTGATATAAGCTTTGTAAAAACAAAAATTGTACCAGACAGACAGAGTTGATATAAGCTTTGTAAAAACGAAAATTGTACCAGACAGACAGAGTTGATATTAGCTTTGTACCAGACAGACAGAGTTGATATAAGCTTTGTACCAGACAGACAGAGTTGATATAAGCTTTGTAAAAACAAAAATTGTACCAGACAGAGTTGATATAAGCTTTGTAAAAACAAAAATTGTTACAGACAAACAGAGTTGATATAAGCTTTGTAAAAACAAAAATTGCACCCGAGAGACAGAGTTGATATAAGCTTTGTAAAAACAAAAAATGTAACAGACAGACAGAGTTGATATAAGCTTTGTAAAAACAAAAATTGTACCAGACAAACAGAGTTGATATAAGCTTTGTAAAAACAAAAATTGCACCCGACAGACAGAGTTGATATAAGCTTTGTAAAAACAAAAATTGCACCCGACAGACAGAGTTGATATAAGCTTTGTAAAAACGAAAATTGTACCAGACAGACAGAGTTGATATAAGCTTTGTAAAAACGAAAATTGTACCAGACAGACAGAGTTGATATAAGCTTTGTAAAAACAAAAATTGTACCAGACAGACAGAGTTGATATAAGCTTTGTAAAAACGAATATTGTACCAGACAGACAGAGTTGATATAAGCTTTGTAAAAACAAAAAGTGTACCAGACAGAGTTGATATAAGCTTTGTAAAAACAAAAATTGTTACAGACAAACAGAGTTGATATAAGCTTTGTAAAAACAAAAATTGTTACAGACAAACAGAGTTGATATAAGCTTTGTAAAAACAAAAATTGCACCCGACAGACAGAGTTGATATAAGCTTTGTAAAAAAAAAAGTGTACCAGACAGAGTTGATATAAGCTTTGTAAAAACAAAAATTGTTACAGACAAACAGAGTTGATATAAGCTTTGTAAAAACAAAAATTGCACCCGACAGACAGAGTTGATATAAGCTTTGTAAAAACAAAAAGTGTACAAGACAGAGTTGATATAAGCTTTGTAAAAACAAAAATTGTTACAGACAAACAGAGTTGATATAAGCTTTGTAAAAACAAAAATTGCACCCGACAGACAGAGTTGATATAAGCTTTGTAAAAACAAAAAATGTACCAGACAGACAGAGTTGATATAAGCTTTGTAAAAACAAAAATTGTTACAGACAAACAGAGTTGATATAAGCTTTGTAAAAACAAAAATTGCACCCGACAGACAAAGTTGATATAAGCTTTGTAAAAACAAAAAATGTACCCTACAGACAGAGTTGATATAAGCTTTGTAAAAACAAAAATTGTACCAGACAAACAGAGTTGATATAAGCTTTGTAAAAACAAAAATTGCACCCGACAGACAGAGTTGATATAAGCTTTGTAAAAACAAAAATTGCACCCGACAGACAGAGTTGATATAAGCTTTGTAAAAACGAAAATTGTACCAGACAGACAGAGTTGATATAAGCTTTGTAAAAACGAAAATTGTACCAGACAGACAGAGTTGATATAAGCTTTGTAAAAACGAAAATTGTACCAGACAGACAGAGTTGATATAAGCTTTGTAAAAACGAAAATTGTACCAGACAGACAGAGTTGATATAAGCTTTGTAAAAACAAAAAGTGTACCAGACAGAGTTGATATAAGCTTTGTAAAAACAAAAATTGTTACAGACAAACAGAGTTGATATAAGCTTTGTAAAAACAAAAATTGCACCCGACTGACAGAGTTGATATAAGCTTTGTAAAAACAAAAAGTGTACCAGACAGAGTTGATATAAGCTTTGTAAAAACAAAAATTGTTACAGACAAACAGAGTTGATATAAGCTTTGTAAAAACAAAAATTGCACCCGACAGACAGAGTTGATATAAGCTTTGTAAAAACAAAAAGTGTACCAGACAGAGTTGATATAAGCTTTGTAAAAACAAAAATTGTTACAGACAAACAGAGTTGATATAAGCTTTGTAAAAACAAAAATTGCACCCGACAGACAGAGTTGATATAAGCTTTGTAAAAACAAAAAATGTACCAGACAGACAGAGTTGATATAAGCTTTGTAAAAACAAAAATTGTACCAGACAAACAGAGTTGATATAAGCTTTGTAAAAACAAAAATTGCACCCGACAGACAGAGTTGATATAAGCTTTGTAAAAACAAAAATTGCACCCGACAGACAGAGTTGATATAAGCTTTGTAAAAACGAAAATTGTACCAGACAGGCAGAGTTGATATAAGCTTTGTAAAAACGAAAATTGTACCAGACAGACAGAGTTGATATAAGCTTTGTAAAAACAAAAAGTGTACCAGACAGAGTTGATATAAGCTTTGTAAAAACAAAAATTGTTACAGACAAACAGAGTTGATATAAGCTTTGTAAAAACAAAAATTGCACCCGACTGACAGAGTTGATATAAGCTTTGTAAAAACAAAAAGTGTACCAGACAGAGTTGATATAAGCTTTGTAAAAACAAAAATTGTTACAGACAAACAGAGTTGATATAAGCTTTGTAAAAACAAAAATTGTACCAGACAGACAGAGTTTATATAAGCTTTGTAAAAACGAAAATTGTACCAGACAGACAGAGTTGATATAAGCTTTGTAAAAACAAAAATTGTACCAGACAGACAGAGTTGATATAAGCTTTGTAAAAACGAAAATTGTACCAGACAGACAGAGTTGATATTAGCTTTGTACCAGACAGACAGAGTTGATATAAGCTTTGTACCAGACAGACAGAGTATATAAGCTTTGTAAAAACAAAAATTGTACCAGACAGACAGAGTTGATATAAGCTTTGTAAAAACGAAAATTGTACCAGACAGACAGAGTTGATATAAGCTTTGTAAAAACAAAAATTGTACCAGACAGACAGAGTTGATATAAGCTTTGTAAAAACGAAAATTGTACCAGACAGACAGAGTTGATATTAGCTTTGTACCAGACAGACAGAGTTGATATAAGCTTTGTACCAGACAGACAGAGTTGATATAAGCTTTGTAAAAACAAAAATTGTACCAGACAGACAGAGTTGATATAAGCTTTGTAAAAACGAAAATTGTACCAGACAGACAGAGTTGATATAAGCTTTGTAAAAACAAAAATTGTACCAGACAAACAGAGTTTATATAAGCTTTGTAAAAACGAAAATTGTACCAGACAGACAGAGTTGATATTAGCTTTGTACCAGACAGACAGAGTTGATATAAGCTTTGTACCAGACAGACAGAGTTGATATAAGCTTTGTAAAAACAAAAATTGTACCCGACAGACAGAGTTGATGTAAGCTTTGTAAAAACAAAAATTGTACCAGACAAACAGAGTTGATATAAGCTTTGTAAAAACAAAAATTGTACCAGACAAACAGAGTTGATATAAGCTTTGTAAAAACAAAAATTGTACCAGACAGACAGAGTTGATATAAGCTTTGTAAAAACAAAAAGTGTACCAGACAGAGTTGATATAAGCTTTGTAAAAACAAAAATTGTTACAGACAAACAGAGTTGATATAAGCTTTGTAAAAACAAAAATTGCACCCGACAGACAGAGTTGATATAAGCTTTGTAAAAACAAAAAGTGTACCAGACAGAGTTGATATAAGCTTTGTAAAAACAAAAATTGTTACAGACAAACAGAGTTGATATAAGCTTTGTAAAAACAAAAATTGCACCCGACAGACAGAGTTGATATAAGCTTTGTAAAAACAAAAAGTGTACCAGACAGAGTTGATATAAGCTTTGTAAAAACAAAAATTGTTACAGACAAACAGAGTTGATATAAGCTTTGTAAAAACAAAAATTGCACCCGACAGACAGAGTTGATATAAGCTTTGTAAAAACAAAAATTGTACCAGACAGACAGAGTTGATATAAGCTTTGTAAAAACAAAAATTGTACCAGACAGAGTTGATATAAGCTTTGTAAAAACAAAAAGTGTACCAGACAGAGTTGATATAAGCTTTGTAAAAACAAAAATTGTACCCGACAGACAGAGTTGATATAAGCTTTGTAAAAACAAAAATTGTTACAGACAGACAGAGTTGATATAAGCTTTGTAAAAACAAAAATTTCATCTGATAGACAGAGTTGATATAAGCTTTGTAAAAACAGTACATCTGAACTCCGTGCCGCTACCAATGTAACCCAATCCACTCTGTCTTTCGTGTAGTCCTTGTCACGTAGCAATACCTTCCATTCACTTAGAGTTGTGACATCATGAAGCAATTAAGTCGTCTGCTTAAAAAAAAAAAAAAAAAAAAATTCTCCCCCTGCAAGTAGTTGGCATGTATGAAGCCACAAGTTATGACACACGTAATAGGTGCAACTTTGCCTCAAACTATCCCACTCTTCACCGAGGTCAACAGACTCCGGCCACTGGTCGCCAGTCCTCATCGGGCCACTTCACCACAAAGTTATTTTCCTCGACCACTTGAGGCTAGCACTGCCTTGAGTTCTGATGACATGAAACATCGATGGTGGGGAGGGGGGGGGAGTGGGGGGGATGGAACTAGATCTCAACTGGTGTGTTTGACTTTAATATGTTGGCCACTTGCCATAAAAAGATGCAGTGGTGAGATTTCGGACATTTTTTTTTTTTGCCTGTGGAAGGAAAATCAAGAAGTAAAAGAAACGACACACTATTATTATTATTATTATTTCCCATTACCTGTATATAGTTCCGCTTTATCAAGGAGAACAACTCTCTTTCAACAAACTTCATGTTCTTTTGAAATACCTGGTAACTTCTCTAGTTCATGAATACTCGCAATGAATACCATAGACTATATAATATATAGTCTATGATGTATACCTAGAGATTAAATGTTACGACTAATGGAGGCAACTTTAAGAAAATAAAGTCGTTTGGGTGAAATAGTGTATAAAAAAAAAGAAAAAATTATTAAATGATTTCATTTTAAAAACTATAACATATTTTCATAATGTATTTGTACTAAATATTCATAGCAGTGAGAAACAGGTGACGGTAACACCTATATAACAATTGGAAAGAAAGGAAAGAACAAGAAATACCAATATCGTCATTTTCAACACCAAAAGTTAAAGTTCCACTTTCTCCTTTAAAATCAATAGAGTTCATATATATGTATTCAGACTTTACGATGCATAGTGCAGATTATGTAAAGGCCATCGGTTCCTATTGCCCATGGTAAACGAGGGTATCATGTGGCCAGCACAGCGACCAACCGCCTTTACTTTCCCCCAACTAATGTCAGGCACCCATTCGAGCTGCTTGGACTAAGAGGCGCCCTTAAAATCATGAAGAAAAAAAAATGTCTTCACCAGGATTCGAATCCGTGATCCATCGGTTCGGAAACCAAGCGCCTTACCACTCAGCCAACGCGCCTCGGACTAATAATAACTCATTTTAAAAAGAGTGGATTAGTCACGTAGCCTTATATTAAAATCTGTTGGCAATATCATATGATTAGTATGTCTGAGTTGAATTATTATTGAAGTTGTTGCAACTGTGGTCAACTAGTTCAAGGGTCATTAACTGCAAGTACCTTGAAGGGTCATTTATTAATGTTGGCTCGAGTGTCGTTAATATTGTTTCTATAGACTGAGTTTGTAAACCCATTCATCACAAATTCTCTAAAACAAAAACAACACAAAACAAAAACTCAAGAAAATATTTTTTTAAAATGTAGTTTCAAATAACATAGATATGGTAGGTATATACATATTACTTGGCTACTATTGGAACAAGCAAACTATAGTCTAGTTAACACACTACCTAGGCTAAAAGCATGGTGCATACCAGTGATAGGCAAACTATAGCTCACGGACGAAGTCCAGCCCGCGTAGAAGGTTTTTTTTTATTCAGTACTTAAGAGACGAACGAAGTTATTGGGATTCTTTCGGAAGGATCTGTCCTCATTTCCTATGGAAGCCCAAAGGTTCCAAGAAATATAAGTGTTATTGTTGGTGCGATTGAATTCCTGAAACTGTTGTTAAGTACCACAAAGCGGGCCAATCAACACAAAAAAAAAATAGTTCGTGTACATCACCCGTATGCAAATTACCACCCCAGTGGTCAAAGGTCACAAGACCCAGCTAGCCACTCCCCCACCCTCGCAGCATCCGTTCACTAACAACTTCGATAGAGCCGACACATACAGCCGTTAGGCTCGAACCGCTAGGCGGTAGTGTCGAATCAAGTGTCATGGGCGAAATGACTCTGGATCAGAAGAATGTTTTTTTTGGACATTCCGATGGTCTAGAGGTTAGTTTCGCTTGTTGCGTTATCGCTAGGCGGCGGTGACGAATCCAGTGCCACGGGTTCGATCCTCGGTCGGCGCATGTCCTTATTTTCGTAGCATTTTAATTCACTACTTTCTCTCTTAAAAACTTGGTCCCTGGTGCTGTTATTTATTTATGTTTAATATATGTATGTATCATTTGTTTCAGCACCTAGCTTCAACTCTATGTTTACATGAATTCAGTCTGCAAGTCTTTTGATACTTGTTCAAGTTTTTTTTTAAGAGTAATTTATCTAGTCATGCATGTTAACCAATGACCCATTCCATGCACTAATTAAGGGAGATATCCAATTATCATATACTTAACACATTTATACTAACGGTTTTAGATTTTTTTGTAAAAAAAAACCATATATATTTACAGATGTAAAAGTTGCTAAGTTAAATAAGTTCTGTCATATTAACTATAACATTTACAAAAAAAAAACTGTTTATTTTTTTTTTTTTTTTTAGAAAAAAAAACTATTTAGTACCGGTATGCATTTAAAAGGAACTTAATTTAAAACAACAATTAGTAAGTATTTTTTCATATTATCGCGTGAACTGCTGTGGAGACCGAATGATATTAAAAACTTAACTAAAGGATTTTTTTTATTTTTACGGAAATGTATTTTCGTGAGACTTCGAATAAGAGATAGACCTTTACAAAACAATTAGATCAATTAGATAATCATTATATGTTATAAGCTAGGCCAGGTTCACATCTAACTTCACCATCACTTTCACCTATCCCTTGGTCTGCTGGACCGTTGGGTCACCACACAAGATCTGTCAACCTTCATTCTCCATTCTTCTCTGTCATTTGCCGTTGATAGAATTTCATTCTGAAATTTCTTTCTGAAAATATTGAAACCTGCCTTTTTACCTACCTGGGTGGACCACCTCGGGGGCCGATTTTGAGTTTATGTTCCTACACAAACTATCTTTGCAACCCTTTTTTTTTTGTGTTTTTTTTTTCATTAGAAAAATTGGTCTACCGAATGTGTAATCTTAGAAAATTCCACGTGGCTCTCTGAATTCGCATTTTCACAGATCTTCTCTGTCACATAAACAATTAAAATATTAAGACAGCTGGTAGAAAAATAATAATTTATGAATGAAGTCTAGGATCTCCTTAATAGATTCAAGCAACTTATTGTATTTACAAATCAACAAAGTAAAATGACTTGTCTCACTTCACAAGTTGAAATTCATTGGCTGTTGCGAAGGAAGCTGATGTATTAGGAAGATGGCGAATTTGAAAGGAAATTTTAAGACTTGATTTGTTCTTGAAAAAGTTTCAAAATGTGTATGGTAAAGTACCGGTAGTGAGACCTGACTTGCAGCTTAGATTGCAAACCAATAATCAAACAATAATTTATAAATATTTTAAATTTAGAGTTCTCACGAGGCTTGTCAAATTCCTTTTTTTTTTTTTTTTTTTTTTTTTTTCAAATGTAATATCCATTATCTCGTTCAGAGAATTTGTGCAATTTTTAGCGGCCCCCGAAAGGGGAAAAGACGCTATTAGTTTTGTGCGAAATGTCTGTCCGTCTGTCCGTCCGTCCCGTTTAGATCTCGTAAACTAGAAGAGATATTGAAAATCCGACTTCACAATATTTTAGACCATTCAAAGTTCTGATGCAACGGCTACTTTTTTTTTTCCTGAAAGCGAAAATTCTAATTTTTAAAATTAATTCTGCAAGCAATTTTTTATAAGAAAAAGCTAATTAGTATGCATTATATGTTAGACCTAATTTAAAACAAATAGTAATCTTATAAATATCATTTTTGTGAACATTTTTTCTATATAGCGTTTTTTTTTTTTTTTTTTTTTTTGAGGATTCCACTATGAGATTGAGCCTTTTCAAAACAATTAACTTATTTAGTTCGAACCGAGTGTCCCGGGTTCGAATCCTGGTGAAGACTGGGATTTTCAACTTTTGAGTCTACCCAGCTCTAATGGGTACCTGACATTAGTTGGGGAAAAGCAAAGGCGGTTGGTCGTTGTGCTGGCTACATGACACCCTCGTTAACCGTAGGCCACAAAAACAGATGAACTTTACATCATCTGCCCTATAGACCACAAACTAGTTAGGCCAGGTTCACATCTAACTTTACATTCACTTTCACGTATCCTTTGATCTGCGGGACGGTTGGGGCACTACACAAGATCTGTTGTTAACCTTCTTTCTCCATTCTTATCTCTCATTTGTCTTTGATATAATTTCATTCGCAGGGGCGGACTGGGTATCAAAATCGGCGCGGGCATTACCATATAAACCGGCCCACAAATGGCATGTCGTTTCTTCATGGGGTTGCATTCTTCTCTGACCGATGAAATTCGTTCTGATTGTCTTAGATTTCATTTCTTTAACTCTGCTTGAAAATAGTCCCTAACCACATACAATACAATGTTTCGCTATTGACTAAATCATATAAGAGAAGTTCATTAGGCATACAGGTGTTCGCAAAACTTTCCTGAACATTAATATTATAATATACCGGTATTGGTATAGGCACTGGCTGCCTAAGATGAACACATCAACTACGGTACCGTTCCATCAATGAAGTATAAATACCGGTTGCCTTTTTCAACTTTTGTCTCTCTATATTTGTGCGTGTCAACAAGGGCAAAAAAAGACTATGAATATAAACTATATATTTTTTTAGTCAATGTAGCTCTTTTTTTTTTTAAATTTATTTTATCAGCATTGTTAATACCGGGTATGTTGTTTATTTTTATAAAATATGTGCTCAGGTGTATAATAGAAAGAAGGATGTAATGTGTGAGAGTTAATCCCCATAGCGGATAAGGAAGTGTGTGTTGCTGTTGGTTATCTAATATGGTGGAAAGAAGCCCGCGTTTGTTTTGTAAATCGGCCTTCTTTATCTAGATCTACTTGTATTTAAGAGTATATCAACAAGCATCAAGCTCAAATGAAAGTCCTTGGTAATGTTTAGATAAAGAAAATCCAGGCCATCAAACGGCAGACCACGAATACGATGGGTTGAGGATGAAAGAGGCAATGTTCAACTTGAGTTCAAACTAGATCTGAATAGAAGCAAGCATGTGTCATGTGTAGAAAAGCAGGCAAGAGCACTCCATGGGATGGTGCCTAGCATTGTTTATTTTACCGGACTTTCCAATGCCGGTATAAGCTACCTATTTGAAGCCTAGCATTGAGTGGGCTTGATAAGGTTACCTAAACATGAACATTTTTCTATGCTTTGTTTTAAAGTGTGGTGATACTTTCAGGCATTCAATGTGTTATATATTGGAAGAATTTTTTGACTGTCTTTACAAGTTTTATTCATTCATCTACATTTCCTCCCGCTAAAATATCCTGGCCGTAGAATCAAACATCTACAGTCAGACACTTCTATTATTTTTGAAAAAATTATTATTATTATTTATAATGACTGCACCTTGACAAGCCATTACCAATAAAAAAAATATTTAAAAAAAAAAGCTTCATTTATAAGGCAAACACACAAATTCCATGTCAAACTGACCTGATATTTTTGTATGCATTATTTTTATTTCATATAACTTATTATATAAAGTAATAGTTCTGGCACAATAAAATTAAAGGATTTTGTCTTTTCTTCTTCACAATATCTCTTTTCTAAATACTTTCAATTTTTTACATGTCTTTTAAAATTCAAAGTGGAGTTCACTTCTACTTTGGCCTTTTTACTAGTAGTTTATCTGGCCATGTCACTGCAATACCACTAATAGTACAGAGCAAGATTGTTTTGTTTTCCTTCAGAATGTCAAAAATAATATCACTGAAAGTTTTCACGAGTCAACATTGACTTAGAAGTTCAATGCTGCTGAGAGATGAGCTATAAAAGGGAAAGACAAAATAATTGACTACATGTCATGGTTTGTGCACAATCACTTCCAATAAAAGTATATAAGGCATTTGAGTGGGAAGATCTGGACTACACTGACATTGTCCTGTACACTTGAGCAACTTGTAGAAATAATGAGAGCAGGCACCAACACACACACAAAATATTATGGTATGGGTAAAGAGAATTAAATATCAATTTTTAAAAAAAAATGTATATAGCTAGGAAGTGTATATCAAGGTATAGTTGAACAAAACAAATAGTGTGTGTGACCTTTTCCCATTATAAATTTAGAAATAAAATTTGAGTCATTCATATATAGCTATACATAATATATATATTATGAGTAAATAAGTCACAAAAAAAATACCCTATCAAGTGAGTACTGTATGTCTGGTGAGTAGGTTTGAGAGTGATTCAGACATTGTACTTTAGGTTAGGCCTATGTACAGTGAACATGTGTAATGAGAGACAGGCTTACTGACATCCACCCAATTAGTAATTACTTTTGGTGTCCAGAGACATTCAGAATGATTAAATGAAAATGATGTGGCAAGACTTCTGCAAGGTAACATTCATACACACTCATCCAGGACATCTCAGCCAGTCATAGAAATGAATCAATATAACAGAAACGGAATTGTGTAAGCTACAGAAGCAGACCAATGATGTTGTACTTTGAAGGTACAAATAAAATGTGTGTTTATGATAGGTATTAGTGAAGTCCTGTACTCTACCAAATGTTTTAGGTCGAATACAATTAGTGTTAGCTGTATTAGTTTAGTAGTTAAGCAATTTGTTTAAAACATTAACTACAGCACTATGTTTAGTAGTAGGAGTCTACTCTGTCTGGTACAAAAAAGCTACTATGTTATGTGTCTGTTGTGCTTGGCAATGCTTAACATTTTGTCAGACCAGAGTCTATGGTGTCAATCGTGAACCACATTTCAACTTTTCACAGAGGTCCTGTTTGTTTATCAATTCAATATATCAAAAGTGAAAAAAAAAAACACATTTGATTGCTAAGTGGAATAACAGTTGAGCAGAATATATGCTATTTAGAAAATGTGTCTTTTTCAGCAATTGCTTTTTCATTAGGTTAAATAAAAAGCAAACAAAAATTGTGTGAGCAAAAAGGATGTGTATAAAGTGTGGTTTACAGACTTTTTTTTTCGTCTTTATATACAGCTTTAATGTGGTTAGTATTTATTGAAACAAACTTTTGGAATTTGCATGCAATTTTCCTATCCGCTAGAAAGACTTGTTCACACTGGCCACTGGATTTAGTAGTTTTAGGTAGTTAAAGTAAAACCAATCACCTTTATTTATGATTTAATTTGAAGCAGAAGTAACAGATGAATCATGGGATGGACTGTAATTAACTAGCATGATTAGCAAAGTTAGTTTAATTGTATTAATGTAAAAGATATAATATATATTATTCAGAACAACTACCATCAAACAAACGGGAAACCTCCTAGAGAAAAGTATCTCCACAGTTGACTTTCTAGAAGGTTTCATGTTTTGTACATGTGCTCGCACCTGAAGGGGGAAAAATTGACCATCTTACAGTCAATGTAATGTTCTTACTTTGTTCACTTGTTACTGATTTTTTTTTTTGTCTTTGTTGGAATTACAAAAAATAGCAAATTTAATTTCAGACAAATGCATTAGCTATTTTTGTTAGCTAATACAAAGACATACTTTCTAAAAGCTTTATGTACCGTATATATTGTAAACTCTTTCATTAACTTACTTAGCATGCGAGCACATTAGGTTAAGATAACTATTTAGTTAATTCAAGTTTTAGTATCATACAAAAAAATAATAAAAATTAAGGCATTGTTAGAGGCAAGAAAAATACAGCAAACCCATTGGCTAGGAAAATCCTTTTTTTTATTAAGTTATATATGGTGAGGTTATATAATTGTTAAATTAGTTACATAGCTGAGCACAGTCAGTTAAATGTAATTAAAAGGAGAAATAAAAATGAGAGACTTGTTTTAAAAGAAAATGAAAAGAAACACAAAATACACAAGATTAATATTAGCGCCAAAATTGTGACATCAAATGAAACGAACAAAAAAAAAATTGCCATAAAATGAGATGAGTATTAGAATGCAGGTAGAAACACACACACACACACACAATTAATTCATGAACATGTGAGATTCTAATGAAGCGCAAAAAAAAAAATACAAGAAAATTAAACATCATAAAAATCAATTTAAAAAAAAGCTATTCACAACAGAAGAAAAAACTGTTTCCAACTCAGCAGAACACAATATTGTAACATTATGCAGTGAGCCGTGACAACCAAAGAAAACATTTCTTTAGAAAAATATACACTTCTGGGAAGTCTACGTAAACTGGGATATCTTTCACAAATTATAATTCAATGACCAAAAAAAAATAGATGTTTTATATATATATCTATATATAAACAATGTATCTTATGGTAACATGGTTAGACCATAAATGGGCGGAGTAAATAGATTGTGAGAAAGAATACTAAAAGACAAGCAGTTAGAAAAAAAAGGCACTTATTCAAAAACCTATCACATACTGATCTTCAATGCTGAAATACTTGTGTCAAATGAAATACTATAGAGTCGGAACATCTAGCAACACTACAGAGTAGCAATACTATAGACTACAAAAAAAGTAATGAAGTAGGCAGACAATGATATGAGTTAACAACAAAGGGCAACAAATCCTTATCTTGAATGTAACAATATTGCATGAATATAGTCACTTTAACCACAAAAAGTTGTATAGATATACATGTTGCATATGACTACTATCCTTGTTTTAATGTCAACTTCATAAGCAAACAAAAACAATTACTGAAAATATTCCTTGAAATAACTTAATGCCAACTATCAGTTTATCATACAGTAATTTCAAAAGACGAATCACTGCTTGAACAGTACAACAGACCAATACTATAAATCTGATACCATATTCCAACTTTTCAATGAGAACTTGAATACATATTCAACTGAAAATTATGATCAATGCAAATAAAGATTTGTTTTTAAAACCGTAAGTTTCACGATTCACTCTGCAGTAGAGACTAATCTATCAGTAATTTTGATCAATTCATTTCTATAGTTACTTTCTATAATAAAAGAGAAAAACTGAGATTACAAAAGGTAAAGCTTTCTGAATTGACAAGTTGCTAAGCAAAAACAAAAAGATTTGAGATCAAAAAAAAAAAAAAATCTGTGGATGTTGAGAAAGTGCTTCAAAAAGGCTATGGACTTGCATTCTCAGTAAACGAAACGATTACTTCAGAACTTAAGTACATCATCAAATGTTCACTTAAAAAGCAACACAATTTACTATGAAACATTTTGTTCCGTGGCTCACGTCACATTCACAAGAAAGCATGTAAAGGGAAATTGCATCAGTATAGGACACAATGTACAGAGTTAAGTCACCAAGTCACAATACTAGAAATATAAATATACATGTGTATAGAGCTTTAGAATAATATTTTGATTACATGTATTTACTCTATAAGTATATCATTTGATAATATAATTAAGTACAGTCAACAGTGTATAATGCTCATTCACCTTTGTTTTTTGTTTCTTTTTGATTTAGATCAAATAAATAGCCTTTTAAGTCTAAATGTGATCCACACGTAAACAAAAGTTGCCCTAAGTTCATTTTCTAGTGTCCAAACTGTGCACTACAAGTATACATAAACCTGTGACAGCAGGTAGATTATTGCATAGTTAGCATTTAAAATAAAGTGTTTATGAACTAAATATCACATTTGCTGGGTATATGAAGTTTTTCACAAAAGAAGATTAGGAAAAAACTTTTGATTTGAACAATAATAATGTATAGGTACATAAATGGGTGATTCGGGGGGGGGGGGGAAGAAGAAAAAAAAAAAAGGTGATGGGGATAAGGCTCAAGAACAACACAATGTAATGAACACCCTCATGTCTGAGCAATTTTTCAGTACATGTTCGTTTAAGCCTATTCTAGTAAACCTGTAATGTAGACTGCAGGCCCTATTGTGTTTTCAATCCTAAAAAGTTCCACAAATGCAGAGATCTCATTTTTTTGCTGAAGTCCAAATTTTTATTCACTTTCAAAATGTTGGAGTAAAAATAATTTGATTCAGTTAATTTATATACATAATTATTTACAAAACTTGATTCTTTTTTATTTTGGTTCTAATAATATTTGAAATTGCTTAAAAAATTGATGGCATCCGTTAGGAAATTGTTGCCTGGGTTTCTTTATTTTCCATTAATTAATATAATTGGGGAAAAAAATGATATGCCATTAGCATTTGATATGTGTATTGTCTAAGATATATTTGTTATGTTGAAGTTTTCAACCTATTCATATCCATAGATATGTAAGCAAATATTTCAAGAATACATACAATGAACAAGCACTAAAAAATTAGTTCCAAAGCAGAATTGTACAAAGACCAATAGGCAATAAAGGTTAAAGATACAGTGTAAACAAATAAAATGTGTTTGAAGGTTCTTGTAATCAATTGTCAGATGTTAAAGAGTATAAGATTATTAACACAACCAAGCAGTGGTGAAACTTACAAAAAAAAATATTCAGTCATTTACAGTTAGTAAACTAGGTGCAGCATTGTATCAATAAACTAGCAAGGTTAAATCAAATGATTACATGTTTAATTCACAATCTCATTTCACTAAAAAAAAAAAAAATCACTTGTAAATAAAAGAAATGTCAAATATAAAAACATCCACATTATAATATCAGTTTCAATGCAGAGTAAATGAACATTTTGTTTTAGTTATAGTCATAGAAATTTGAATACAAATATTAATATCAATGATGTGTTTCTGAAAGGTGGATAACTCTTTGACCAATCATCTTATAGGTTCAACTAAAAAGAATATTTTTAAACAACCAAAAAAATGTTTTATACATTAAAAATGTTAAAATTTATTTCAGTTAAATTTAGACCACCTCCACTGCAGAATTTTTTTTTTTAAATTATGTCCATCATCCACCAAACTTGTTTAATTATACATCTGTTGGACACATTGTTCTGAGGTAAGGAGGCTTTGTCTTATACATGGTAATGTTAGCAGCAGTACACGATTTCAGGCACTTTAATAAAATTTAACTTTCTGCCTAACCAAACTAAGCAAAACTGAACTGGTGTGGCTATAATTTCAAAGCGCCAAGACAAATTAAAAGGAGTGACAACATTTAGACCTTTCATAAAACCCAAAAATATATATACTAGGAATCCTCACACCAGATCAGTATTACATAGCATCGGAAGTCATGAGCAGTTCATAGTTTGTTTTGATCATTACAAAGGTAGGTTACAAAACATGTTAATCTGTATTATAAAACATTTATAGCAATACACAGGTAGGTTTGAACATTAAAATATTACCATAGAAACCAATTGTTTAATAATAATTAAAAAATTCAACACAAAATTAGAGGACAATCAAAAAGTTGAAACAAATTGTAGGCGGGTGCAGGTTTTTACCATTTTCTTTTTCTATTTAGATTAACACAAAAAAAAATATACAGAGAAAGAACTTTCTTTGTAGCTGCATCTCTTTTCCACTATCCCAAAGGTTGTTTAAATATTCCTCTCTGGCTGTTGAGACACTGCTGCTGTTGAAGAACTGAAGGGAAGCCAGCAGCAGCACAACCCAGCGCCCGGCCAACATTTTGTCCCCACCACAAACAGAGCGACTGGCGACAGAGCCCGTCTTTATAAGGCACGATGTGGTTAGTTGCCAGCTGGGTTAATGAAACAAAATGGAATGAAAAAAAGGAGTTAGTGGATATTGGCTACAGATAATAGTATACAAGTAGCTATTCAAGTTTTACTCAAGAATTATATAGGTTGGTGATTTTAAGAAGGGATATCATTCAATTGTTTATTACAGAAAATTAAAGCATTTCATTTAGAGATTATAATTTCAGTGCAATTAATTTAGCAATCTTCAAATGTTTAGAAGTAAATTTCCATTTTTAAAAATAGATACTATAAAATGGGCTGCATAAAATGATTAGACTAATGGTTAAAAATGTTCTATAATTAACACATCTATAACATGAAACTGTAACAAAATATTCAAAGCATTAATTGGTATGAAAGAATGGCAGCATGATAGATGACATGATGGTGAAAGAGACATGATGACAGTGAAGCATGACCTGGTTTTCACCATTTCTTTGGTGACAGTATGATGATGATGCATGCAAATGACACCATGCAATGGAAACATAAAGAGAATGAAAGAGAAGAAGAAATTAAAAAAAAAAACAGGAAAGTTTCAAAAAGAAATAAATCAGGAGGGAAAATACATTTTGGCCTAGTTAAAAAAAAATTAAGCATGCAATTAAATGTAGGAGTCAGCACATGATTCACCTCTTGAACCACATATTCATCTTCCCTCACAGTACCCAGATTACTATCAATTAGATTTTAAATGGGTTATTGATGGTCAATGTATTATTTTACTGTTATGCAAATGGCTACATTTAGAAATCCAATGGGTTAGAATGATTATACAAATTTGCTACAGCAATGAATGATCCCTAATAAAACGTAAGTCAATATGCCAAGTTAGCTACAATGCAATAAGCTGTCAATTGTTAGCTAACAACCAATGAGTAGAAAGAGGAAAAGTGTTTGCTGCCGCAGTGTACAGAACGTGTCTAGAATAGATTTAACGGACCTGTGGATCTACATGTCATAATTGTATTCAACTGCCTAATTTTCTTTGGAGTCGTTAATTAGTTTGAAATGTATTATTGTTCATTTTTTCTTACAAGAAAAGAAAAAAAAAGAAATGAAACACAATGAATATTTCATGTCTTTATTTCTAAAAATATCTGATATTGACAACAATTGCACAAATTATTTTCATCTCACAATCAACACAGAAAGCAAACAATAAATTGATAAAAAATAACTACGTTTGTGTGTGTGTGTGTCTGTGGCTTTTAAACGCAGTCATCACAAGGAGCAATAGTATACATGTCATTGTATGTATATAAATGTAAGGTATAAATATAAAAATAATGCTGTAGGCTAGAAATAGATGAGCAATAAATCGGATTCCATTGGATTTCATTAAACAATAACATAAAAATCATCTGAATTAGTTCAAGTTGGCATTGCAGTTGAGTATTTGAAATACTAAATTTTAAATCATGGCTTACAAAAGTGTTATATACAATAACCTGTAAATTTAGTCTGAGACTTATGTCATAGTGCATTTCAAAGTTTTATATCAACTAACGCTCCTATATAAATATAAGTCTCCGCTTTAAAGTATCATTTCATTAAACATTTAATTTATGCACATTTTTAAGGCACTGGTACATTGGGCTATATACAACAACATGAGTCTAACAATGGATTGGTTTTCCATTGAATACATCAGCAGAAAAACAAAAATTGTGGCAAGACTTCTGCTGCAATAACAGAAAAATAAAAAGGGGGGGGGGGAAGACTAATGCTGTAGAAAAACGCAACAAGAGATGAAAGAAGAGATGATGTGAAATGAACAGAACAAGTTCATAAAATAACTAACCTGTATAAATTATTAGTTCAATGATACTCTAGTATATGGGTGAGCCCTGACTCCTTCTATAGTCCTTCTGATCTTTTGGACACCACCTACAAAAATCCAACACATGTAAGTACATACATTTACTTTATACTACAGCTAGACAACATCTACCGTCTCCATTCGAATTATAAACACATAGCATAATGATCAGATAAGACACCTTTTGCTTTTGGCACTGAGTTCCATTTTAAAAAAAACAACTAACAAGTGGAAGTAAATGCTACTTTTTGACCAAAGTAAAAATCAAATTCAATACCAATATATCACTCAATTTTATGGCAAGTCACCAGCACAGAACAAGACTGAATTCAAGAGGCACAATAGGAAGAAAAATCACAGAGAAAGTGAAAAATAAACTAATCACAGGAAAATAAACACAAAGACATTTTTGAGTGTATCAGCCAAAACTAAGTAACATCCCTGGTCCCAGTCAAAACCAACGACCTTAAGAATAAATACATAAATAAAGATGGACCCTTACTTCAGTCAATAAACAGAGGGAATAATTTAGGAAATTAGAATGAAATGATGACCCACAGATGAAAAGAGTTAACATAGCTTATTTTAGGAGTTGATAAACCAGATGTTGGTATGAGGTCGACTAAACTTAATATTTTTTTCATGAATTATTAACAATGACGTAAAAGCGCCAATAATTATTTTTAAAATCAATCTTTTAATTAAACCTCTTCAAATAGAATATGCTGGTCTTTAAAAACCCAATTTTTTTGTACTCTTAAAAACTACAACTAAGAATAAATTTTGTTTCTGATTCTTTTACATTAATTTCAAGGCACTGGGAACCGAGATTACCAAAACTGTAATACTTTATTTTACAGACTTTTTCTATTTAGTCTGTGGGCTATCATTACAAATAAAAGGGACATAACAAAAATAGAAAAAATACTGATATGGACATCTTTTCACTTGAACAGTCTATTGGGTCCTTATAAAACATGGCATTGCAAGAACAGGGAAGTACATCTCTGCAGAGCAATAAAATAAGATCACAGCCCATTGGTTGGACACGTTTTTGTCATTAGTTTGATACTGTATTTCTTGTTAAGTGTTAATCTACAAACATTTAAAGTGGGTCAATAAACCTATAAATGATAACCATTGCCCTCATGAGTTTCAATACTATTAAGATGACATTATGTAAAGAAAAATAGCGAAACATTTTTTTTTCATTTATTTGAAATTATTTTTATTAACAAAATTATACATCTTTAGAAAAGATTTTTTGTTTTGTTATTAACAACATTCCAATAATTTTAAAAGTTAATTTTAATTACTGTGTATCACTTTATCTCAAAATGGAGGGGGGGGGGGTCACGTCTCTTTGTCTCTTGCTTAAAATCTGGCACATTGCGTGCCTTAAAAATTTCAGAAAGCACACGAGGGCCTGGTTTAATATTTTTAAAGCACATATCACGTTAGTGGTTTATAAAATGTTTAATCACGTGGTTTATAAAATGTTTAATCTCTTTAGAATTATAGTATATGGTCAGTGCAGTGTAAGTAACAGATCAGGAGAGAAAAAAAAGAAAAGAATGTTAACGAGAGAAGAAAAGAAAGAAACAAGCAATTAATAAGAATATTTTAAAAATATACAACAAGTAAAAATATAATATTTTTTGTATATAAATTAAAATATTTGTAGTAAAAGCAAGAATGTCCCTTCATAGTTGATTAATGCCTTTTTAAACTATCAAAACTAATTCTTAAGTAGTTTCAAGTTAGGATTTTTTTTAAATGTCAATGTGTCAGAAATGAAAAAAATCTAAACTACCATATGTTTCTCTAATTATTACAAAAGTCATGCAAATATATATATATATATGCCAGTCTCATGCAATACACACAAGTTTTCATGCATAGACAACTACAACATAAATCACTCCAAGCCAGCAAACATTGGGAAAATGAATCTAATCTAAAATAAATATCATCCTATATACATTTAAAGCATGCTTATCGAGACAGACATTTTTTGTCAACAATGTCTTTCCAAATATATGTATAGATATATATACACATAGTTTTTATGTTATAGTAGTATATTTAATATATATATATATATATATTTTAAATACTTCATATTATTTTATATACTATGTACATTTGCAGGCATGAATAAGCCATAAACTATGATTGATTTCATATCAAATGATATGCTTTAGCAACAAAAATATTTGAGATAATTGAACAAGATTTTATTAGTGGCTTAGACATACCTACAAAATATTCATTTTAGGAAGTTGACGAGCACTAATCCAATGTGCAAGACATTTTTTAAAAAAGCAGCTGATTATAGAGGAAACAAATTGTTATTGTAAATGCAATAAATAAACAACATGAAATGGCAGAATGTAGAATGAAGAGTGGAGGGGGCGGGGAAGGGGCGTGTACACATGTAGAGAAGGGGGTGGGAGAGGAGGAACATGTACACTTTACATTAAAATTTTGAGTTGAGCAAAAAGTTTTGAGCATGATGAATAGATTTTGTAGAAACTGGAAACAATATCATGAAAGGAAAACTGAAAAAAGAAAAACAAAAAAAATGAGCAGTTGTTCAACAAGAAGCAAGGAGGCCAAGTCTACTTCAACCTGGACTATACGCAAGCTAGAAACAAAAACTCAAGTCAAACAATAGAAAGAAAACTAAGTAAAATGACAACGGAATCAATCAATGAACAACTCCAACGTTACATCAACTTAGCACTGTTGTCTTAAACAGAAACAGGAAAAAATTACCATACAGAGAAATAAAAACATTTTATTAATGGTAAAAAAAAAATGGAATGGATAAGACCTTGAAAACAAATTCAGAAACAAGACAAAAAGAAAAGCCAAAATAAGAAAGGAACCTTTGATTATTCGAAGGAGAAGTTTGAAGATTCAAATCTTAAAGAACATTTTAAAAATGAATCAGATCTGGTATTAACAGTTAGGCTAAAGAAAAACACTTTGTTTCAAAGCTCCTCTTCTCATCAATAATATAATTTTCTAACCAAGTTTCAAAATCTGAACTGTTACAGTGTCAATTTTACTAAGGACTTTTTTTAGTTACCATAACTAACAGCTTTCCTTTCCCTCGACAGTCATTTCCTATTTCATTTTTTTGTTGAGGACATCTTCACTCACTGAGATCATTGATTAGTTCACTAGAGATATGAACATTTCATAATAACTGGCTGTCCAGTAAAAAAATAAAATTTTTGGGAATGTTCTGCAATCTAGACAAACAGGAGGGAAGTCTTAACATTCAAAGAAAAGGAACACAAACTCTGCATGGACCAAAACAAGTTACGAATGAGTTGTCTCAACTACCTTTGTAGCCATCTTATGAATCCAACTAAACTACCCTGAACTTACAAAACGAAAACAAATGCTAACAGGAATGTTTCGGGTATAAACCAAAAAGTTTTAAAGACGATGAAAATAATGACACAGAAACCTGACAAAAGCACACAAATCCTAAAAAAAATTTACTTCTGAGAAATAAAACCACAGAAATAACAGCCAGTATCTAGGACTCTGCAAGTACTAAATGAATGAAGAGACATGGCAAGAACTAGACCATATCTATCTCACATATGAAATAATACACAAAAACAACAGGATTTCAAAATGAATCGACCAATAAAAATGTACCTGATTGTCTAAGGTAGCTAGAATTTTACTTCAATATACAATACTGTTTGTGCTCAACAAAAATAAAAATTAAAAAAAAGAGACCAATACAAATATCTGAAACAACTAAAGACACATTACTAAGTAAATGCAAATGCAACAAATATCAGGCCATTGAAATAACTTGCTCTATGGGTGAATGCCACGATACAGGAAGGTGGTACCTAGTCATGGCAAAAGATCTCAATTACATTAATTATCAATATACTGATTCACAACAGTAAATAGTTCTGGATTAAAACAAAAGGTTTAGCCACTGACAACCCTGGAGGACTACAGATGACTGCGATGCTCTAGCCAGGTGGTCAAATGGCTCACATCCCTGTTATAAAGTCTCGTCTAACCAACATACCCGCTTGAGTTTGCTCAAGATGTGTCTGGTACTCGAATATGGAAGGTGTCCCTGATGCTAGGCCGTAAGGATCCATGGCTGAATGCAGGCCCTGCCCAATGCTCATAGCATAGGGGTTATAAACAAGTCCTGTGTGCTCTCCTGAGGGGGACACCAGTGGAGGTGGGGCCCCATTCATGCTAGGCTGGTTGGTGGCCATGACTTGCGATGGCAGGCGAGGTGCCAGGATAATTGGAGCACCGGTGGGCGTAGGTGTTCGCATCTGTATGGCTAGTGGCTGTGTTAGAAAACGTGTGTGTTCTGAGGAAACAAAAATGTGCGGAGATTAAAAAGAGTTCAGAGGTCAAAACTAGAATAATTAGCAATTATTAAATTAATCTATCAATTTAACGTAGCTGATTTAAGAAGCAAGCAAGCAAAACAATATGGCTTCCCCTCCCAGTTTTAATCATCAGAATGTGATCTAACATTACCATCAAATAAAATGGGATTTTGCCAGCAAACTAAAAATTCCATGCTTAAGCCAAACCACTAATTTAAACATGACATATTCAGGAAGGCAGCCATATTAACACTAAAGAAATCTCAAAACCACACAAGTTATATGTAAAACAAGTAATGGGTTTCTCATTTTGAATAAAATATTAGACAAATCAATAGTCATTTGATTTTTTTAAAAATATTTTTGAGGGTTAAAAGCAATATAAATTACCAAACCAATCAAAATTAATTAATTAAAAAAAAATGTATTTAAATATGAAAAACCCATAGAGTTTATAAATGGTGCAGTTTTAAATCGCATTCCAATATTTTCTCAGCATATCTAAATTTTAAATCTTAAATTTAATTATTGCTACAATAATTAATCTAACAATCCCTACATTAAATGTTTAAAACTTTTGCTGTATATGAAATTTAAACTTATTCAAGTAGTAAAATCACAGTAACTAACTAAAACAAACAGTTACTTTGTTAGTGTCAACTGTATATATATTACTGGTTAGAACATAGTTAACAAGTTTTGATTCAGGCTTTGAACATATTTTAATGGATAAAATTATTAAAAAAAAATAAACTTCAAACTATAAAAATAGATTTTAGCCCTCATCCTTTTTTAATGTCATTATGACCTTTTTATAGCTTATCATTAGAAAAAAAATAACCCAATCTACCGAGGACTTTTGAGTAATGAGGAAAACCTGTAACATATTTTGTAAAGGTTAGTTGTGAAAAACAAGTCTTAGGCTTGGTGCAAGTCTTTATTAATTTGTCTGAATGCTACAGACATTGTCACTTTGTCTGTTACTTTGTTTTTAACTTCATAATGTTTTTTTCATTCATTCCCATATTTTAGATATACAAGAATATATACAAGTGTGCATATTAGAAAGTATTACAAACTGCATTGGGTAATACATTATACCCATTTCTGTGAAAAAATTAAATTTATGCATTCAAAGGACTAAAAGCTTAATTTGCTATAATCTATAAAATGAATATAAAATAAAATGTAGCTTATTTTAATGAGATTTGTCTGGCTTTACTTTGGCGTACACCTAGGAAAATATATTTTAAAAAAAAAATATTTTCACAATGTGGTTAAATAGCTGTACAAGCCAAGACTTGGTGTAAATAACTAGCATTAGTATGTTAGTACAACACAGTAATTGTTAGGTGACACCACTTTAAGTGCCAATAAGGTATTGTGGATATTAGTAAAATATTACTTTAGATGTTAATAAACTTTAGCTTATAATGATACAAAAATAATAATAAAAAAGCTCATAGCTTCAATTGGTGAAACCATATGCTTTGAATGATATGATAAGTATTTTGTGAGAATTAATTACAACCAAAATATCCAATGTTAGAGACTAGTTGAGTTAAATATTAGTTGGTCTTGCTATCTTCCACTAACCAAAAGAAATTCAGATTTAACTGTCTAAATAGTAACATTTACCTATTAAAATGATGGTACACTATACAATTAATTCATCACAATTTAAATTCTTTTAAAATTTGTATTAGTTATACAAATTACAAGTAAATTGTTGAGAACACATGTTCTATTTATTTATTTAATGTTTTTACCTTTTTTTTTTCTTTCTTCCAAACTAAAGACATTTAATTGGTCAGGATTAATTGATTAGATTTACTGTTTATTAGTTTGTCAGTGGTGTGAGTAACACATACAAGCTAAGTTTAATGTGGCAGTACCCGTATTGGCTAAAGAAAATGAATGCAACAAGGACAAACCATCAGAGAGGGAGTTTGCCCCGCTAACCGGGACCAAGTGAGGCATCTGACCAGGGGCACGAACTCCCGTTTGCCCCAGGTGGCCAGGGGGAAGGAACATTGGCATCCCACCCAGCTGAAGATGGGCTTCTGTGGGGGCAAAGAGCAAAAGCACACATTTGTTAAGGAGATAAGTGGGAAACAAAAACATTAAATACAAAAAAAAATATAAATATTTGTGAATAGCACTATAAAAACTAATTAACTGGCTTCTGTTAGATTTAATTATCAAACAATTCGTTCATTTGATCAAATTAGATGGTTGAAATTAGAATTATGAAATTAGATTTGACAAAATTAGATCATTTCTCCTTTACACATTACTGTTATGGTTCAAACATTTGTGTTTAGTCACAGAAACCAATGTGATTATTGAAAGTGCATCAATGTCATAGACTGATAAGTGAACATGATCAAACTAAATTATAGCTAGCCAAGTATTGCTGACATGAAACAAGCTGATTTCAATGAATAAATAGGCTATACAACATGTTGAATAAATGTAATAATTAAAACTTAAATAAAAAAAAAAGAAAACAAACATGAGATGCTATAAAGAAGAATGAAGTGAGCAAGGTAAAAAAAATATTAAAATCTACATGTAGGGAAAAAAAAATAAAGCATAAAGCTTGATCCACCATAGTGACATTGAGAATGGTAAGTATTTAGCTCATAAATGAATAAATTAACTAATTGAGCCCGTATTTATAATAAAGCCAAAAAAAAAAAAAAAAAAAAAAGAAGACCACCATACCTGCTCCTATGAAAAGTGGAGGGGAAAGACTTTCATCAAGGATTTTTTAATTATTAATAGAAATGCTTTTATTCCATTTGAAAGTCTCTTCACTACAGTGGACCAAACTGCATATAAAGGTTGATAATTAATGCTTTGCTTTACTTCTATAATATAGTATATGGTGAATGTATCCGTTAGCTTTCAGCTCTTATAAAAATCAATTATAATTTAACACTAGCAAATATTAGATAGCAAGGTAAAAATGGAAAGAATCTTGCTTAAATATCTTAAATCATATGATGTAAATAGTTTTAATTAATGTAAAGCAATGTTTGCATTTTTTTGTTTTGCTGGCTAGAGAGAAGAGAAGGTGTCAAACACAAGGGAGAAAACTAAGTACTTCAAAGCTGACTAAAGAAAGGAACAGACCAAGACATGTCCTTAGTCCTAGACAGTAAATCATGCTCTAGAACATGCACCACACAGAAGCAACTTTCTCTTCCTTCTAATCACTAAGAGATGCTTACTAATCAGATCCTAACATTCCTATTGTATGAATCTAATGCTTTTATTTCAATGTTTACATGTTCACTAAAGTTGATTGGAACTATTTGAAGTAGAGTTTGTGTTGAAGTATGTGAAAACAAAAGGCTGCTAAGATTGTTGTTTTAATGATTCTAAAGGAAATAAGGCAATGGGAAGTCCCACAAGCTTTCCAATGATTACGTTTTAAGGGAAAAGAAAAATATTTTTTTAGTTAACCCTAACCCTAACATCAAACTAAATGTGTGACAACAATAAACCCAAACCTTAAAAGCGGGAAACCAAATCCTAATAAGCAGTTAAAAAAACATGGAATAAACAAAGCCTCTTATTGTTGACAAATTAACAACTGATAATTTTGTGTTCAGAATTTCATTCTTTTTAGGCTTTGTTTAAATTCCAGTTTTATATTTATAAACACCTGTTCACAGAAAAAAAAAGTAATATCAATGAAACATGCAATATTAAATAATGATAAACAATAATACACAATAAATAAGATGTATCACATTCACATATTGTGGCTAAATGAAATGGTCAACACTGTAGCATTAATAGCATCTGTTTCCCTCATCCATCATTTCAAAAGAAAAAAATCTCTTGCATTTCTGAGAGATTTCATGTCTTAAACTTTGAATTTGAAAATTTGTACTGTTAATATTTCAATGATATAGTGGACACATGTAATGCTGCAGTGTACACCACAATACAAAGAGACCATCCCATGAATATAGTCAAGAAAAAGGAGGGAGAAATCTGCAGCAAATTATAATGTGAAAAAAAAAAAGGCCACATCTGGTCACTAAATCAAGCCAGGCACCATAACACAGCTATATCAAGTGGTAAAAGAAGTTTTGGAAACAAAAAATCTCAAAACAGAAAGTGGACCGAGACAATGGTTCTAGCTGGATGATGGAGGTGGTAGGCAAACTCCGAGCAGACTTACGACCAGGCACTGAATTCTGGGACGGAGACGGGGATGGCTTCGTTGTATCACGGTATGTTCCATTAATTATTGCTAACTCCATAAGCTGACGTTTCTTGAGGTCATCTTCACCATCAGGCTATATAGGGAAAGAATAAATGAAGTTGTTACGTGTTAGTTTGTAAACTATTGAAATACAAGAGAAGAAGGCAGTCTGTGTGCTGGAGTCCATCAGTGCTGGGACCTGGCTGCAAGTTGGAGGGTGAGGAATGACCTTGTTAGCAACCAGGACTTACGTGCAAACCGAGCTGGGATAAGCTGTGCCTCTCTGTAGGTACCATTCATGATAGCCAGTTCCATTAATTGCCTTTTCTTCAAATCATCCTCACCATCAGGCTGAAATAAAAGTGCTAGTTAGAACTGATCTACTCCACACAAAAACAAAAATGTCCTTATCCGAAAGATGATAATTACTAATACATTTATCCACTGCATTAGCTAGTACTGTCAATATTACTTAGCTTTTTCATACCTGAAAGTGATATCAAATGTGTATGAACATTTAAACTGAGATGGAAATTTAGGCCATCTGTAAAATGTTTATTACTATATTTTACTTTAATTTACTTCTTAGAAAATAACAGAATAATTCTATTGGCTTATGGTATAAGAAATGCTCCTTAAGTGATGTCTGCATATTGCAAAATATCAATATTAAGAGTTATACCGCTCCTCCATGAAATCATGTTTTTAGTTTGTGCTCATTACAAAGCTCCAAGAGCATTTATTACTAGCAGGTAATAACAAGGGAATGGATTTCTTTTTGGCTCCTGAGTGTAACACAAGAACAAGAGAAACAGAACACATGAGAGAAACCTATCCACTACTAGTGTGCACAATGCTTGAGACTACTGTGTCAGCTCTGATTAGATGAGATTGGTAGCACAACATGGAGCCCAACCTTTCATTAGTGCCACAGGATGGAGAGATGTTTTTTTTCTTACTAGTAGACATTAGTCTAGGCAGAAGATAAACTACTGTCAAATTATTAACCAGTTAACCCTTAAAACGTGTATGGTAGTTTAGCCTCTAAACATCAGACTAGTGTTTGCACTCATTGTAAAACAGTTCAGCACTTTAAGGGTTAATGTATCTGAAAAGACAAAGACATTCTAAAAGGCAAGTGTTTCTACAACTTGGTCTCTAAAAGAGTGATTACTTTGTTATATTATAATAACAATAAGGAAGGAGATGATTTTTAAATTGAATTTTTTTTTTTCAGCAATATTTTAAAAACAGGCACACACAAAAATAAAAACAGTAGCACTTCAAGAGCTTCTAAGAACTACTAGAAGATAGTCTAGGAAAAAATCTGATTGAAAAGTTAACCCATGAAGCATTTCAAATCTCTCCCTTTTAGCCATGAGAAGCTGCCAAACTTTGTTGATTTTTTTTCTTTTCAATTCAGTGTAGGTCGGGCATCAGTTTAAAATATCTTTATCATTTAAAAAAAAAAGGGGGATTTAAATTAAAGTCAGCCCAAGTTATAGCCACATGACATCATGATTTTAATCAAGACATCAGTAGCCTGATTAAAAAAAAAAAAACGAGTGATAATGTAGGTGAGCTTGTTAAGAAGAGGGGTAGCTCTACATGCTTTGGTTATCTCTTTAAGTGTTAGCCTGATGTTAATGAATATAAAATATTTGGTTACTGATAGCTTGGCTGGCTTTAAGTGAGCATGTGCATGTGTGTTTGTGAGAAAGAAAGATGGCTTGAATGTGACTTTACCTGGCTACTGTGTGTATGTTGCTGAAAGGAGGGGGGAGAGAGAGAGAGAGATTTTTGAAACACTTTTTGTACTTCTGACTGCTTGGGTTTCAAAGATTCCCCAATCATGGCAATGACTTTACAGAAGAAGGAAGAGTGACTGAATGTTTTGTGCTGCTGACAGAATGGTAGTACAAAACTTGAAAGGAATTTTGGTCTGAGCACACAGGGCTGAATTGAGCCACTTTCCCAAAAACCTCAGTTTCATTTGAGAACTACATCTATGTATCTATCCATCTAACAGAGAGAAGGTAAAAACATTAGAATGAAATTTTTAACAATAAACAACACAAGAAAAAGATATTTTTCTTTTTTCTTTAAATATACACACAAAAATACATTTGCTACATTCCTGGTCACACGATCTCTGATGGTGTCATGTGATCTATGATGGTGTTAACTGTGAAGGAAACTAGCCATACAAGATAATGACTTCTTTTCTATATGTTTGAAGAACACTAAAACATGTCTACACACAAATACTAAATGTTACCTGGCTTGTGTGAAAGAAAAAAAAACAAAATGTGTAAAATTGAAACTTAAATCAGTATGATCTACTTCCATTGTAATCCCTCAGGGCAATACTGAATAGATCTATTCTAGATGCCATGATGTACATTGATTTGCATGGATTAGCGTTTAGTCTAAATTAAAAAACACAGTATAAAATGGTTACTATTTAATGTTCATTAGTGTTGTTCTTTAACCCCAGAATAATTTTATTTCTAAATTTAGTTAGTCTTTCAGTCTTGAAGATTTAGAGTTTAAAAGTTTCAGCACTGTTTCTAATTGAACATTTCTGTTTAGTTGTATAGATGAAACAGAATCAGTAAAATAGTTTTAATAATCTATATTCCCCCGCAAACATACTACGCAAACATAATACAAACAGTACGCAAATCAACTTTTAGAAATGTTATCTGGCTGCCTGGTCGTGCGGTTTGCACGCTGGACTGTCGTTCAGATTTATCGATGGTCCCGGGTTCAAACCCTGCCCGCTCCCATCCCCCGTCGTCCTGCGGGAGGTTTGGACTAGGAAGTAATTATCTTCAACTCTGAAGGAACATGTAAAACATTTTACAAACAAACATTTTTATCTGATGTGTTGAAGACTACTTAACAGGAGGCAATGACTTAACAAAATTATGTTTTTAAATATTAACATAATTAAACCTTTCATCTTCCCACTTTTTGAATAATTAAAACCAACATTTCTCTAGAAGTATGCCTACAGGAAATAATAAATTAGGAGGAATGTGTCAATGCTATATGCTTATCCAATATAGTTGTGATAATACTACAATCCTGCCACTTTCTAGCTTAGCTTATGAAAGAGTCTAAACTGCAAATTACACCTCAGTCCCATATACTGTGTAAGAATAACATGGGGATGTTTACAGTAAAATGATCTTTTGTTGAAGGACTGACATTTCTAAGAAGAAGAGTTAGAAAACTGGGAAAAGACCTGGCAGTGAAAGTGTAGGATACAAAATTAGTTCAGCAAGACATCCACAACCATTAGTTGTTAACTCATTGGTTCATTGATATGAATAAAAACAACAACCTCAACAACCTACTTGTCTAGCTACAGTGTAAGTATAGCATAGCAATATGAATAGAACATTCCCAGTTTTGTTTTACAGTCTAATGATAACAGATCAGTAATTGAGATAAGACATCATTCCAATCTAATGATAACAGATCAGTAATTGGGATAAGACATCATTCCAATCTAATGATAACAGATCAGTAATTGGGATAAGACATCATTCCAATCTAATGATAACAGATCAGTGATTGAGATAAGACATCATTCCAATCTAATGATAACAGATCAGTAATTGGGATAAGACATCATTCCAAGTGTCTAGCTACACTTTAAGGAAACTACCTCAGTTCAGTATCTGGATTAAGATACAGATACATCATTTCAGAATGACTGACAACTCTCAAGATGTGAAAAAAGGTAAAGCCAGGGTCACAGACTACTGGCACTGCATTCCAAGAGATACAGTAGATACTGGTTTCAGCCAGCATTCCACTACATTTAGTTTGGACTCAAGTGGCAATGAAAGTCATTTCAGTTACTGTTTCCAAGCTCCAATGGACCAAACCATTGCATCATTTCAGAAGAGGGTTCAGAGGTAAGGAAAAGATTCTTAAACACTAAATATAAAAGGCACGCCACTTCCATTTGGAGATTTAAGAAATAGGTAATAGTAACAACAGGAATAGATATTCCTGTACAAATTAATAGTTCTATCAAAAGTTTAGGCCTATGCTTAGACTCAACTGATAATTAAAGTCACTTAGTATAAGTAATGTTTCTGTATATTTGCTATGGTCTTTCCTTTATACAAGATTATATTAAAGGTATCTCACTAGACAATAGGTGTCATGTTAAAAGATAGTGATTCAAACCCAAACCACCTTAGTCTACAATTAATTGAGTAAAAAACATGTTAACTTGCTAACTTAGCTAAACTTTTCTCTACTAACTAGGCTTCCTTAGTCTAAAATTAAATTTTGCTTTAATGTAGTTTACATATCTTCTTCAAATCAAGAACTAGATTTCAAATCTAACCACAAACAAGATAATATTTAGAAGTCTTTTCACTTTATGATGACCAACTCAATCTCAACTCTACTGCTTTTAGTTAACTTACTATGCCTGTGTTTCATTGGTGTGTTGACCAGTCACCAGCTAGATCACATCTTTTTGTAGAATAAACTCAAGCTCTATCAACTAACATTTTTGTTATAACAAATGTATATATATACTTATATTCAGGCAAACAATATTTTTTAAGTTTAGTCTATATATTGTCAATATCTTTAAGCAGTCTATCCTTCAGTACTAGATCTACAAGCTTGATAGGTTGATTTTCCTGTTAATTATAATCAGTTTAAATTGAAGAAACCTCTCTACAGCCCAAAAAAGACTCAACATTTACTACAGCCTTGTGTTTCTACAATAATGCTTAGGTTCAGGTCACTCCCTACAAATGTCACTCTCACCCAAGTCTCACCCAGGCCCCCACACTATAAATTGCTAGAATCTGATTAGAACAGGGCATGTGGGGAGAGGTGATAGTGCTCCTGTAGCCACTAATTATACAATCACTCTGTCAGCTGCTTAGTGCTTCCAAGTCTTCTCCAGTGGCTTCTTGGGGAGGGGGGGGGATCTGTGTTGTCTGCTGATAAAGTGCCATTTTAGTTAGAAATATTGTGTCTTGCCTGAGAGATCAACAACTCCACATTATAAACTACACAACTGACCAAAAATAAAATAGGTATAATACACAGGATATATGCCTTTTGATACCAACTACAAAATGGACATTCAAAGCCCACATGCTGATCTACAATAAGACAAGATTTATATTATTGATAAGACAAAAAAAAAATTGATACAGGCAATACCAACAAGAAGATGACAAACTTCAAGTGACATCTTAAATAGGTACAATGATTTATAATTTGTCAAAAGGCCAGATGTTTTCAGGAGATGTAATGCAACTGAGTGTACCAGACAACAAAACCATGAGATAAATAGTAGTGGGAGACAATATGAAGATACATAAGAGAATTAAGAGTAAAACAGTGTGTAGCGAGTTTGGGAGTAAAACAAAACAGTGTGTAGGGAGTTTGGGAGTAAAACAACACAGTGTGTAGTGAGTTTGGGAGAAAAACAACACAGTGTGTAGCGAGTTTGGGAGTAAAACAACACAGTGTGTAGCAAGTTTGGGAGTAAAACAAAACAGTGTGTAGCAAGTTTGGGAGTAAAACAACACAGTGTGTAGCGAGTTTGGGAGTAAAACAACACAGTGTGTAGCGAGTTTGGGAGTAAAACAACACAGTATGTAGTGAGTTTGGGAGTAAAACAACACAGTGTGTAGCGAGTTTGGGAGTAAAACAACACAGTGTGTTGCGAGTTTGGGAGTAAAAAACACAGTGGTGTGGCTAGTTTGGGAGTAAAACAACACAGTATGTAGTGAGTTTGGGAGTAAAACAACACAGTGTGTAGCGAGTTTGGGAGTAAAACAACACAGTGGTGTAGCTAGTTTGGGAGTAAAACAACACAGTATGTAGCGAGTTTGGGAGTAAAACAACACAGTATGTAGCGAGTTTGGGAGTAAAACAACACAGTGTGTAGTGAGTTTGGGAGTAAAACAACACAGTGTGTAGTGAGTTTGGGAGTAAAACAACACAGTGTGTAGCGAGTTTGGGAGTAAAACAACACAGTGGTGTAGCTAGTTTGGGAGTAAAACAACACAGTGTGTAGCAAGTTTGGGAGTAAAACAACACAGTGGTGTAGCTAGTTTGGGAGTAAAACAACACAGTATGTAGTGAGTTTGGGAGTAAAACAACACAGTGGTGTAGCTAGTTTGGGAGTAAAACAACACAGTATGTAGCGAGTTTGGGAGTAAAACAACACAGTGTGTAGTGAGTTTGGGAGTAAAACAACACAGTGTGTAGCAAGTTTGGGAGTAAAACAACACAGTGGTGTAGCTAGTTTGGGAGTAAAACAACACAGTATGTAGTGAGTTTGGGAGTAAAACAACACAGTGGTGTAGCTAGTTTGGGAGTAAAACAACACAGTATGTAGCGAGTTTGGGAGTAAAACAACACAGTGGTGTAGCTAGTTTGGGAGTAAAACAACACAGTATGTAGTGAGTTTGGGAGTAAAACAACACAGTGGTGTAGCTAGTTTGGGAGTAAAACAACACAAGGTGTAGCGAGTTTGGGAGTAAAACAACACAGTGTGTAGCTAGTTTGGGAGTAAAACAACACAGTGTGTAGCGAGTTTGGGAGTAAAACAACACAGTATGTAGTGAGTTTGGGAGTAAAACACAGTGTGCAGGGAGTTTGGGAGTAAAACAACACAGTATGTAGTGAGATTGGGAGTAAAACAACAGTGTGTAGTACTTTACAAAGTAAAACAAAACACAGTGTATAGTGTTTAAGTATAATAAGCCAGTGAAGTGTCAAGATGCCTAGTCAGTGAGAGCCACAGTCCTTTGTTGTTGTTTTCTAGGTGGCAATAATTAGATCTAGATCTACATGGAGTTTCTCAATTTTACCTTCCCCCCCCCCCCCTGTCACTCACTCACAAGCAGAAAGCATGATTCCACCGCTCCCCCCCCCCCCCCAACCAGTAAAAGCATGCTTTCTCCATTAAGGTAGGTCTGTGATGCTCTATTTTCTTACCAACACACAGACACGCTATTCCATCCAACACCTGAAACTATGCTGTAATGACTTCTACGAGTCATTTTCAACATCGACTTCATTTCATATTTTAATCAAGACTAAGATTAGAGTCGCTGAAAATAGATCTTTATCTAAAGAGTTTCGTATGAGCGAGTACATGTCAAATTATTCTGAATCAGACGATAAATGTCATTCCCTAAACTATACTCTAAACTCTAATATCATGTATGAAAACCCTTGCGATTTATTAACACTTGCCTACTCCACGCTGACGGGGAAACATAAAAGCCTACTTTCAGGACTGTAATTGTCACTTGTGCTTTTTTTTTTAAAGTAAAAACAAAAAATATGAAAGAATAGCTATACACGATAATGGCCTGCAACAGTTGTCAGTCTCCCGTGTCTATCTCGTTCAAATAAATGCGCTTAGAGAATTAAAACCATGTCTTATTTTGGGACAGCTGACCGTGAAGTAATAAAACTGTCCTCTTAATCTTCTTCCAGATCCCCGGCTCTATTTTTTTTTTTTGAACATTTTGTCAAGTCTATTTCTGGCATGGCCCAAAAGAGAAAGATGAGACCGCCCGGGGGGGGGGGGGCGGGAAGCGTGCGGAAACTTTTTCGAGATATTTGTGTTTTCAATGTTAATGCGCGAAGATGTGAGGGAAATCTCGTCTGCTTGCCACGCTACTTGACGAGTCGTGATCACAACGAACGCTGTAATCTTACTCAGGAAATATCCCAGCTTACATTTCGTTCAAATGCACGTGTGTATGGGCAACGAAACGAAACATTTAAACCTATACAAATATCAAAATGCTTGTTTAGCTTCACTTTGAAAACACGCTTCAATCCGATGAATGTAATATATACATCTGGATATTATCAAAGTGCTCAGACTGTAAGATAGTGTGTAGATGAGTGTTCTTTGGTACCCTAGTGTTCCACGAGGTCTGAATAGGTGTTCACGAACTGCTGGAATAATTAACTAGTAGGCCACCACGTGAATTAACCCTCAGGTTTTACAAATCATCAAGACAAACAAAAAAATAGGGAGATGGGTATTTTTGGTGCAAACCTAGGGGTGTGCGTAAGGCTTGAATGTGAGCAACACGTGATTGTCATGGGGGCCACTTCTCTTCGTCTGACAGTATACAAAGGTACATGTATAACGTAATGTTAGAGGGGAATAACTTTTTGTTGTTTATTTGACATGGATTCTGATGTCAAAGTTGGTAGCGAACAATGTTATGTCAGCTAACATTTTAACATTAAACAAAAGCAAAAAAAAAAAAAAAGTTCAATAACTAGTTGTCTGTTGCGAGAAAATATATACTATTTCAGCCCTAAACCAAAGAGAGCGGAGCTGTGGTTGATACTTTCAATAGAACCTAAACAACTCAACTAATCAAGAGTTTCAATCTGAGACTGTGAGATTAGAGGTAACAGTAACAATGAAAGATGTCAACAGCAGAAGCTGGGAATCAGCCATCGTCTGCAGACATCTGCAAGCAGGGCCAAGAAACAACGAGAACAAAACTAGAACTGGGAAATGAATAGAAATACTTTTCCAATGAGGCGAAAGAGTTTCTATTACTTTAGAGTGTATCTCTATATTAAACTCTAGAGCTCTTGTACCATTGAGTAGACTTAAAACATTGCCGTAAACAATAGGTCTACATTAACAAATGAATAAAACAAAAAGTCAACTGATTGTTAAGTGCGCAGCAGAGTGTGAATGTGGAGTGGTGCGAATGCGTGTTGAAAGAGGAAGAGAACGTGTTGAAAGAGGAAGAGAACGGTTGGACGCCACTTGCTACGTCTGTCACGAGACTCTTTAATCATACACCAAACAGATCCATCAATAGTAGATTTATGAGAACTTTAATCTTGGTTCAAAAAAATAATGTCAATAATAACCTCGTATACATTAATCCATTTTCTAATTCTCCTCTGTTGTCCTCTTTCAACACGCATTCGCACCACTCCACATTCACACTATGCACCACTCCACATTCACACTATGCTGCGCACGTAACATTGTTATTAGACTATTGTTATGTCTTTCTTTACACAATGCAGCGCTTAGCTGTATACTTAAACATAAATAATAATAAAAGTGTGTGTTAGTAATAATGTCAAGAGTTCGATCAGGACTGTGAAGATAAAGCTGGATTCCCAAATTGATCCAACCTACATTTTTTTTTTGGTCTTCTAAAGTTGCATACCACAAATCCTCTTCAAACCCCAAGTCTTCAACAGTACTTTATACAGCTATCTACACAGCCCTGGTTCATTAAACAATACCCCCTCCCCCCTCACAAATAACTACATACATATCTAGCTACAGAATTACATTAGACCCAATGAACAGAACACTATCCCCCCCCCCCAACAATCTCAAATAATAACAACAATTGAAGTGTAGATCTAGATACAAAAATAAAAGTTTACTTACTGCTGGAACTAACAACTTCTTGACTTCCTCTTTAGCTCTCTGGAGTTTAATCTCTCCTCTGTTTCGAGTGTCTTCAACTGTGATCAGGACATGGAGATCTTCGTTTAAATGTTCCCAGTTGGCTTTGCCGCGGTTTTGGTCCTCCTACAAATCAAAACAAAAAACGCCTATAAAAACCTCAATCACAACACCCAGAATGAGAAATGTAGTTAGACAATGTGTTAGTACGTTGGGATTCTTGGAGATGGGATCACCATTGGACGTAGGTGGGGGGGGGGCGATCACCATTGGACGTAGGTGGGGGGGGGGGGGGGTCGATCACCATTGGACGTAGGTGTGGGGGGGGGGGGGGGTCGATCACCATTGGACGTAGGGGGGGGGGGGTCGATCACCATTGGACGTAGGGGGGGGGGGGGGCGATCACCATTGGACGATGAATTATATGAAAACTTTTGTCATGCGTGGATATCGTTATAATATCTGTTTACAATGATTGGCACTTATGTTAACAAACTTGAAACAGTCTAAAGTAGATCTAGGAATTTGGTTCACTTAGACTTAGCAGATGTATGTATTTACTGTTCGGCTAATCAGTACTGAAAGAAAACATTTATCTACAAAAGAAATTAATGTCAGTAAAATTGTGTGTGAAGAAAGGAAACAAGTGTTTCAGAAACACGGCGATGGTTACAACGTTAGAACGAATGTGGGCTTGTTTGAAGTGACTAATATGCCCCTAGGCCGAATACTTTAATAGGCTAGTGTTGAAGTCTCTTGACATCACTCTGACCTGAACGCTTACATAAGGCGACCTCCCTACGGTCGGTGCAGTTTCATTTAAAGCGATGCCTCTGTAAGACCGGAGTTACCGATCCCCAGTTGAACCACCGCTAATAGTTCAACGTGTTCAATCGCAGCAAGTGTGAACTTTAATGTGACTGGGAGGGGGGGATGGGGAGGGCAGAGAAGCCCCTCAGTTGTCGATGAGAATTTATAGCACGACACACATCAAATAGTTTAATAGTGACCAGTGTCCTAACCTAGTGAGCCCCCCACACGGTGAAAGTATAGAGAAATCAATAGGCTACTCTAGAAACAAGATGACAAAAGGAGATTAGCGAACTTCTAGGAGGCCGCTGCAGTACTCACAGTACACACAAAATAATTCCGAAAATCGCAACAGCTTTCTCCCTGTTCTCATTGTAGTGTGAGTGCGTTCAGTTGACTAGACAGCAATACCTGCCTTTTACTGTATTATCATTATTAGCATATTTAGCAAGAGAAACGCTAATATATTTTTTGGACGTCTATCATGGTGCACTTAGCTTCGGTTGATCTCGCTTTATCATTGTAACAGAACTACATGTGCTTGGGTTAATTATGTTTTAAAAATAATTTACATGAATGTGCAGCTTATTTTTAAAAAAAACGAAAATGCGTGTTCGGAAAATTAAATCCGACATTGTAAGTATTTCGAGAATTGTTTTAGGAAATTGAATGATCTTTTAAATAAATTCTAAATAGCTTCTCTGAGTGTGCATATAATTTAGATCAGACTGTCCGTGCAAGAACGTTTTCAACATATTTAAAAAATAAGGATATGACGTAATTAAAAGCTCATTCAATAAGTGGCTTTTGTTTTTCAGTTAATTTCGTAAACAAACAGCAAAGAGCAGGCAGCAAGCTATTGTTTCCGTTGGCTGGTATTGGTTCACTTCATTGGCTGTGTTCTATTCTCAGGTATAGTGTAAACCTGTGATGTCTTTATTACACAACGACTATATGTGAGATTTGGGGATAACAAACTTTTGCTTGCGTTGTCCTTTGTATACGACTTTGCGAGATCAGAATTTATTTAACTGTTCTAGATGTAGACCTTCGAGTTTTACTCTATGTACAGAGCTTCATTGTGACTAACCTGTATAGTCAGCACAGAGCTTCGTTGTGACTAACCTGTTTAGTCAGTACAGAGCTTCGTTGTGACTAACCTGTTTAGTCAGTACAGAGCTTCGTTGTGACTAACCTGTTTAGTCAGTACAGAGCTTCGTTGTGATTAACCTGTTTAGTCAGTACAGAGCTTCGTTGTGACTAACCTGTATAGTCAGTACAGAGCTTCGTTGTGACTAACCTGTATAGTCAGTACAGAGCTTCGTTGTGACTAACCTGTATAGTCAGTACAGAGCTTCGTTGTGACTAACCTGTTTAGTCAGTACAGAGCTTCGTTGTGACTAACCTGTTTAGTCAGTACAGAAAATCAAGGCAAGTAAAAAAAAGCCAGTAGAAGTGTTGAGCTAGTAAACTAATTTAAGACTTGCTAGCACGACCCAGACATTGAGCAGATGACATCATGGTAGGAATTACTAACACTCATTTGACTTTACAAGAAAATGGTAGCCATATAAACATGGTCGACACAATGTCTTTAGAAATGGGTCTACAGCCTTAAGTGACAAATGGTCAGTGCTAGGTTTGAGTCAAAGCTAATTGAAATAGGCGAGCTAATCACGGCGTGTCTTTGGTACTATCTGGTAAGTTTGCTCTAGATCTGTATTGAAAGACATTACAACAAGCTCTAATGGTCGAGTACCTGATATCGAGATGTGTGACCGAGACACACCAACTATTTAGCTACCTATCAATGGAGATTACGCGCGAAACCCGTCTCGAACAGACTTGTGTTTCCTGGGCGCCTAAAGGCAGCACGGAAACCTCCCAGACAGATATATTGGAATTTTTAAATATATTTTAAGCAATAGATCATCTGCACCGCCAGAAGGTCTACGAAATAGTTGGCTAAAACCTCACGGTGACCAAACACACAAAAAAATGAATTATAATATTTCGTGGTATTTTCAGATTTTAATCATATACTTTTATGCAAACTATTTAATGAGGATATGTAAAAAAAAAAAGTTATGTTCCCCTTTTCGACCTTGCGACTTATGGGGGAGATGATGTAAAATCTAAATGTCATCTGTTTTTGTGGCTCACAGTCAACGAGAGTGGCACGTGGCCAGCACAATCATCAGCTGCCTTTAATTTTTCCCAACTAATGTCAGATGCCACTTAAAGCTGGGAGGACTCAAAGGCGCCCGAAAAGTTCCCGAAAAGTAAAAATCATTGTTCATAAGGATTCGCAGTCGGGTCTCTTCGGTTCAGAGGCCAAGGAAATGCAGCTGTAGTGTCCCTCAAACGCTGTTAAAATCATTTCAAATGTTTTTCTCCACACATTCGTGTCGATCACAACACAGAAATGCGTTGAAGAAGTTCCCAAGAAAGCACTTTCTGTCTTTCCCCACACTCTGTTCTCCCCAGATTTAGATGCTACATTCCTTTAGCATGAAATAAACCCAAACGAACAAAAAAAAAAGTGAAAAGTGATCTGATGAATTGGCCCTAATGAGGCAGACGCTATACACGCGCATGTTGGACAAGGTAACCTGCGGAACACCCGTGAGATGGGCCTCATTATCCACACAAGGCACATTTTAAAACATGCAAAAGTTTTAAATAGGCTTGACCATACTAAGCGAAATCAAAACTATTTTTATAAATAGTATTTTGAGATTGAGAATTGCAAAGTGCAACTGATGCATGTAGAAGTTTTTTTACTTTATGTATTTCTGTCCTAAAAGTCTACATTAATCTCTAACCCAATGCTTATGTCGTCACTATAAAATGTCACGTTCAAATTCAAGTCTACTATGGTGAGTTCCTGAACTAAACTAGGTCTCTAACATAGGCTACACAAGAAGTCTTGATTATTATCTGACAGCATATAATTTATATGAAAATAAGTATCATTTCATAATAGAAAATATTTAAAATTTGCAAGAGAAGGAGAGAAAAATATCTAAAGATACAAAGTTTGTTTTCACCAAACAAACATTTCGATCAAATTGATATGAATGTTTAGGGCAAGCCAGTGATTTTCCAGTGACAATCATCGTGGCATACATCCTGATGACTACTATAAGACATAAAAAAACGTCCATAGCCCCTGTCTAAGGCTAGCAGCCCCCATTATACACAGGCTCCAAAATATTCAATAGCGGAAATAACATTACAGAAATTCGATGTCGTAAACTACAGAGACTCGCTTTCGCATAATATAGAATGGAAGGACACGAAAATGGGAAGAAAAGTGGACGTGAAAAAAAAGGGGCGGGGGGGGGCGCGGGAGAGGACCTGAAGAGCAAGAATTGAATAATGGCTAACACGTTTATGACCGGCGGTCTCTACCAGGGAAAGCGGGCGTAACTTGTAGGGAATGCCATTTCATAAGTATAATGAGTTGAGATGGGGGAAAGAATGTGGGTTATACAACAAAGTTAGCGCAGCACATGTTAGCGAAGCACGTCTCTGCGATAAGGACATCATTTTACAGTGATAATAGCGTCTACTGTTGAACATGAAGGCAAGAAGACAAGAGTCAGGTTATTCTAAGAAAACTGCTCCTCATGTTGCCTTACAAAGCATTGTGCTGTTGCTTTTGAAAGTACCTTGTAGACGTCCCCCCCCCCCATGAATAGGTATAGCACTAAATCAACCTCACTTACTCACGAGCACACAAACGCTGTAGCTTTCCCGAAGTTCACCAAGCAAGGAACTCATACCTCAACGCTTGTCAGTTACAGAACTAACCAGCGGTAGAAATATGTCGGGACACGCGGCCACCATACGTCAACATAATGTGCAACATACTGCGTATCTTTGCAATGTGTTTTGCGTATCTTTGCAATGTGTTTTGCGTATCTTGGCAATGTGTTTTGCGTATCTTGGCAATGTGTTTTGCGTATCTTGGCAATGTGTTTTGTGTATCTTGGCAATGTGTTTTGCGTATCTTTGCAATGTGTTTAGCGTATCTTGGCAATGTGTTTAGCGTATCTTTGCAATGTGTTTAGCGTATCTTTGCAATGTGTTTTGCGTATCTTTGCAATGTGTTTTGCGTATCTTTGCAATGTGTTTAGCGTATCTTTGCAATGTGTTTAGCGTATCTTCGCAATGTGTTTAACGTGGGGAACTTCTTCCGAATAGCACCCAAACAACATACTTTCTAATTCGCTAATTCCAAATAAGTTTTGTATTTATCTTATCTCATATAATACAGACGTTACTTCAAAATCGATGATTACGTCCTACGCTTCATGCATCTAGTCATGCATGTTAACCAATGACCTAAACTCTGCTAAGTCACTGGTTTTCCTGGCTGTCTCAGGCAACCTATGCCATGCTCTAATAAAACTAGGGTAGAAGAAGCATTTGTACAAATTTGTCCTAGCATATGGAACGAGGAATGAGCCTTTATCTTTGTGTATTTCTGAGTATTTTATTAGATTTTTTTTTTTTTTTTGTATTTGAAGATTATGGTTCAGTGTTTTATGTATAATCGCTACTTTACTTTTGAGTCTTCTCTCTTGAAGGCTTTCTAAATTTAGTGATTTTACTAAAGGTGTTATATATTTTTGTGTGCATTTATTTCGAAACGAGAGAGAGATCTTTAAACATATATTTATTTCATTAGGATGCTCCACAGTTGAACTTGTAAAAGTGGAAAACTAAGAAAAGCGAATGAGGTTGGCCGTTTAGCTGGCCACATTGTACCTTCATTAATCGTAAGCTATATCAACAAATGAGCTTTACTTCATCAGCCCCACAGATCGGAAAGGATATCATTTAAAAAGAAAACATTAATAATAAATAAAAATTAATTTTATAAAATAATAATAATTAATAAAATAGGAAGAGGATGATGTCGAAACAATGAATCAAATTAATATTGCAATCATCCTAAAAAGGCAGGGAAAACTACTAGAAAAGAGGCGATTCTCAAGCTTTTGACTCACTGTGTGCTGAAGCCTTCTCTATGCCTACCCATAAATAATCAACCGTATACTTAGTTCTTTGCATTACAGACTTTATATCCACAAAACACGAGACTTTCAAGCGGTAAGAGAGGGAGGGGGGACAACAAATTCAGGCCAGAACCGGAAATGAATGACTTGTTGAGTGTGCGTGCACAACGTCTTAATTGTCTGGCCGGAGGTTGCTCGGGACGTTCATGTCTTGTATTGTTCATATTCCTGGCGTGACCACCAGGGTTCAATGCTTGACAAGGGAGACGACTGGTGGCTCTCCACGAAAAAAAATCAATTGATCTATCACCGTGTTCCGTCATAAACTCTATGAGATCAACCATTTGACACAAGCGGTTGGTTTGTGTGTAGAGTAAAACGGAGGGGGGGGGGGTGCTAGCGATGTGCCAGCTCAACCTTTGACCCCAAGTTTCATCCGTCCAATAGGGAAAGGAAGCGTAAGTAAGGCTAACACTATTATACAGAGAAATAGTGAAAGGCAACGAAGAGTTCAATAAGACCAAGTAATACAGACAAATAACAGCGACTGTATTATTCATAAAGATTATACATATAAATACACACATCCTAGCGGGTCAATTAACAAACAGGGCCGGACTTAAGCCTACGATAATTAGGACCGCTCTATTTCTTTCTTTTTTTTTTTCACAAGATGTTAACAAGATGGATAACTCGTGCAGAGTAAAATGGAAGTGGGCACCCTCGAGTAGCACGCCCTGTTCTGTACAATAAGCACTACGAGGAATGTAAAAACATGGAGTATGAACAATATGAATAGTCTAATCAATAGTAAGGCTGTAAAACTCCACAGGCACTGCATGAAAGAACAAGAAAAAGGCTACACCTTGGAAGCCAGGCTAGTTTATTGCAATTAGGATGCTGTTGTGGGTCATAGATTTTTATATTTCGTGTCTTTTTTTTTTTTTTTAATGATCTTCCAATTTATCGAACAGAAGTGCTTCAGCGATGATTGCAAGTTTTGCAAGCTTCGGAGCTGTTTTTGGTTATTTATTTGATTGTTTCCTTCAGCTCGAATATATATATATATATATATATATATATATATATATATATATATATATATATATATATATATATATATATATATATATATATATATATATATATATATAGCTTTTGTCCACTGCCAGCTCATACCTTGTGATCTACATTGTATACTGGTCTAGTTAGCACTAGTTTGACTAGTGTTCTTAAAATTTAATTCTATCTTATTCTATACTGTATGGGTGTCTGATGCTGTTCTGATAAATTTTAATTTTTTTTTGTAACTATCTTTTGGTTTCAATAACCCAAACTGATAAACATTTTAAGTTTTTTTGTTGTTTTCTTTAACGAGAGTTGGGGTGTGAGACTAAAACTTTTACGGAAAATAAAGAATAAAGATGAACTAGGCCTGGGAGAGGGGGGTGGGGGGAAGAAGTGAGTAATATTTTTTGGATGAAGTTTTCCTTACACCAGAAAATCTAAAAGTTTGCTCTTTTTAGTTTGTCAATTTCTTTTTGAAATCACGGCTTATTTAAAACTAGAAACTAATGAATGGCTTGACTGTGAACCAGACAATGGAAGGGGGAACAACAAAACCTAGCTGAACACTTACCTTGGCTTTATCCCTCATGGAGCCTTTGCCCCTGACCATGATCTTGCACCCTGTGAACTGTTCCAATTCTTTAGCTGTCATCCCACGGGGACCGAGAATCCGGCCAACAAAATTAAACTGGAAAATAAAAAAAAATGAAACGGAAAATGTAAGAGATCTATCTCTATCCATCCTCTTGCATTAGAGGCTAATACAGCCCGCTACAATTAGATTGCATACAGCGTCTGGTGAAAAAAATAAGGGAGAGGAGGGGGTGGAAAGTGAAAGGTATGAAGGAGCTTACCAGTAAATCTCAGGGAAGCAATTAAAATAGGAAACCAGATGTATGAAGAGTTAAGCTGTTTTCAGACAGGGAGTAAGAGGGGGGGGGGAGGGGAGGGAGGCCGACAAGATGTTACTTTTGTAAACATGAAATAAGTGGCAGGTGAAAAATTAAAAAAAAAGGGGGGGGGAATGCACTAAGTTGGCTGCTCACATGTCATAGTAACTGAAAAAAAAAAATTAATACAAAAAAAAAACGGCTATATAATGCTCAAATATTGGATTAGAGACCTTCCGTTCGGAACTATGTACACCCCACACAGGCACGTAACTTTTCAGTTCATAATATTAAAATGTTTCTAAGAAAAATTACAGCAACTTTTAGGACTAGGAGCTAGAGATAATCTCTCCCACTAGAGCTAGGAGAGAGAGGTGGGGGGGGGGGGGTAACTCGACATCGCAATAAATGATAGAGGGGGTGGGTGGGGAGAAGGAAGGTATGCAATATGAGACAATGGTTTCAGAAGGGAACACTGAAAGTCTTTTGAGGTCGAATATGTTTAGCTTAGAGGAAGGCGCATCAGAACTTTGTTATGAAGTTAGTAAAGGATGATCCCTTGGTGCTGTACTATAAGACTCATTCGAGTTAAACACACAATAAACGTGTATTTGAGATATAAAAAAAAGATACTTTTGCTTTTCTTTCATTCAGTCATGCGTGCACAAACTTGTACAGCTCAAAACAGAAGTGAAAACGTGGAGACTGGTGTCGAGGGCATCACGTGATTGAAAGCTAACAGAGAGATAAAATAGACCTTAAACCGAATGTCGCTGGTTAAACAACACTATTCATCGGGCGAACAAGAGCTGTATTCAGTTGATAATGCCGGAGGACATTGAGGGAATGCCCTTCAAGAATGTCCTTCACGCTTCCCTTACTCACATCTCGTTGACATCCGTTTAACCTTTCAGACTCCCCGTATAGTGTCAATAAGTCCATATCAGGGGAGGGGGAGGGGGGGATATATTCAGCAAGGCGAATAGAAGCCTGCAAGACATGTGACAACTGCCCACCCCCCCCCGGTTGTATCATGGCTACAGAGATGTCATTGTCAAGCTCAAGATGGAACACTGCTTCCATCAGCGGGAGACATGTAATAAATAAATAATGTGGGTTGACAAGGGTGCGAGAATAGTTTGCCAGCGAGAATAGTTTGCCAGCGAGAATAGTTTGCCAGCGAGAATAGTTTGCCAAGTCGACACAGTAACATGTCGAGAATCATCAATCAATGGATGTCATGTAGGATTAGCACTGACCAGTTGCCTACTTCAAATCATCAATGGATGTCATGTAGGATTAGCACTGACCAGTTGCCTACTTCAAATCATCAATCAATGGATGTCATGTAGGATTAGCACTGACCAGTTGCCTACTTCAAATCATCAATGGATGTCATGTAGGAATATCACTGACCAGTTGCCTACTTCAAATCATCAATGGATGTCATGTAGGAATATCACTGACCAGTTGCCTACTTCAAATGTCATCAATCAATGGATGTCATGGAGGAATATCACTGACCAGTTGCCTACTTCAAATGTCATCAATCAATGGATGTCATGTAGGAATATCACTGACCAGTTGCCTACTTCAAATGTCATCAATCAATGGATGTCATGTAGGAATATCACTGACCAGTTGCCTACTTCAAATGTCATCAATCAATGGATGTCATGTAGGAATATCACTGACCAGTTGCCTACTTCAAATGTCATCAATCAATGGATGTCATGTAGGAATATCACTGACCAGTTGCCTACTTCAAATGTCATCAATTAATGGATGTCATGTAGGAATATCACTGACCAGTTGCCTACTTCAAATGTCATCAATCAATGGATGTCATGGAGGAATATCACTGACCTGTTGCCTACTTCAAATGTCATCAATCAATGGATGTCATGGAGGAATATCACTGACCAGTTGCCTACTTCAAATCATCAATCAATGGATGTCATGTAGGAATATCACTGACCAGTTGCCTACTTCAAATGTCATCAATTAATGGATGTCATGTAGGAATATCACTGACCAGTTGCCTGCTTCAAATCATCAATCAATGGATGTCATGTAGGAATATCACTGACCAGTTGCCTACTTCAAATCATCAATCAATGGATGTCATGTAGGAATATCACTGACCAGTTGCCTACTTCAAATCATCAATCAATGGATGTCATGTAGGAATATCACTGACCAGTTGCCTACTTCAAATGTCATCAAAACAATTGGATAGACCGGGAGGGAGGGGGGCAGAGAATGGACACACCCCAGGTGCTTAGGTCACATGTCACTAAAAAAAAACTAACTCGGGAAGGGGGCAGTGCTAAGTACTTAGATATTACCGAATGATACTTGAATTAGGGTCGGTAAGTGAATTAAGTAAAGTATACACGCTGAAAAACTTTACTATAAGCCGCGATATCGAACTGTAATATCGAACTGATTCGTGATCGACAAAGTACTTGGGCCTTGAAGTTCAATTCACAAGTCGATGTCCCTATTTATTTTTTCACTTCAGATTTCCAGGAACAAAACATAAGTCGTCTCGTCTTAACATTGTGTAAGATCTACGGGTCTCGGCTTACAAATAATTCTCTCTATCCCAAATAAATCTAATACTAACACAGCTGAAGAATAAAGATGCAATCCCATATAATGCAGGCCAAATTTAAAAGAATTTTGGCATCTCTTGAAAACAACAAACTGTCCCCATTTCCGCTGAGATCAATTAAAATATCTTTGGGAAGCCAAATAGAATTACTAACATGAGAATAGACTAAGGGAAGCAGTAAATTGTTTTTTTTTATCTTCCAAGTGCTGGATTAGTGTCTAGGACAGAAGTGCTTTACGAAAGCGTTTCTCAAACTGTTATGTCCCCCCCCCCCCAGTCAAAGCCCTAGACTTCCTACTTGGGTTCCTGAAAGGAAGAAATGAAGGAAAGAGGTGGGGTGGAAGGTGATGTTACTTATAATAAAAAAAAAAGGAAAATTTCAATAAATACTTCAGAAAAAAAATAGATTGAGAACCGCTACGATGTGAGGGGCCAGGGCCGTCGGGTACCTGGTAGGATGTTGGGCTAATCCCAGACAGCGCAGAACTTAAAATCTCGTAGCACTCGACCAGCATTATGAGATCTGTCAGAAACAGTTTCTACTCCTGGGTGACTGTACTGAGACCAGGGAGAGCTAGATGCAAATAAAAACAAGGGCAGAGTGACAATCTGCTGGGTTAGTTATGGCATTGCCGATATAAGAACCAGGTGAGGGAATCTAGAATACGAGAAGTATTCGCGAGATGTTAGCTGGAGGATGGGGGGAGGATGGGCGCTAAATAACTTGGTAGAACATCGTAAAGACTGGCCCTTATCTCAAGTCGGTCCTTGACTCGTAATCATTTTCCTCACGCTTTAATGATCTTTAAAAAAAATGTTTTTAATTACATCAAAGTCTCCTCGTGTAGGTCAACATCCGCTGAGTACAAATCATTGCCCCCTTTATATATGTGTAAACAAAAGGGAAGTGTTTAATGGCATAGCTAGTTTACGAGCGTAGTTTCTATTTAGATATTTTTTATATGATAAATAAAATTTTCATAAACCTATTTTTTCTTTTAAAGTTTTTTTAAATACAAAAACAATTCCTCCTTTTATCAAGTCGAAGATGGTCCCTATTTTATCATTTCACTGATATCTTGTCATTCTTCATTAGTGCAATTCACGAGACCTTCAAGTGAACTACGCAAAATCAGGACTGTCTATAAATAGTCCAGCTAGTGATTTCTACACAAGACGGTGCACAAAATGTATGTACTGAATAGGCTACATAGAAACATTTGGGTCGACTTCGGTAATTTCCGCTGAGGCCGTGTTTAATTTTAAGATGTTTAAATTTTGAATCAAATTATAACGGTCAAACTAGAGTTTTCACTGTGTGTCCAATTAGGTAGGGTTTTTTTTTGTCTCAAAGATATTCATTACCTGTCAAATTTAGCTGTTTACGAAATGCCTGTCTAGTTTCCAACCATTTTTTTTTTTACTTTTTGAACCCATGAAAAGTTGGCAAGCTAATAGTAGTAATACAGAATCGTTGATTTTATTCCTATCTGTAAGATCTCGAATTTCTAAATGTTAATATCTAAAGAACTTTGTAAGCACTCTGGCACTCAAAGTAGAAAGATATTGCAATAAAACTTTGCATAGTTCAGTTTTCTAGTCCAAGCTCCTGTGCTCATTACCCTAACAAGCCGAGGTGCCACAAGTCAGATTGTTAACTACACGTAACATGCATCAGAACAGTGTTTCCCAATCTGTGTTCCGTGGAACACTAATGTTCCACGAGGGTTGAATGTGTGTTTCAAGAACTACTGGAATAATTAACTAGTAGACTATAAATCTCTCTAAGCAATAAAAAAAAAAAAAGGTTCCGCTAAATACTCAGAATGTACACAATGTTCCGTTAAGGGAAAAGTTTGAGAAACACTGCGACAGAAAATATGGCGTCATTCTTGTTCAATAGAACTTAAGAGGGAAAAAATGGTTAGTGCAGTGGGGAATACATGACTGAAGTTTAAACCACGCCCACTCCACTGATTATCAATTGGCCTAATTGCCATGCATATGTCCCGGTAATGATAAAGGAAGCAGGGGGCGCAAGAACATTTTAAAATCGCAAAAAAAAGTTTAGTTTCGAAATATTTGAATAAAAGAAATAATTTAAAACAGAAAATAGCCTGACACTGGCTATAATGTTGAATGATTTGAAGACATTCGCATAACTGTATGTCTTATCGCCTATGCGTGTTGACAGGCCGCGTCTATTTTACTGGAACCAACACGCGGTATTTGAAACAAGCATGTCAGATATACAAGTCAGTTACCAATGTTTATATTACACTATTTTCCCCGTGTTTCAATGTTCATAGCTATTCGTTCAACACTAAGCCGGGGGGGGGCGGACTTTTGTAATAAATGATACAGTTCACAACAGCCACAATAACCCTTCCCCCCCCCCTTTTTCACACCGGGCACGCTTTCACCAAACGGGGGGGGGGGGCACGTTCTGCCATCCCATGACATAGAGGTAAATAAAAACAGTGAGAAGTAGAGGAAAAAAAAAGATCTATATATTTCTTTCTAAGATGCATTGTGAACAACGACTAGACTATAACTCTAGGGGGGCTTAGACGCCCTATGCGTAGTTGTTGAATGAACGAAGCCCGGAGATTCCACCAGCTGAATAGAATCTTATGTTCCATTCTATTCTTGACTAGTCTATGTATATATCAACACTTTTTTTTTTGTTTCATAGTTCAAAACTTCGCTTTTAAATTGAAGCAAAGAATTCAGCACGATTAAGCCGATGGTTCCGTCGTATTTTCAATAGCACTTTAAAGTCTTTGAAATCTAAACGCGACAGACGGGGACAGACAGTACAAAAACAATAGCGCCGTCTCCCATAAAGACCCGTTGAAAAATATAGAGGAAAGAAGATAACACGTGTTACCAGACTTAACATTTAGACTCAAAATTCATGTAATGGTTACAGTCTGATCAAACTGATGCATCTATCTGTTCAAATCTCCCCGTGCTGAAATCTAACGCTACTTGAAATACCCGTAACATAAATTTACTACTTAAAATACCCGTAACATAAATGTACTACTTGAAATACCCGTAACAAAATACTGTAGATGTTCCAATAAACTGACATTTTATTCTCATTCTAACAAAATATTTCAAATAACTCTAGCCTATAGTATTGCTTTGTATATTGCATTCCTACAGTAAAATCCATGTCCTGGTCAAGCTGATCATAATCCTATCTCTAGTCTCGATCCAATACCAGAACTAGAAAAGAATAATGGTCAATGTGTGTGGAGGAGCAGGCCTATTATTTCAGCTAGGGCTCAAGGAAGAGCTCTAAAGACGGTTATCTGTCGCCACTTGCTCTGAGTTTGTTACACCGAAGAAAACACTTTGCAGCGGAGATGGTTTTACGGACAGGCTTTGTAAACAAACTAGCTCAGAGTGAGTCTACAGTGAGCAGTTACGTGAGCATGGGTGAGCAGGTTGGACTCAAACGTCAGGGATAAGATAAACAACAAAGGGAAATGAAACGCGGGCTCGGAACCGCTATTTTCAAGTTCATTTCATTTGACTTTTGATTGTAGATTGGTTGTTGATTTCAAATCTGGAGACGTGGGTCATTGGGAAACAACTAAAAGTGTACAAGGGTCAGGCCACATGGAGTCTTACACAGTAGGATTTGTGCCCAGAGGAGTTGAGCCTCTCACTCAAATGGAGTCTGATAGTGATAAGGCCTCAAAATTTGAGTAATTATTCATGACATCTGATATTAATAATATATAATGAATTTTTGACTTTATAACCGATAATTCAATGCAACGAGAGGAGGAGAGAGAGCCAGGCTATTTAAGGTTATCAAACATGCTAAATTCACATTAAGTTAAAAATAAAATTACGATATAATACAAACAAATGTAATAAATTCGCCCTTTTGTTTTCTTACTTAAGTGTACATCGAAAAAAAAAATGGAATAATTCCCTAAGGGGGAAATACGAGCTTAGCATGAAGCTCCCCGTGGACTGTCAGGAGATCTCAACGATAAACTTTCCTGGGTTTTTCTTTTCTTTTTTCGTTTGTTTTATTACTCAAACCAAATAAAATTGTTTTCTATAAGCAAACAGAATATGATCTGAAACAGTTCAATTGTATGTCTAATACACGTTATTGATCATATTTCTTTGTGCACTTGTTTAGGTGCTGACCGTATAATTTAAATATTTTATAGCAATACAACTACTAACAAACTCAAACTGAAGCCCATACACGTAACTAGAACTAAAGTGAAAAAACAAGTTAAAAAAAAACGGTAACACAGTTAAATAGTTATAGACTAGTTAATATAATGAAATATATTTGATGGAAACCAGAGACGAACGCTTACATTTGTAAGAAAAACTATTGACGATTAATGTCAACTTTCATAGTTTTAAACGAAAAAAAAAAATCTTGATATAGAGCTAGAGTTTTCCATATGCTATCAGGTAACACGATAACACACAAACCCAAAATATTAACAAGAATGGGATTAATCATAAAGAAAGCAACTCTGTCAATACGTCGCCTAAAACGGGACCTAGAACGCTGTTAAGACTTCTTAAACTATCATGTCAATAGTTCTGTTACTGAATTGACGTGGTCAAGATTTTTAGTGTGTGTGTGTGTGTGTGTGTGTGTGAAAAAAAAGGGGGGGGGGAATAGTCTCCACCTTATAAAAAAAGGGAACCAAATATAGATGAATACATTGTCTACAAAACGGGAGAGAAAGTTTCACATCAAATATAGATGAATACATTGTCTACAATCTCGTAATAAGGAGTCTAAAAGTAGGGCCTTGTTAAATTGTTCTTTACTCAAATTCAAACCAGAGACCGAATTTTTATATGGATAGTTTTTTTTTAAAAATGAGAAGCACTCTGGAACTTTCACCTATTAAAAAAAAACTCCTAAAAAGATACGTTTTAAATGATGTCTTTCGAGCTTTACATAATGAAACCGTTTCTAACTTAAACAATACAACGTGGTAGGAATCTACTCTCTGACTCTATGATGCAACGGTTGAGGCCCATCAAGTGAAGAAACCAGGTTGAAAAAACGTTTGGAGTCCCGCCAAAGCAAACACTACAAATAATAAAGTAAGCAAGTCTCTGGCCAACCAAGAAATTAAACCTTCTCTCCAATTTATGTACACAGCCAGAGGGGGGAGAAAATACTTTTAAGAGTAAGTTACTAAGTGCGTGCGTGTGAGGAGGGAGGGGAGACTGTGAGTGAACACTTGCTAAAAGAAAGAGAAAAAAGAGATGAAGAACGAGATAGCGCATCGAGTGTTGAAATCACGTGAACGAACAAAAAATCGAGAATAAGAATCTAAAACGAAAAGATATTTTAGAATTTTTCGTTCTGGCCATCCCCTTGCTTCTATCTTCAAGCTGGAACTCAAAAGCTAGGGGTATGACATTCATTGCTTTGTCTGCCCCACCACCACCACCCCCGTCTCTCCTCACCCACGATTCCCTCCCTCGCGTTTACCCATGTTTTCCCCTCGAAACCTCTCCGGGTGAGCGGGGCGGGAGATAAATGAGTTACACCTGTGTGCCATCTTTAAACATTATATAAAGATGAGCAGATCCCAAGTTTTCAAGTGAGAAGGAAAATAGCTGCTGTTAGGATTGCAAGGATTCGGCCGCTGCCTTGATGATATACAAATAAAAAGCTACTTTGCGATAAAAAACGCTAAGATGAAGCTCCGTAATAACTTTCAAAGCACACGGCCGAGGCCTCGGGATATGAAACACTCTTGGCTTGGCGGGAAAATCCGATAATTCGATTAGGCCAATGACGCTTTTTGAAAGTGGATGTATTAGCTGGTGTAAAACATCAATTTAGATTTATGTGGTCTACTCCTAGAAAGGAGGGCGCTTCAGTCAACTTGATGTTATCACGGGTGAATGAACCCTTCATACATACATTCGAAAACAATTGTACACCAGTGACCCAGTTAGAGTGCACTGTGACACCCCAAAACACACACAAAAGTTGTGCCAACAAAAGATGTGCCAACAACTTTTGTTTAAAATACACAAAAGTTCTGTCAACAAGCTCATATTTTAAACAGACCTAGATTTTCATCAAAAGCACTAGTAGGCAATGTGAAGGAGATAAGATCTATGTGGAGAAAGTTATAAGAGAATCATTTTGTCTAAAATAAGAATCTTTAATGATAATGTCGACTCGGGGCTTAAAATGACTATACAAGTTTTGTGTTGGAAGTGGGTAAAAGAAATTACTATACTAGTGCCAAACCATATCCTTTAAAAAGAACCAAGATAATTGCTTGAATAAAACAAAATGACATGTAAACAGTTGAAGGTTACAAACAAGATGGAATGGTTCACAAACTGGTCACTCTTGAACTCAAACAAAATAGATCTACGCAAACTCATCTCCAGTTGTAGATACTCCATTGACTTGTCTTTTCTATTACTTCTACAACATTACATATATGTGTGTGCATATAAGACTTCGCTTTGAGGACACAAGATAATGCAGAAGACCAGGCACCTATTTCGAGACAAACTCTATTAATCTTATATTCAATGGAAGAGATGCAATGGTAAGGGTAGTCCATACAATGAACGGTTTTGATGTATAGTATTTAAGATCCACAGACTTTCATTCAAATCATAAAATAAAAAAAGAATAGGTCAAAGGTCGACTAGTAGGCCAACAATATACGGTATCAAAAACTTTTATTCAACAGTTTCTACCAACGGGCAAAACCTGTGGCTAGAACCAGTCACAAGATGTGTAACTGAGGCAGGAAATGAATATCAATCAAATAGAACAATTAAATATACCCTAGATCCCAAATAGCATAAGACCTAACCCTGGAGCCCACATAGCAGCATAACACTCCTCACCGTAAAATCCATCTAATAAAACTTTACGTTTAAACAGTTTTAATACTAAGGTCATGGACGGCTTGAGAACAGTACAGTTTGAGAATAGATCAGAATTAGAACAGTACAGTTTGAGAATAGATCAGAATTAGAACAGTACAGATGAAGGGATACTTACATCGGGATATTCTTTGACAGGCACAAAAAGTTTTTCCTGAAGCTGGACCACTGGGCCCTGAGGCTCTGGTAGATCCAAAATGTCTCGCTTGCATTGATGGTGAAATAATGACAAACGGACTCTGTTGATTTCTGAAGAGATAAAGAGACAATTTAAATATAAACAACACAACAACTAACATACCGTGCAATAACCACAGACACACATGTTAAAAGGGAACGAATCCACTGCTTAAAGATTCGAACTAATGATACAACAGTAAAAAAAAAAAAAAAATGACCAGTAGACGATTATCGTCAGTAGAAATCGAGGGCATGGAAACAGTAAAGATACAAGGCAGCAATATTCATTGAACTATTTAAAACCAACATGACCCATAGACCTGAAAAGGAGATATCCTTCAGTAGAAAGTGGGAACATGGAAACAGAAAGGCCTCATGAAGTAAATGTACATGTAATATTCAAAGTATTTTAAACAAAATGGCAAGAAAACAAGGTTACCAAGACAAGTTTGTGTGGGAACACAAACTCAAAATCGGCCCCCGAAGTGGTCCACCCAGGAAGGTAAAATGGCAGGTTTCAATATTTTTAGAAATAATATCACAATGAAATTCTGTCAAAGGAAAATGACAGAGAAGAATGGAGAAAGAAGGTTGACAGGAAGTGCGATGTGAGCCTGGCCTAACTGATGTCATATAATAATTAATTGATCTAATTGTTGTTCTGTAAGGGTCAATCTGTTATTCAAAGCCTCAAGACAAAAAAAAACAACACATTTCCGTACAAAAAAAAAAAAAAGAAATATCTCCCCTTCCTTTAGTTCGGTGTTTAAGTTACGTATGTTCCAATTTACAGTTCACGCGATAATATGTTTAACTACTTAGTAATTGTTGTTTTAAATTATGATTCACCTATATGCATTCGAAATCTATTTTTTCACTTAAAAAATAAAACAAAATATTTTTTGTAAATGTAGTAGTTAGTGTGACAGAACGTATATAACTTAGCAATACGATTGTAAAAATAAAAACAACAAAAAAACTTTGGACAAAAAATCTAAAACGGTTTGCATAAATGTGTTTAAAAATATGGTAAATTGTCATCTCCCTTACTAAAATATACTGTTGGATTTTCACTATTTTTTCTAGTTTACGAGATCTAAACGAGACGGACGGACGGACTGACAAACCACACAAAACTAATAGCGTCTATTCCCCTTTAGGGGGCCGCTAATAGACGTTTTCTTCTTAAGATACAACCAAATCAGTACATTGGCTCTCGCAAATCACACAAATTTCTGAGAAAAAAATGGCTCGAAAAAGAAAGGGAGAGAACTGACTTTCGACATTGAACGTAGGCGGAGATGTGCGACTTTAAGTGAGAAAGGTAATTATACCGGAACGAGTGACGCACCTCAGCCCAAGTTCGGCACTGGTCAGCAAATGATAGAGATAATGAAGTGTGGGCCAGCATTCAGGCCATGCTCTATCGGCCCACTCAAAGATAGCTCTGGTTCCGCCTCTATTTGCATACAAATGCCACAGAAAAACATTCAAAAAAAAAAAAAAAAAAAAAACAAGAACTCTAAGAATTCATGATGTTTTAAAAGTAGCCTATAGATCATAGTGTTATTATGGAGGATTCAACATGTTAGGAATGAACTCTACACATCTTTTTTTATAATATATTATCAATTGCCTCTGTGTTTCAAAAGTGGCCTGTTTACATAAGTGTGCTTTTTTTTAATAAAAAAAAAGGTGCACAAAGCAATGCATAAAACTTAATAAACATAAAAAGAATTGGATTCTATAAAGCAGAAGCACAAGGAGGATTGATATGATAGTAAGAGGCGGAGCATGCTGTACTTTCATGCGCAGAAAGAGTTCGGATAACTGCAGCTTGGTTATACAGAATAGCCGTTTGTATGACATTGTAGAATGAAAGAAATCCTGTGCAACACATTCGATAGGCCAATGACGCACTGAGAATATTATAGAATTGAATATAAAGGCTTTACTTTAAGTTAGCAGAAAAGCTCCGGCTATATGACAGATGAGGGACGCGGATATAGGCTAGTACAAACGATACAAGAAGCTACCTCTCGGTAGCAAAAGTTTAAAATGTTTAGAAGAACAAAGCAGCCCTTTCAGACCTTGCGATCTATGGAGCAAATGATATAAATGTTACACTTAACAAGGGTGTCATGTGAGCAGCACAACGACCAAACGCTTTACCTCTCCCCATATCAGGTACCTATTGGAGCTAGTTGGTCTTTACCGAGGTTTGAACCACGGAACCCTCTGTTCGGAAGTTAAGTGCATAACCACTATGCCACCACGCCACCTCACCCCCCACCAAATTAGAGTCATACTAATTACTCCCCACCAAATTCAGAGTCATACTAATCACCCCCACACAGACCAAATTCATAGTCGTACCTTTGTAGGGTTAGACAAACAAGCAGACTTAGAGAGAAAATACTTTGAAAAACTTTCTGAGTTATAGCTGAAACCAAATCACTTCAAATGCCCCCAGCCTTTTAATTAAGGTATTTACTAAGCAAGCAAAAGAAAACCGTGTCAAGAGAGAAACAAAAAAAAAATCGTTTCTGTCAGATTTATTAGAACGCACGACTGCTGGCAACATCCCCGAGCTATCTTCAGGGGTTTGTCTTTCAGTGGCGGGGCATACCATGTCAACTGGTGTGTCAGCTGAGCTCTTTCCAAATTTAGATTGCGTTACCTTGAGAATTCGTGTATTGGGATTAGATACAGTTGAGCTTAATTTACGATGATGTGTTAGGAAACCTGAAATAGTAGGGTTGTTTTTTTTTGTCCGCGCTAGCTCGACATTAGCACAGACTGACCGACACAACAGGTAAATGCGGAAATAGCCTAAAGGGCGCCACGATATTGGGGACGAAACACACAAGTTGAAGGCCCCCCGACAGTTAGCAGGTGAACACGCGTAAATTGTTCACGAAAATGTCATCCAAGCGTGTCACCTAAATACCGGTACAACAAACACACACACACACACAGACTTCAACGTTTGTTTTTTTTTTAAGGTAAGTGCTCGAGATGCAGTCTTTAATTACTTGACCTAAATTAGTATACAGTACAAAATACGATTCAAGCACTTAAATCTAAAAGGACAAAAACACGCGGAGAAAAACAAAGAAGGGGATACGATGGAGAGCAATGTGAGGGCCATTTCACGAGGCTTGCAAGACGTTTCTGCAGGGAACAGTACCAGACAAAAGAAGAGGCAGGCAGAGAAAGCGACGGGAAGACATCAAAGAGTGTAAAGGGCCTGTCGTTGAGATTCTAGTCATGGCAAAAGAGGGGAATGGAGAGAGAGAGAGAGATGGTCGACGGTGCAACAGACTAAGAGATATGTAAAGAGTTGTTGCAGGACAATAATAAGAGTACATCCCCGAACATGGATACAATCCTCTGACTCATGAGGAGAATTTAACAAGGGTAGAAGAAATCAAACGTAGTGCAATGTCTTTGGGTAAAATAAAACAATTTCTATATGACCAAAGCGATTCGATTATTTTGTTGTATGTATTGATTCGGTTTTAAACAATACGTGGTGGACTTTGTGTAACATTAACAAGAATCGTAACCTACCACCTTATACACAATGTTTGTCTAACAGTCTAACGTTTCTAATACAATACGAGGTAGCTTTTCAAGTGCTGGATCTCTGACCTATATGCGCACTAGGTTTCGCATTACAAGGAGAAGAATTCTTGAGAGTGACACACAATATTCATTCCATTGAATTGGAAAGGGGGTGTTGGGGGAGGCGGCTTCTATTGGACTGTGTCGGACACACAAAAATTGACACAAATCCACTGGACCATAACCAGGCTTCCTCACGTGTTTCTCTCTCCCAAGCGGTCCCCCGCACCTTAAAAGAACATTCCACCCCCAGGAATGAGACGTGTAGACACCGCATGGTTCAGGCTTTGTGACTAGGGTCGTGTCTATGACATGGCTGTATAGATTTTTGTCAGCCGAGTTTAACAGAATGTGTAAATGTCAAATGACAATGTCTGGGACGGCAAGAGTTGGAGACCCTATTGTCATTCAATCGAAGCACTCAGTCAATAAATAATCGATACATCAAACTCATTATAAACACACACACATCATATGCAGCTATAAAGTCAATGGATCTTTCGAAAGCACTGTCATTTATCGATAATTGTGACGAAGACGATTATAATTTTACTCCTTGTCTAAGGCGAACAGTTTAAAGAGGAAAACCGAACAGATATAAAGAACATAACTAACATGACTTCCTAATATGCAGAAACAAACTATGCTTTTACCCGGCTTTGTTTGGGTTTATTTTCTAATATAATAAACTGTATGCTGTTTTTAATAGTTAAAATCAATGACAAAACACATGTACCGGAGGCTCAAAATTGGAACCAGTGAAATCTGCCCATGTGGAGTATCACCAGAAAATGCCGACCACGTCCTCCAAAACTGCTCTCTCTACCAAGAGGCCCGTATAAGACATTGGCACCAAATCACTCCAATAGAAAGAAAACTATATGGAGAGCTCCCTGATTTGGAAACCACTGCGCAGTTCATCTCATGTATTGGTCTAGTGACAGTCTAGTCATATGAACACTCCAACATAACAATGAGAACGATGAAGAAGAAGAAATGACAAGACGCCTCAATGACCTAGATCTAGTAAACTCTCTTGCTGAAGAGCAACTTTAACATATCCTAAGATCACCGCTATTATCTAATGAACGTTCAAGGCAAGTTTCGTTAAGATTGGTCCAACGGTTTTGATTTCTATAAAGAACATACATATATTCCTTACACTCTAGTTTATATATTAGATAATTATAAGAACGGGTAATGCATTAGACTTAATAAATACACTAGCTTAAAAATACAGATGTGTGTCAAAAACATAAAGAGGTGGAGAATAAAGAACACAGTGGAGAGTGTTACACAGAAGTGTAGAAAATATACGTAATAGATGATTATGAATACCAAAAGAAAAAAACCCTCAAGTTTAACCTCTGTGGAGTTTATTCGTTTATCTAGTCAAATAAGAAAGACGTCTATGTTTCATTGAAACGCGATAAAGCGTGACGGGAATACTACCCGACCCGACCCTCCCATTTTCTTCTTGCGCGCACACACACTTCAAAAAAATAGAAGCCTAAGAACGACTACTGTAACTAGCTCATGTACATAAGTCAAAAACAGCATATCGTTTGTCCAAGGCTTTGATACCAACATTTTAAAAAATAGAAATCAATCAGATCGATGGCGATGTTTGAAAAAGAGCGGAACTGTATAGCATTTCAAGGTTTTGGAGAGCAGTGCAAAGATTCCAATTGGGGTAGGTCTAGATCCTTTAGAATATGTCTGACTATTACCATACATTCATTAACTAAATGTCCCATTGTGTAGAAAGAATCAATTCACCCCAATATTTACACCCACATAGACAAACTATATGTGCTGCCATAGCTCTTAATTCGTAACATCGTTACTTGAACATATCTTTATACGTGTAACATTTAAAGGCACTTGTAATGTGTATGTATATATATATATATATATATATATATATATATATATATATATATATATATATATATATATATATATATACACAAGATTACTTCCCTTTCCACCTTAATTATCATTGCCATGACCTTGGTGTTAATAATAAATGGCACTAGTCAACTGGCGATGACATAAAGAAACAGTAGGGGGGAGATGTGTCACTTAAGGGGATATTAATATATTAGAAAAACAAGTGCCGTAATACAGACAAGGTGACCTTTTCTTCAAACGAAAAAATAATGGTCAGCAAGTTTACTAGGTCGGTTTCCCTAATTATGCTAGTGGACACGACCGAATCCTCGTAGCATGACGCATGACCAATCTACACATTACTAAGTTCCCCCTCCTTTCTTTTCTCCGACGACACACACAAGAAAGACAATGGGTGAAAACACAGGGGGAGCCGCCCCAGGGTGCGGAGAAGAAATACACATTGATTTCCGATTATTGAAACGGGAAAACTCAAAATGGACATGGTTTGAAGATATTTTTTTTTACTCTTGCCCAACGATTCAGAGTAGCAAAGCAGTTGAGGCGCCCCGTTATTTAAACAACCATGTTTGCGTGTGTGTTGCAGGGGAAAGCAGCGCCACAGGCTCTGATCCAATAATAAGGTATGGGCAGGTGTGACCAACAGGTGGAACGGGCAGGTCAGCCACAAATGGCGTGGACACTGGACATTAAATTCCGCATTTTGACACGGACCATAAGTTTGGTTGAATTACGTATGCTTCTGTAGAGTGTTAATATGATTAGATTATATAGGCGCTGCTAAGTTTAGCTGAATTACCTTGACTTCCGTGGAATAGTTCAATTCTGGCTAAAGATCAACCAATGGTTTAATAACAGCTAATGCTCCTAACATGTCAACAAAATCTGGATAAAGAAGTTAAATTTATTTCTTTTTTCACATCGGGTGATCTAACATGAAAGTTTAAACACTGAAGGTACCGGTACAGATGTATTTAAATGCGGGGGGGGGGGGGGGCACAGTGCTTGGCGTTCTAAACCGAGAGGTGCCGGGTTCAAATCTAGCCAAAGAGTGGGAATTTTATTTATTTCGCGATTTTAAGGGCGCAGATGAGTCTACCCAACTCTAATGGGTACTTAACAACATTAGTTTACGTAAGTAAAGGCGGTTGGTGGCTGTGCTCGCCACAGGACTATAGATGGCAAGGTTTAAAAGAGCTTCTTTACTTACTCGATATGTTAATGAAAGATATTCACTGTTGACACCAAGCTCACTAACTCTCACGAGAACTAAAGTCACCACGATCACTTCAGAGCCAACGATGCACAGTCTGATTTTTTTTTTTAATACAAATTTTGCTTCGTGCGAGATATTTGTAGGTTTCCAAGACCGTCCACACTCTGGGTGTATCTGGCACTGGGTTTTTTGGAGAGGGAGTTGTTTTCACAACAAAATGTGAACCTAGATACAGACGATAAGTGACTAAAAGAATTGGCTTCTCCAAAAAATTTAAAAAAATCGTCTTTAAGTTGCACTTGAAATATGTCAAGATAAGCTTTAATACAGGCGATTGTCAAAGCCCATCGCACATATTTTCATTTGTGTCTCACGGTGAGTGAAACAATGTTTTCTAAAAGTGTCTTAGATGACCAAAAACTATTGCTAGGCATGTGTAATTGTTGCATCAGTTATCTACGGTGCCGGGTCCAAGACATGTTGGACACCCCCCCCACTCCTGATTTATCCCGCTGATTGTTAATGGCATGACCCCATTGAGCAGGAGAAGACGGGCTTGCTCTAAGAACGTGAGCAGTATAAAGCAGGGCTGGATCAAGAGGAGCACATTTCAAACCAGAGAATTTCAGCATGGAGTTTACTCCGTGTGTGTTGAGTAACGAATGAATGGGACACTCGGGGGAAAAAAACAAGTGCACGAGGGAGAGGAGAAGTTCCGAGTAATGGAGAGAGAGGGAAGGGGTCCCATTTGGTCAACAGCCATCAATGCAAATCTCCGATCGAAGGGATTAAAAGGGGAAGTAACCGATCCCATGAATAAAAATTGCACTGAGAGAAAATTATGGAGTGGCACGGCGACTGGCAGACCACTTTACCGAGAACACATCGAGGGATCAAACCAGCCGAGGGAAGCAACAACAAAAAAAAGATGGGAAGATCATGGGTTTGTTTTCTTGCATTTAGCAAACAAGTACAAACACAAGACGCTGCAAATATATAACACACGGAGCTTAAACTCGTTAGAGGCAAAAACGAAACTGGGGCGCCACTAAACAATTAAACTCACTGCAATTAAAACAAAACCGTTCAGCACACTTTTTCGGTTGTTTATTTTGCATATTTTCTTTCTTCAAGTCGTTACTGAAGAAGATAAAAAAAAAAGGCTGGGAGAGGATGGGGTGAGTAAACACGCAGAAAACGTGAATGAGCGATTTCCCGTGCCCTGGTCTTGTTATTTTTACCTACAAAGAAACTAGTCTGGAAGCTGGAGTACTGGCCAGGGTGAGCATGGTAAGTGAATACACGTGCTGGTCATACACACGCGCACGCTCAACGCTGGAAGGGGGAGAAATGGGGAGAGTCTGCACTCCTCAGCCCCTCCCCTCCGTTATGTCTTCTGACTACCAACAACATAAGGATAAGACGCAGTGAGGCAAAGCAAGACAAAAAAAAAGTAAAATGAAATGGACATAGATGTATGTGGGAAACGAGGAGAGCTGATGTCTGGCACTGGAGTGGATCCGACATCGTCTAATGAACAGAACAGATTGGACTAGCTCTTTACTCGAACTGGTGAAATGTTAGCTCTAGTGAAGCACTTTTTTTTCTTAACACTGGTAAACAGATGTCAGCTATAGTAACGCAAAACGTTTCACTACTTCACTACTAGGGTTAATATTTTTTTTGTGCAGACATACAAATACCAAGAATTTAGATGATACAGAGGCAGCTATTATACTCCACATAGTGTATATACTGAATTGCGTAAACCCAATATTACAAGTTCCACACAAAGCCGCATTGTTTTTAGAATGACAGTTCACGTGATCTTAATGACTTAATAATAAGTAACATTTTATAGAGATACGATGGAATCTACCAAGTAAGATGACTATAAAAGCAAGGGCTTCTACGTTTTAATAAGTTTTTGTTTTGACAAATGTGATACATACATCTTCCAAACTATGAAATAACTTAAGATCCAGTACAAAGATGATCTTTTTTTATTGTTTATATTTTTTTTAGGTAAAGTCTCTCTATCAACAATACTGTTAAATTTTAACCCTTTCTTACCGAGGAAAAAAAATCTGTTTATTGGCCAACTAAAATAAATGTCTACAATAAATTGAGAAGGAAAAAACGTATAATTAAAAACAAAAAAAATTACCTGTGGGTGTGATATTTTCAACATGTGTGTCCCGCGCCACTTGGGCTCCAGTATATAACGCTCCACTCTATAAGAGTCTTTTGATTTTTGACTGGGGGGAGGGAAGGGCCAGTTATAATATGAATAGTACCTCATCTCCTCAAAAGCCATTGGTTCGCTTCTAAAGTGTTATTGAGTAGTATTAAGATTATGATTACAGCAAGTCGTACTGAAGGGGTTAACCATAGAATTAATCTAGTTGAGAACAAATAATACTGATGGGTTATGGTTACTGAAGTACCAATTAAAAAATGAGAAAAATCTTTTAATGTGCATTATAATTGGGGAGGGGGGAGGGAAGTTAGGTAAGAAAAAGTTTTTGAATTTTGAATTTTTCAAATTTCTATTAGTAAATGACAAAAAAAAAAAGTTATAAAAAATCAAAATCCCAAAATATTACACACAGATTTGTTAAAGATTGTATATATATAAGTGGTTTCTTAAAAATAGATATTTATATTAATAAAAATAAAAGGAATTAAGAATGTGTTTTCACCCCATAGAGTTGAGCAACATTTTTATGAGAATTAAAAAAAATACTTTTAACAAAACAAAAAATTGTAACTATTCACACATTCCACTAATGAAAATTCAGAACTAGTCCAAATCAGGACCAGGTCATAGCAAAGACCCAAAGAAGAAGATAAACGGGTGATAAACCTGACAGGAAACCAGTTGAGAAGTTGTTTTGAGCAAGATTTTTCGGTCTAATAATTTTATTTAAAGTGATGGTTAGCATGGCATGCAATATTTTAATAATAAGAGAAAAAAAAATTGTAATTAAAATGTAAGGACATTTAAGATAGTGAGCTCTATTTGCCCCCATAACAGTGACATCATTAGTAAAAGCATACACATATACAAGACATTAACATGTATCAACTAGTAGAGCTATATGAATATTTTCTATGTATATGGTACAACTATTTGTTGCTGTTTTATATATGTGACACAATCCTAAATATCCATATGCATACAATATGTGTTGAATATAATGTGATGAATACACGTGTGGTCAAACTACTATTTCGTCCAGTCAGCATTTTATGTATGTAAAATTATCAACTCATTGAACCCATGTCCACAGTTTCAGATTAGGGCCTCTTTTTATATAGAAAGTAAAGATATAATTATATAATGACAAGATCTTATCTGCCAATCCCCACTTCAGTACACCAAGGCAAGGGTACTTAACACATAGATTAAGAGCCCTTCAGGGGACATGTACTAACTGATAACAATGGACCCCTGACCACCCATATCAGTATGTCAGTGCAGAGGAATGTTGAATGATAAAAGGTTTTGATTTAAACCCCCCAACCCCAAAAATAGTTTAGTCATAGCAAATGACTCAAATGTGAATGTTTTCAAAGATTTTTAAAAGTTAAATTTATTAAAGAAAAAAAAAAAAATTTTAGCCTAATTTAATTATTCCCATAAACAGCAAACATGGTGTGTGCAAGAGCAGGATTATTCATTGTTACAATAGTTCTACAAGAATAACTATGCAAGCTCTTTGGCTTTTAGAGTAAGAAAAATAAATTAACATTTATCAGAGTAGCATGTCTAAAAATAAAACAAAGTCAAGCGCCACTCTAATCAACTTGTTAAATGTAAATCCTTTCTAACTGTGAAATAATTTTACAATTTAAAAAAATAAAACCAAACTTTCAATACCATTTTAATTATTCTTAAAGTCAAAATAAGAGGCCTTTCTTTTTTTCAGTAGTATCTACATTTCTCCAAAATGAATCAAAAGACTAGATCAATAAACTGGTGAATATATTTGCTACTTAATTATAGCTTGATTTTATGACATTGTATAGAGAAAAAAGGGTAGACTATACCATGACACAACCTAGATTATAAATCTGGTCTAACAGTAATGAGTAAAGGATGTAAAGGGGGACAAAATTATTTTTAATTTGAAAAGCAACAAATTCAAGATATGGATTTAAATTTGCCAAAATTTTAAATTATTTTTTAAGATCTAGAGCCATCTAGGCTTTTTACTTCTAATGTTTTAATTATTACATCTCTAAATATATTTTTTATATATAGATCTATAATTTATAAGTACATGCTAGTACTAGTAGTAGTATTATACATCATATTTCATATGATCAGCTATTTACTTCTTATCAGTAATATCATTAACTAGATCTAGATTTCTGGATATAATTATTGTTTTATATTTTTAACAAGAATTACACTGATCAGTGATCTAGAATCTCTTTTCATCAAATCTAATCTAATTAAGATCTAGATCAAGACTACCTAATATTCTAGATGATCTAGAATTAGACTGCAATAGTCAATCATCTCAATGACAATGTGACTGTACTATAAACAATATGAATATAAAGATATATAGACTCTAGAATCTAGATTTATAAATCTAGACAACATTATAGCTAAATGACTACATCAAAATTATTCTAAATCTAGAAGAGTCTAGCTCTTAGATTTTAAATCTAATTCTAGGCTGATTTTAGGTATTTTTTCCATGTCGCCTGTCTTTATCACTTTAATACTTTAATCTCCACTTCAGCCACTTGCAATTTAATATAGATCTAGATCTAAATCAGAAGTATTACTTAACAAACCTAGGACCTAGAAATACATCTCTAGAACTAGATCTAAATCAAGAGGCAGTCGCTGAGTTCTAATGTCTTATAATTTACCAATAGGTAGACTAGATCTAGTCACTAGGTCACTATTGTAGAAGTGAATATAGAGATGATCTAGCTAGAACGTTATAAACTTAATTATAAACTATAAAGCAACAGGTCGTGTATTTTATGCTTCAACGATTTGTGCAAAATAAAATTCGATTCGAAATGTATGGGCATAACTAGACTAGATGTAGATCTAGTGCTCTATCGATATCTTTCTCGATCTAGATCTAGGTTTAAATCTAATGCAATTTAGATATTTTTATTTAGACATGAAATGTATTAAGAGCTTTAGTAACCTAAATTTCATAGACCGATAAAATTTCTAGGCTTATGAGCCGGCGGACGAACTTTTAACAGTTCAAAATGGCCGACATCTTTTATGGATCAAGTTTTATTCAGTGCATCGGAATGCGGCTAGAAAAAGTTTATTAATCGCCTGTACTAACTTTTAAACAACTAAATTGCTTATTTTCAACTTAAATGTTAAAAATAAACTGTTTGATAAACCGCAGTAGGGGTCCAAATAACTTTTAAGGAGGCTGAAAATTTCACAAAGCGAACAATTTAAAACTTTTAGCAAGCAGCCATGGCCCATGTCCCGTGCGTTTAACTCGAGTACCCCAAGCCTTAACCTATTTTTTTTCCTCGTTGCTACAATCAACAGTTTATTAATCTAGTCTTAAAAAACAGCAAATGTGTTAACTTTTTTCTACATAGATATCATCCTGCATAGTTTTTCAGAATCACTGTTCTGCCCTCGACTTACCTTCGTCTAATATTTTCTCCGTATGAATGAATACATTTGGAAGAGCCTGAATTTGTTTTTTATCTTTAAGTAACTGCGCTAAATATTCTGGAGTGTTACGATCGTCTTTGTTAGTTTCTGTCCCCATGTTAAGGAAGCTGTCAATTCTGTAGCAAAAAAAAATTAAGTGTGTATTAAATAAATAAAACTACCCGAGTTAAAGAAAAAAATAAATGTGTTAGAATTATTTTGTTCCAAGCTAAACAAGCCACACAACTGAAAACTACACTAACACGAAGTGTATCCCCTACTCTCTCTCTCTCTTCTAGCTAACTTTGTTTATGAACACGTGGGGTCACTGCGCATGCGTCGACGTGGCTGAGAGCACTCGACAAATCAAACGGAGAGGTGAAAGGGTATTGCTGTGCCTGGTGTGTTTCCCCCCCCCCCCTCTCTCTCTCTCTCTGCGTATCCACCTCTCGCTACTTGAAGAGAATATTAGATCTATGGATATGTCTAATGGAATAAAAGTGATACAGAATTTATTTATTTTTAAATTATCGAATAACTTAACAGTAGGCTTATACAGCTAACTCTCTTTACCGAACATAGTTCATCGTAGTGTGAAAAGGCTTCCGTTTCTTTGAGGGGAATGCGACTCCACTCCTCGCTATCTGGCCTTGCCTGTATCAGCCTTCCATCCACTAGTTGCGCCTGAGCGCAACAGTTGCGAAAGGCTGGGCTAGAAAGCTAGTTCGTTCTTCCACGGAATTCATTGTTTATTAACATTATTATTATTGTATTATAATGAGCTAATTGTCATTTTCTGGCACTGTCAGAGTCGATATTCAGTAACAGGAAAGAGAATAAATGTCACTGCAAATTTGTATAATGGCAGGTCTATAGGGTACAATATTACCACCCTCAAACTGATAGACAACAATTTGCATAAAGTATGACCATAGATATATAAATCTAGGCCTATATTAGTATGGGACCCTACAATACAGATTTCAGATTTCTTTTTTTTTATTTTCGAAACCAAGGTACCTTGACCTGTTTTTGTAAACTCATGGTAAATTTAATAATCTGATCTGTTTATTTGGGAATCAATCGTTCTAGATTACTAATTTGGTCTAATTTCGTATGTTTTTTATTTTATTTTTTTAAAGTGGTAGAAGACTATTATTTTAGAGTCCACGTGACATTTGTGCCCTTTTTAATCGATATAACATTTGAAGCCTGTCTGTGCCCTTTTCATGTTCCACATGACGGGAATTCTCTATGTGCATTTTTTGACATTCCGCATGACATGTAAAGCCCCAACAGAGTTCTTTTCGAGATCTGCACTTCATATGTAGCATCTCTGCGACATCTTCAAGTACACATGGCATGAAAGCCTTGCTGAGCACTTTTTGAGTTCCACATGGCATATAAAGCATGCCCATGCCATTTTAGAATGCCATATGACATGTAGAACTGAAGCCTAACTCAATATTTTTTTTTTCTGATATTTTTATAGTATGAGCTTTCAATTGAATCACATGCATCTTTCAAAATGATTAGTTTCCAAGATGTACCAGGGCCGGCCTTGGGCATAGGCAAACTAGGCAGCTGCCTAGGGTCTCCAATGGGTGGGGGGCCTCGCACAGGAAAAAAAAATTCGAGAAAAAAGCGAAACTTGGATGAAATGTACATTATATCAGAGACCTATGTGTCTACTAGCCTAGCTCTAGTAGGGTTTAGTGACTTGTTTGACAACCTATGTTAGATGTACCTTGTTCATTCCTATTGTTTTGAGCCTGATACATCAAAACGCTATCGAAAAGCGAAGAATGCAAATTGATGCTTTATTAAATTTCGTTGATTGTCAGCATTGATTGTTTAAACCAAATGATTGAAATATTTTATGGTGTTTTTATTTTATTTTATTTGGGGCCACCAAATTCACTTTACCTAGGGCCTTGGATTACCTTGGATTACATAAGGCCGGCCCTGGATGTACAATCTGTTTCTGGCACTCCTGCTGTCTTCCATAATTGCTTTCCATGATTGGCGTACTGCGCTTTTAATGTGAAATTACTTTGTATTAAAAAGCCAATCATCTAAACATCAACGCACTCGACAAAGACTTAATATTATTACTTTCATTATGCATGTCCTACTTCTCGGTACACTTAAATTACTTATTAAGTACTTATAAAATAGCCTACTTTTGAAGTACTTATAAATTCTTTAAAGTCGTTATTGTTGAATGAATACCTAAAAGAGTCAAATGTAACCATTTTATTGAGCGTATATCAAGTCTGTTTGTCTGGTAAAATCTTTTTACGCTTTATTTCTCCCAATTCCCATTCTTGGATCAAGCTGAAACTTTGCACGATTATTCATCAATGACAACGCATGAAACAAAAACAAAAAATAATAATAATTACCAGTTAGGTAATCAGTTTGTTGTAATTCATTAATTATGTATTACATGGGAAATGTATAAAATTGGATGCGGATCACCCGTGATAATAATATCAGCATAATCACGCACAGTCTCACCGTAGGCCCTTCGCTAAACATTTTTAACTAACAATAGACTACTAAAACAGTATAATTTTATAAATACTTGAGAACGCTTAATGACAAAACACGTCTGCTTTTTAAAATTGCTTTTGAAAATGTATCACGGAAATTTTCTTTCACAAATCTCTCCCCCCCCCCTCTCCCCAACTGGTCGAGGATGTCTTCCTGGTCGATGATGGCTGCCTGGTCGTGTGTTATGTGCTCTGGATTGTCGTTCGGTGGTCTTGAAGGGGCCGGGTTCGTACCCTGTCCGCTGCCATTCCCCGTCGTCCTGTGGAAGGTTTGGTCTAGGATGTAATTGTATTATATTCTGAAGGAATAATAAATATACTCTCTACGACATATCTACTCTTTACGACATATCTCCTTTTTATGACATATCTACTCTTTACGACATATCTACTCTTTATTAAATATAATATCTCTATGAGAAAAATGACATTCAAAATGACAAACGGATAAATAATAATTTATGTTAAAAAACATTTGTTGCGCTTTGCTTGTGGACGAAATAGTATCTTATTTTCTCAACCTGACATATCGCTTGTAGAAATCCAATCACAGTCACAGTTGAAGATGTTTTGGAGACATCACAGGAAGAGTTGATTGAATTCATTCAAAGCAATGCAGAGAAGAAACACAAAATGCTCTTTAATTGCAGTTACACAACTATGGATCAAATGTTTTCAATCATATCCCGTTTTGTGTGCGTTGAGGCTTCTTCTTTCCTTTCAATTAACGTGTAGTTGTGAAACATGGTTTCCCATGTACAGAAATAGAGAGAAAAAAAAAAGAAAAAGACTTGATACAGAAGAGGAATTTTATTGTGACGTTAGAAAGATTAACTCTAGAATTCCTGATCTGGTAAAACAGAAACAAGCTTAACCTTCGCTTTGACGTTGGCTTGTTAGCTCAGACTGTCACAGCCATAGTGTAGCTATTAGTTTACAATTTCCCACCATGCTTTTCAAATTGTCACATCAATGTGATATATAAATATATTTTGAAAAAGCAACAGAAAAGTAAATAAACGCAAGTCAGACAAATATATTTTCATTTTTTTTAGTCTAATCTTAAACAAATGTTATATCATGTATTGGTTTCTTTTATACACACGACATGATTACTAGTTTGAAAACGATCAATCAAGAGTCTAAAGGTTTTATAAGACATCAGTTAGGCCAGGTTCACATCTAAATTCACATTCACTTTCACCTATCCTTTGGTCTGCTGGACCGCTGGGGCACCACACAAGATCTGTCAACCTTCTTTCTTCATTCTTCTGTCATTTGCATTTGATAGAATTTCATTCTGCCTTTTTACCTGCCTGGGTGGACCACTTCGGAGGCCGATGTTGAGTTTGTGTTTCCACACAAACTGACTTTGTAACCTTGTTTGTTTTAAAGTAGGTATATTAAATGTATTGAGACTGGAATCAATAGTATCAAAGGAAAACGAATTTTAAAAAAAAATATTTTGGTTTCGAACTAGGGGATGGAAGCTTGGGACCATCACGACAGACACAGACGCTGACAACTCGACCAGGCAGGCGCCTTTCCCGCCCTTGTCCTCCAGCAGGACCTATCGACAAGGACGTAATCACCTTCACGTCTGAAGGACCGTTTGAAACTCTCAAGTCCACGCCGTAAAATCTGTGTGCGAAGTTTTTTGGACTACGACTGGCCAGTCAGTGCCCAGTTGCTAGACAGCAAGCACAGTATTCACACCTTTGCCCCTCCACCCCCCTCGCCTCTTACACACTATCACAGACACTTATCTATTCCCCCCCCCTCCTTGAGATTTGTTTGAGAGATCGTATAATAGAAACATTCTTTTCCCACCTCCCAGGTCCAAGTCATAAAAAAGGGAGGGGGTGGGGCAATGCGTAAATTTGAATAAACCTTAAGTAACTCAATGTGTGTGTGTGTGTTTTTTTTTTGTTCAATCTACTAGGCAGAGAGGGGGAGAAAGAGGGGTGTGAAAACACGCCTGAACCTGGTCATCTGTTGCATAGAAGGGCGGGTGGGAAAAGGGAAGGAACTCGTTTAGCTCGACTTCTGTTGAGGGGAGATAATTGTATACGGGACGCAAGTAGAGCGAGAAACTGTTCGGTGTCGTCTTTCGAAAGCACATTATTATTAAAGTGTCGGGTACGTAAATAATTTAGGGGGGCGGGGAAGGTAGGCTACAAACGAATTGCGAGGGGGGAAGGGAGGAAAGGCAAAGAGAGAGAGAGAGAGAGAAGATAGTCCCTGTACGGTGAAAAACCGGTGACTGCCGGTTTCGTCAAAGTGATCAAGAATAATAAAAGATTTATTTTTCTAAAAAGAAACTATGATCTCTGTTAGTCACGGTGGATTTCTTGTGTTCGCTATTTAGTCTTTCCAAATTCCCTCGCAACATGAGATAGATTCCACTTATGTGTGCCATTGATTGGTACATATTTACAGACTAGGCAGCAGCTTAAGCGACAAGGCATACAGGTGGAGGCCTACGCCACAAATTCTTTTATCATCGTGTAAAACCATGGGAATGTTGCTGGGGCGCCACTGCTGACTTCATCACTACCTCACTCTCCACCGTTCCTCTGCGTTTGGTTCTCATCCGAGTGGAAGAAAGATCGAGCGATCCACGCCCCATGATTTGGTCTAGTTTTCTTCTCTTGTGGTCTGTCTATCCCCTCAGAATCCCCTGTCTATTTGGCACTGGGTCATAGTGCGAATAGCTTTTTGCCTGTTAAATGACTTCATAAAGGGACGCTACCACGTTGTGGCTTCTCTTTCCTTCTCTGTGTCTGTAATTGCTACACGCTCAAATTAACTTTTTTTTTTTTTTTTTTTTTAGGAAAGTTGGAAGTTAAATGTCTTGTGTGGAGTCGGATAGAATAAGTTAATTTCAATAATTAAAATAAAAAGTCAAAAAAAAAATTCATGGATTGAGACCAAAGCTTCTGATGGGGGATGTAGCCAACCTGGAGAAAACTTTGCAAACACTATATATATCATTATACTCCCATTTTGATTGTTTCTCAAGAAGCTAATTAGACAAGAAAACGAAAAGAATTTATGTTTTTCACACAAACTCAAAGGCGACCTCGTCTGTTTGATGAGCAATGCATGTAAAATGGCGCGGAGATATATTAATGTTATTCTTATGTCGTATTTCTTAGTTAATTTTTAAAAATATTTAATAAATAAATCGATTGTAATAATAATATGGCTTCATGTGTGCCTGGCCAAACGAGTGTGCATTACCGAATCTACACATCATCCTTATTGTTTATAACTAATTTTAGTTAATACACGTCACTCCTGGTATATGATTGATTATTGTGCACGAAAGAAAGGCCTGGTACATTATGAAGTACCTTCCGGTATCAGCTCGTGACACTTTCTCGGTAGGTCTCTAGTAGAACAAGACTAAGTGCGTACACTATAGTACACAATACACTATGGAAGCATTATCCGATAATGTGTTCTCATTCTTTGACATTGAGCCGCAAGTTATAGCACTAAAATGTTGAGTGTTATGGGGCGTGTGTGTGTGTGTGTGTGTGTTTACATGGTGACGGTCAGAAGAGCTTATGAGCTTGTGAATGATGCAACATTGGTGGCATTGTTGCCACTAGGTCTTATTGAGGGGAGACGACTCCAGAACGTTAGACTGAACGGTTGTGTTATTGTAGTGAGCTAGATTTTGTAAAAAAAAATATTATTAAAATCTACTACATTTATTTCATCACAAGTGGGCTTCGTCTATATTATAAATAAAGTTCTATTTAGTTTTGTTCACAAACGAAAATTATTCAAGTTTTTGTTTTCAAGTTTATTAGTTAAGATACATTACGCCTACATCGGTTTAGTTGATCACTCAGCTTGATGCTCTAAGTCAACGAACGGTAACAACATTGAGGCATCTTAAATACTTCAGATAAACACTTTAAATATAAAACATAGACCAGTAAATAACTTTAAACTTAGAAGCTACATGCAGACCCAGACTTTGTCTGACAAGAAGTTTGCTACAAAAAAGTAAAAAAAAAAAACATCCAAATTACTGAAAACATTATTTTCTTTCAAATACATTTTAAATAAGTTTTTGCTTCACCAAGATACTAAATGTCAGCAGGTTAAAGTTTAGAGCTTTTTAAGGAATTGGATTTAATGTTTTAAATTAGTAAGGGCCCTTAGGACTTTCAATTCCCCTCCGCTCCTTAACCATGAGATTGCTAAACAAATAGTTCTATATAAAGTCTTTTTATAATTAAATTATCCTGACAGGATTCGCAAGTTTCTTGTCTTTTAGTTTACTTAGAGTGGTATTGTATGAGGGCGTTGTGGTTTGAATGATAAATACTTTGACTTTCGAACCTGGGGGTCTCGGGTTTGAGTCTCGGTGAAGACTGGGATTTTAAATTTCGGGAATTTCAGGAAGCCCTTGAGTACACCCAACACAAATGGGGTACATGAAATTAGTTTTGGGGGAAATAAAAGTGTCTGGTCATTGTGCTGGCCACATGACAAACCGTCGACCATAGAAACTGACGACTTTTACATTATCAGCCCTGTAGATTGTAAAGTCTGAAACGGTAACTTTACTTTTTTTTTGTTAGAGTGGTATTGATAGTCTCTAACCGGATTCAAACACAAATCTCTCTTGGTTATCAAACACAATACTACTCCGATGCCACCTAACGTACATGAAAATTAATCATAAATATAATTTATCGACTCTGTACAGGATGGGATAACACATGTTCTACAAATGAACTTGGAATTAGCGACACATAACCTCGAGTCTTTCAAAGCTGCATACTTTATATAGAGACCCGAACAAGATATTAGCGACAGAAAACTGCAGAAAGAACTGCCTCAGCTAATCTCAGATATTATTTAAGTTTTGAAATAAAAACGAAGAGATGAATTATTTACTTTACAACAAACACATCCATCTATTTCTCCAGCAGTGTGATAGCGTTGGTTTCTTTTTAAAAAAGAATAGCACATTGCCTGGCTATTTTTTTTTTATTTGTTAATCTCTGGTTACATCTAAGTCAAAGCTTCCTCCACCACCACCCGAAGAACTTTGATATTTCTTTTTTTCACCTAAACGAAATTAGGACAAAAGGCTGTAGACACAGAAGGCAACTTGACCCTTTCATTTCCATCTCGTCTAGGCCAGATTTCTACACGTTTAATGACAAGAAACAATTTTCGACACAACAGTCCTTCAACATTGTTGTTGTTTTTTTGTCGTTGTTTTTGTTGTTTTTCTTTTTTTTTGGCGAAAACATCGTTGATAGACCACTTCGAAAATGATAAGCAAGATGGGTAGGTTCTGTGTTGAAACTGTCAGCCAATAATCAAGACAGTTGAGTCTGGAGCGCGAATAGGAAAGGAAAAGACTGCAGGAAATAGGAGAAGAGAGAGAGAGAAAAAAAAAAGGAGAGAGAGAGAGAGAGAGAACAATAAGAAAAAAAAAGATATTTGTAGGACGCACAGTTTGGTTGATTTAAATATATTTCAGTATTTCGATTAAACAATTATCAATTTGTTATTTTTCTGACCCGATAATGTCTAGTTTAACCGTTGGTTTAATATATGAGGGGTAATGATACTATCGTTTAAACAAACGTGAATAATAAAGAGATTTTTTTGTTCCAATCAGATGGTCTCACAAGAACGTTAACAAAACAAAACATTTGAACACAAGATAAAGGTATATTTAAAGTGCAGTGTTTCTCAATCTTTTGTTTATGACGCCCACGTAGACTAAAACAAATTTGTTCACACCACCTTAGGGAGCTATGGAATCTGAGGAGGGTTTTACAAATGTAATTTTAAACAAGTTTTAGAAATATATCCTGGCGGCTAAAAACACAATTTTTTTCATAGAGCGCTGGTCAAATCAAGTAAAAAAGGCGTGAGTGGCTGGATATAGTAGAGATCCGCAGCAATCTGTTTTACAGGAATTTCATTCTCCTGGCATCTAGAGCTTCATTTTTATCATAGTTTAAAGAAAAACAAATAAAGGAAGTCAACTTAAGTCCAATAAAGAAGGTGGTCAAAACTAGAATACGAAGGAGATCCTGGAGATGCGATGTACTTATTGCGGGCAGACGTAGGTTATGTAAGGTGATATTCCACCGTCTTGACATGATTATGTCGAATAAAATCGCGTTAGCGAAAAAAACCAAGAGAAAGAGAGAGAGAGAGTGTGAAAGAGAGAGAGAGAGTGAAAGAGAGAAAGAGAGAGAGAGAGTGAAAGAGAGAAAGAAAGAGAGAGAGTGAAAGAGAGAAAGAAAGAGAGAGAGTGAAAAAGAGAGTGAAAGAGAGAGAGTGAAAAAGAGAGAGTGAAAAAGAGAGAGTGAAAGAGAGAGAGAGAGTGAAAGAGAGAGTGAAAGAGAGAGAGTGAAAGAGAGAAAGAAAGAGAGAGAGTGAAAGAGAGAGTGAAAGAGAGAGAAAGAGAGAGAGTGAAAGAAAAAGAGAGAGAGTGAAAGAAAGAGAGAGAGAGAGCATGAAACAGGGAGCAAGAAAGAGAAAGAGAGAGCGTAAGAGAAGCAAGAGAAAAATAGAGCAAAGAAGAGAGCGAGCAAAAGAGAAAGAGCGCAAGAAAGAGTAACACAAGAAGGGGGAGAGAGAGAGATACCTGATAATGAAAGACAACCTACAGTGACCATAGACGGTCGAGCACCCTGCTGGTGAGTCTCCATAACAAAATAAAATCTATTCACTTTGTTCGTCAGACGTTATCTATTAAGTTTGATTTCGTACTTCTTAAAAAACAAACCAACTACGACACACGGTGTCGCCACTACACCGAGGACGATGAAACAGTAGACCACATTCTTTATGAATGCCGCGTTCTGCATGAACGACCATCGGGACAAGGAATTGATAGAGAGGGAACTGGTTCGTGTGCGGCATTAGGGCTGTCCTTGTACAAGGTCAAGGCGACCTTAAAACTCACTGCCCGCTTCCTTTCACGTGCTCTAAGGATGTAATCTCAGCATCTCTCGTCACTAACGAGGTTTCTGATTCGTACCACACGACCAGTAAGCCATCCATGGCTCGAATTAAGCTTTCATGAAATGGTCAACATTATCAAAACCTTTTTTTTCCCCTTGATTGAAGGAGTGAGACTGTATAGAATGAATACTATAGTATAGTGTAGTCAAAAAATGTTAATTATAAAATATTTTGTGTTTTATAAATCATGATCGGAACTTCTAGCGCCAAAACGGCTGCACTAAAACGGCCGCTCCAAAATGACTCCACAAAACGGCTGCATCAAAAGGTCGCGTACCCCAAATCCCAATACACAGACACACACATTTATTTTCTACGCTGTTCGTACACACTGACTAAAATAGAAAACAACAGCTGAATATTCAAGTATCGATATTTTCCTTTTGACTTTATGACCTTATCGATATGTGCGACTGAACTACAAATTGTATCATTACAATTATCGATTTATAATTAAAGGTTTTTTCCTCTTATTCGCTACAGGTCCTTTCACCGTAACGGAACGAAGTCAAGGGAGAGAATGGTGGCGTACATCCGGTTATTTGATTTGGGAAGTTTGCTTCTGGTAGTGTGCCCGTTGAATAGCAAAGATACGAAACAAAAGTAACCGAAGGCTGGGGAAAGACGTATGTATAACAGAACATTTGTGGCCCGGGTGGTTAAAGTAATCCTTTTTTACCTTTACTTTTACCTATCCCTGGACCGTTGGGGCACCACGGAAGATTCGTGGACCGTCCTTCTCCATTCCTCTCTGTCCTTAGCCTTAGTTAGAGCCTCATTCAATGGCATGCCCGTCCATTCTTTTATGTTGTTCTCCCATCGCTTTCTCTGCCTCTTCTTCTTTTTCCTGGTACTGTTCCCTGAAGGAAGGTCTTAGCGAGCCCCGAATATCTTGTGATAAGGCCATATATTTTTAGCTTGTGTTTTTTTTAATAGTTAGCAGGTCATCATGGGGTCCAATCGTGACCTCCATGACCCGTGTCGTAGGTGCCGGTCCAATCACTGCAGTAACACTGTCTCTAATCTCTTGGTTTGTGATACCTAGGATCCTTCTGTAGCATCTCAATTCCATCGCTAGGATACTCCTCTTTGGCTCTGCAGTCAGCGTCCAAGACTCGCAAGCAAATAAAAATGTGGCCATGACCAGGGTTTAAAGTAATCACATACAGCATAATCTGAGCCACTAATTTTCATACTCAATCGGATGCATTGCCTAAGACTAGTGCTGGTATTACAAAGGCTATATCCCAAACATGACTATAGGCAGGGCCGGCACTAACAATTACGGGGCCCTATGCGAAACGGATTTTGGAGGCCCTATGCGAAATGGATTGCGCGGGGCCTAGTTTGGATAGGGATAAGAATAAGTAATATTTTCTATTAGAAAATAATTTCGTCTTTGCACTTTATACATTCTTTACTAAGTAAAAAAAATCACGATCAAATTAACTTTACCAGCCTTGCGTGTAGCGAAGTCATACAGTATATTATTAGAATTCAGTTTCCTATATAGATCACGCTCAATAGCAGGAGTTGTAGATCTTCGAGAATTGTTGACCTCAAGTAATTCTTGATTAGTTTGGGGCAATAGAAGCTTCTATCACCGGGTATTGTATAATATCTTTTTTTTTTTATATCGCACCTAGGATTGGCGTTTTAAATATTGAATGACACCCCAAATTGACAAGGGCTCTATCAAGTTTAAATTTGGTACTGCCTTAGTAGTATAGAACAGTCTATTGCTACTGATGTTTTATTAGATTTGTTCAGCAGAGGCATATTTTGATTGAAGCAGTTAATCGAAACACATGTTGACGAAAGCAGAAATGCCAGGGCATATCTTTAAGGTAGATGATTTGTCAGACATATTTTTTTCACGGTAGCAGTGTTTATTCTCGGTCATTGGTTTGCAGCTCAAACACTTAGTAGGCGTGTTATAGTTTAAACATCGAACTTTATATAAACTTAAATGTGAGCTGGCGATCCTAGATTTAATTTGTATCTATTTTATCTGTATTTTTAATTTTTGTAAACTATCTAGGCTAGTGCTGAGTGCATGCCTGTCTCCCGACAGCTCTTTTACTTTAGAAGTTAGTTTGTACGAGTCATGACCTGGCTCTATAAATAGTTAATTGTGCGGTCTAATCGCCCAGGCGAAGGCCGCCCTTTGGTCACAGACCGGAGTGCACAGATCGGACCCACACGGTAGAGTTACCACCAACCTACCGGTTAAATAAAATCTGTTTAGCAGAAAAAGGTCTAGTGCCTCCTGACCTGCTAACAGAAAACTGGTGTCAGAAGTGGGATCTGTGCTTAAGTGATCAGACACACATTGTTTTCTTAGGGATTAGGTTGTTGTTAGTTTTTTTTTAGGCTTTTGTTAGGTTGATTTAGGTTTTGGTTAGGCTTCGTTAGCGCATTGTTAGGATTGCATAGGTTGGTATTAGTTTTAGGTTTTGATAGCAGTAGGAATCAGTGTTGGAGAATTTATTTTGTTGTTGGTTGTTAGAATATAGGATATGGATAGTTTAGTTTGTTGTTTGAGTTTTGTTTTATGTAGTGGTCTTCGTTATGGTCAGTAGTGAGTTGGTTTTAATGTTACTTGGAGATGTAGTTCTAGGAAGTTGTAGTGCGTTGTGAGGTAGTTAGTATTGTTGTTATGGGTTAGTGTTAGGGTTGCTAGGTTAGGTTAGGTCGGCAGAATGGCAGCAGTGGCAGGAAGGATGCAGCGGTCCCAGGCTGAAGTTGAGGTGCCTCGAAAGGGCATGATCCGAGAGGAGAAAAGTCTGCAGCTCTCCCCTGCCTGCAGAGAGGTCGACCCAGTGTTGATGAATGGCGAGATGGCAGTTGAAGTCTGGACTGATGGTTCATCGCCAAACTTTGCTATTGGTGGTGTGATTGAATTGAAATATTACAACCATGACTTAGGCAACTTGGAGGCAGGTATACAGACAGCCATGTACTGGCTTGACAGAGGTGCCCCACTGCCACCTCTGTTATTAACAACTGGGCCAGTTTGTCCTTCCATTTAGGATGACTGTCTGCCCAGTTGCAACGTATGGTCTACACAGTGCTAGCCGTCCCGCCGGAGAGTGGTGGGTACTTTACAGTACAGACGTTGGACAAACAACTTACGCGAAGAGTGTCTGGGACACAGTTGAAGCTGTACGTCCCACAGGCGGAGGCTATCCAACCTCCACCCGAGCCACAGGAAATCCAGTACGAAAGACCCTCAAGTCCTGGGGTCACCTACTCGGTGTACAGGATACCTTTACCAGGGGCCACCAGCCAGCCAGAGACAATCCCTGCTCCTGCACTGGTAGGCCCAAGAAGGTCCTCCAGGACGAGGAGACCACCTACCCGACTGGATCTTTAGCTGTTTTTTGTCTATACATTTTTTTGTATAATCTCTTATACTCCATATTTTTAATGTATTTATGTATATTATTTTTGTTTTTTACGCTTTTATGTATTTTTAAATATTTTTTTGTATTCATATTATTTTTTGTTTATTATGTTTAAAATGGTTTTATTCAAGTATGTGGCATGGTGCTTTACTAGTAGTGCATGTGTTGCCACCTAGTAGGAGCTATTGCTGCTTAAGTTTTTAAGTCTTTATTGGGCTTTCAATAGCCAATATTGAGCTTAGGTTGTTGGTCGCTGATGTGCATTCTTCTAGTCATGAAAGTTTGCGATGTATCGTCAAGGTACTCGTTAATGTTGTTTTGCCTTGGAGGCCATGACATAGATAAATGGCACCTTGCAGCACTCGGTAGTCGCCTTTGGAAGGCATTTTATAGTAGTTTTGTGTAGTTGCTTTGGGAAGGCCTGTAGTGTTTTTTTGTTTGGACTTTTTGGGTCAATTCATTTTGCTCATTAATGTCGTTTATTGATACACAGTGGGTGGATTATTTTAAGTGTTTTTGTGTGTATTTCCACCACTATGTTGGATGCACTGTGTTTTTTTGTTATAGCACTGTAACTTCAGGTTGTGTTATGACACTTTGAGTGTACCAGTTTTTTTTTGTGTTCTAATACCATTTTTCGAAATGTTTTGGTCTTAGTGACAATTGTGAGCCTTCAGTGGCTGGCCATAAGTCTGTGTGACTATGGGCCTGTTGGAGCCTTGGTGACTCAATGCAAGTCAGTGTTAGCCTGTGAGGCTATGTACTTCGTTACAAGCCCGTGTGGCTTTGTGTAAGCCTGTATGGCTTTAAGTCTAGTCGCGTTAACCATGTTGTTGAGGCTGGTCTTTTCCCTTCTTGTGGGGGCATGTATATTTTTGTATGGATTCTGTTTTTTATTGACTATTATCTTTATGTATATGTGTATTTTTTCACTTGACTTTTATTATTCGTATGCTTCACAAACATGTGCAGCGTTTAAGGTCGTGCAGATATTTTTTGTGCCAAGAGCTATTGTTCTACGCTTTGGTATGAATTTTGTGACTTTTTTTCGACTGTTTTTTGTGTGATTGTTTTGCGGGGACGCAAAAGTTTTGAGCGGGGGTGAATGTGAGCTGGCGATCCTAGATTTAATTTTTATCTATTTTATCTGTATTTTTAATTTTTGTAAACTATCTAGGCTAGTGCTGAGTGCATGCCTGTCTCCCGCCAGCTCTTTTACTTTAGAAGTTAGTTTGTACGAGTCATGACCTGGCTCTATAAATAGTTAATTGTGCGGTCTGATCGCCCAGTCGAAGGCCGCCCTTTGGTCACAGACCGGAGTGCACAGATCGGACCCACACGGTAGAGTTACCACCAACCTACCGGTTAAATAAAATCTGTTTAGCAGAAAAAGGTCTAGTGCCTCCTGACCTGCTAACATAAAGAAACTTCTTCATTAAATAAAAATGAATGTGACTTTTTATTTAACAACTATACAAAGATTGTGTGTAATACTGAGATACTCGCGAGAACAGGCCTTCCCAGCATCTTTGCTGTCCTCAGGCAACGCCGCCTGCGCTGGCTCGGATATGTTCGACGGATGGATGACAATCGCATTCTGAAAATCATTCTGTACGAACAACTTGCGTCTGTCTTAAAAAAAACTGGTCGCCCCCACCTCCGTTACGTTGATGTGATAAAAAGGGATTTAAATCAGTAAACATTTATATTGACTGAAGAAATTAATCGTAAATAAAATAAATGAGAAATGGACGAGCTCTCATCCAAATCACAAGAAAGATGATGCTTACTATAAGCTATCCCGACAAGATCAACGTCTAATCTTTCGACTTAGGACCGGACACAACAGAATGCGACAACACATGTAACGGAAGCTCAAAATTGGAACCAGAGAGGTCTGCCCGTGTGGAGTGTCACCAGAGAATGCCGACCACGTCCTCCAAAACTGCTATCTTTACCAAGAGGCCGGTACAAGACACTGGCCCCAAAACACCCCAATAGAAAGAAAACTATATGGAGAGCTCCCTGATTTGGAAACCACTGCGCAGTTCATCTCATATATTGGTCTAGTCATCTGAACACTCCAACATAAAAAATGAGAACGAAGAAGAAGAAACCATAGTCGTTTCACGACTGAAGGAGGCCCCCAATGATACAAAGATTCAACTTGAAACTAGATTATACAGCAGAGGCGTAGTGAGCAAAACATGCGCCCGGGGAAAAGTACTTTATTGGCACCCCTTCCCATTTACATATATAGGCGCCTCTCTGTGTGTGGCGCCCTCCTGAAGGTAGCACCCACCATGCCCCCTTGTCCCCCCTCACTACGCCTCTGGTATACAAAACAACATAGAACTCAATATAAAAACAACGGCCTTTCTGTATCACGTGACCTGAAAAACAAAACTTCTTAAATCTCACCCACGCAGTGGCGTAGCATCCATGGCACGAGGGGTTCAAAGAGCCCGGGCCCAAGACCATTAGGGGCCCACTGCGCCTGGGCCCATGACTCTTGACTAATTAAGAGCTTTGGGTTGACACCAAAGTGAAAAAATAAATGCACTTTTGTAAAAAAAATATTTAAAAAAAATAGAATTTAAAAATCTTCCTCAAAATATCCTGAACTTTGTCCCAGAATATATATAACCTTAAAAAGCAGTGTTTTAAGCTTTAATGTAAGGATTTGCTTTCCATCAGATTTTGTGAATTGTACTGGTTGCTAGCCCTAATCCTGCGTTTGAGGTGACAATCGTTTCCATATTGTCCCATTCTTTTTTTTTTCTTGTCTGTTTATAGTTATACACTTATGGGTAGTACAGGAATGGTGGAGGATAGAGAGAGTTTGGTTAAGAAGTATGGATAGTTCAGAGTGTCCCTAATTAAAATTTCGATACAGCTGCAAATTATTCAATTTTTTTAAAGCTTAATATGTCTTACATTTGTTTTGTATTTAAAGTATGCAAAGTCAAACTTTTGAGGTAATTATACTTCTGCGGTTTCTTAATTGCCAAACTAATATTGACAATTTGATATTGTGTTGATTGTTCTGGGGTAGAGGATACTTGGTATCATTTTCTGTCTCTAGTGGTATCAATAGTTAGGTAGTATATCTTTGATATTAAATAATATTTCTAGTACTATTATTATATTTTTAGGTTAATCACTTTTCAGTTGTTTATGATTTAATACTTGTGAATTATGAGAACTTACAAATAAAACCTATAAAAAAAAGCCCAAAAAAGAGGCAAAGAAAAGAGGCCTAAGGCCCAAGGATTCCTATGATGATAAAGCTAAAATTGAATAGCGCAAATTCAGAGGTTTTTTTGAGTAAAAAAAAAAAAAAAATTGACATCTTTCAGTTTATGGTGATTCTAACAGTACTTCAGGACCTCTCGATGTCTTAATACTGGTACTTTAGGACATCCATTCTGTACCTTTTGTCTCAAGACAAATAAAAAGTTGATACCAAATTGGTATTATTATTATTTATTTATTTTTGATACTGCTAGAGATCTCCGATGACGGAACATCCAAAGAAAAAGAAATTAGAGAGTCATTTCTAGGTTTTCTTCCTATTTGTTAGAGTCAGACGTCAGCAGAATTTGGTGAATAAATCCTCCAAGTAATTTTAAAAAATCACCAATTATCCTTTACTAAAAAGCTTAAGCTATGATGGTGCTTCCAACATGACTGGATACTACAATGGCATCTTGGGCATTGTTTCATCAGAAGAAGCCGCTCGCGCATTTAGAAATAGATGCACTGGTTTCTTACTTGGCTACTTAAAAGGGCAGAAAAATGTTAGTAAATAAATATTCGATCTATTTACTGTTAAATAATGGATAAAAAAAACAAATAAGTTAAGAAAACTAGTGTCAGCTTTTCACGAAAACATGCAGGGCACCGTTCAGTTTGAAAGTTCTTCCTCCAGGCCATTCTCCATTAAGAGCGGTGTAAAACAAGGATGTGTACTGGCCCCTACACTATTTGGCATCTTCTTCTCAGTCGTACTATCCAGTGCTTTTAAATCCCTGGAAGACGGAATATACATCCATAGCAGATCCGATGGAAGGCTCTTTAACCTGGCACGTCTTAAAGCCAAAAAGGCGTCGTATCTTGATAAGGGAGCTGCTGTTTGCCGATGACGCGGCACTCGTATCTCACTCACAAGGAGGTTCACAGAAGCTAGTGAACGCCTTAGCAGCCTCTTGTCAAGAGTTTAGCCTTACTATAAGTCTCTCCAAGACCGAAATCCTGGCACAAGACGTCGCAGAAATACCTATAAAACAAATTGGGAACCACACCCTTTCAGTGGTGCAGGAATTTACCTACTTGGGTTCAACAATTGTCAGTAACCTAGACTTAGACATCGAGCTGAAAAAAAGGATAGGAAAAGCTACCACAGCATTGGCAAAACTCTCCAAGCGCGTCTGGGAAAATGGTAAATTGACCACAGCGACCAAAATCCTAGTCTACAACGCCTGTGTTGTGAGCACTCTCCTTTATGGCAGTGAAAGCTGGTCAACATACATGTACCAAGAGCACAGATTGACTAGTTTCCACTTGCGCTGCCTGAGACGCATAATGGGCATCTCTTGGAGGGACCATGTCTCCAATCAGGAAGTTTTGAGATTGGCCAATATGAACAGCATGTATGCTCTCCTGACACAAAGAAGATTACGCTGGCTCGGACATGTCACCCGCATGCCAGATGGTAGAATCCCGAAAGATATCTTATATGCCGAGCTTGTGGAAGGAGTCAGACCCAAGGGCCGCCCAGGACTAACATATGGGATGTCTGCAAGCGAGACATGAGAGCCTCAGGCATCAGTGAAAGTATGTGGGAAAACATAGCCAAAGACCGGAGACAGACTGTGCGTGCTGGGACAACCCTTGCTGAGAACAAAAGAATTGAAGCGGCTTTAATCAAGAGGGAAAAAAAGAAAGCTGCCCTGTCTGCTAGCCCTAAATCAGAGGCATACACATGTACGAATTGTGGCAAAGTCTGCCGTTCTAGAATTGGCTTGATTAGCCACACCAGATTCTGCCCCGTCTCAAGATTAAGCCAAAATCAGTGACTCACTTGGATGCATCCATTGCCTTTCGAGACAAAAGGAGCCCTATATATATATATAATGGACGTAGAACTAGATAATAGTTTGTATCAATGCTTCAAAGTTTGACATCTAGAAGTGTTTTAGGGATGTCAGTGTGTAGAATGGGAACTAGAACTCATAAAACATTTCTTTATATATTTGATTATTAAAAAGCTACTCTACTTGCATTGGAATATCCTATAGTCAATGTATCGATACATTCAGATTGTTCAATTGTTTTGTCATACATTGTATTCGTCTTATTGGGGGAGAAGCCCACCAATATATTCTTGAACCCGGGCCCACGGGTATCCTGCTTCGCCACTGCATCCACGTGACTTCAGTTAACATCCATTACGACAGACCAGCTCGTGGTTTCATCAGCCATCACTACCAAAAAAACCGTTCCATTTTCTCGTCGTTACCTTGGAAACACAAACATTCCGAATCAAGCAATTTTGTTGGTGCATAGTTTCAGGGTAGCAGATTTGTCGAGTCATATTTATACGCAAGCACCTGGCTGCATGCGGCGTTGGAACGAAACAACTGGAGGTCACTCACGAAGGCCGCGGGATACACATTTGAGACCAAAAGAAAATCTGCTGCCGAGGACAAACGCAGACGACGAAAAAAAAATCTAAATCGACCACCTGCGGACAATGGCTATGCTTGCCCTGGATGTGGCAAAATATGCAGGTCACAGCTGGGGCTGCGCAGCAACGGGAAATACTGTTTTCCTCATTAATCTTCGGACTCGAAGACAAGCCTTATTTTTATTTGTCGGGGAATATATAATGGGAGCTACTTTGTCAGGGACCGTTTGGAAAGATGTTATTTGAAACATACAATCTCTTTGTTGGGACTACTTTAATTGGCGGAACAATTTTGTTGATCCACGGGAATAATTTTGCCGTGAAATTTGAATAGCAGATCAAAGAATATCATTTACTATAACCAAAATCAGATCAATTTTTTTTTTGAGAAACAAAATTCTTGATCATTTCTAAATCGTAACTTTTAAAAACACGAGTAATGAGAAGATGGCGACCTCTGCCTCCATACCCCTCCGCTATATTACCCTCTTTTTCAACCACTTTAAAGTTGGCATCATCGCCCAGCATGCCATGTTTTGGCGCCATTTTCTGCCACACTTATCTCAACGATGAACACTCTAATTTGATTAGATGACACAGCCTTTCAATCATACTTCAGATACATCACAAGCAGCCCATTGGAAAATAATTGACGGGATTGACGTGGTGGAAAATGTCGGCGATGCTCCTGGCGCGAGGCCTACAAATTGCACACGGTATTCGTTTTAAAAAGAGATTGAGTTAAGCCACAAACAACGGAGCCAATTTTTTAATTATTAAATTACAAATTGCAACAGCAATAAATGCACACAGACATTCACACACAAACACTCAGTGTTTGTAGTAAGCATTGGCTTCAGCATGTGCCTTTGACTCCTGCATGTGATCATTGTCAAAGGAAATAAATCCAAACATTATAACCAAAACATTGGCAAAATGTTTGTTGGTATGGATTGTAAGCATAATGATTTAAAATAAATTATTGTCAATAAGCTGAAAATCGTGATAAGCTAAGTCTACATTACTAATGTACTTGGGATTTGTAATTTGTACAAATGCTCCTTCTTCCCTAGTGCTATTAGAGCATGGAATGGGTTGCCTAAGCTAGCCAGGAAAACCAGTGACTTGACAGAATTTAGGTCATTGGTTAATTTGCATGACTAAATGCATGACGCGTTGAACGTAATCATCTTCTTTTTTTTTTTTTTTTTTTTTTTTTTTTTTTGAAGTAACGTCTGTATTATATAAGATAAGAAGATAAGATTGAGAAGTTAGATTATATCCCATGAAATTAAATTCAGACAGCCGTAACTTTGTATTGTCATTTTATTAAGTAGAGTCTTCTGAGTGCATTGAATTCGCAATTATCCTCAATTTGGTAGTTATTTTTATTAATATAAATTTAAGCTATATGTAAACTGCTTCTTACAGAAAAGAGTGGAGAACTTGAGTTGCAATGTCAAAGCACTCCTAAAACCAAGAAATGTGTGGAATTTGGTGGTAATGATAATGACAATTGAAATCAATCTAAATTGACAGAAGTTCGGCTTAAATATTAGTCAAAGAAAGACTAAGATACTAGTTCAGAACACAAATAGTGCACCTCACGTAACCATTAATGGCCAACTACTGGAAATTGTTGACCATTTTTGTTATCTTGGCACCATAATATCCAACGATGCTCTACTGGATAAAGACATTAACAACAGGATAGCCAAAGCAATGGGCACCATGTTGCGGTAGCAGAACAGAGTGTGGGACAATACCAAAGCCTTAGTCTACCGGACCTGTTTGATGAGCACTTTGCTTTAAGTTTTAAGGAGGCGAAACATGGTCAACCTACTCATGGAACTGATATACGGGTAGATATCTTCCACCTCCAATGCATAAGGCGGATCTTGCTGTCTGTGTGTGCCCCTCTTGTGGTTGCATTACAAAAAAAATTGTCTTTGCATTTTTTTTTATCAATTAATAACAGTTTTTACTAATTTGCATATAATTTACAAATTTTACTGATAGACAATAAAGTTAACGTTCGTAAAAATAAACTTTTTTTAAAATTTCCTCTAAGTAAATGCATCGTAATATCTGGGCAAATATTCTCCCCTGAGTTTCAAATCTTAATTATTATTGGAGCCAGACTAAGATAATTTCCCAAGGGACATAACTTCTGAGATCTGTGATTGACGAGGTCATTATTTTGTTGACAATCATTGACTTCTGACCGTTTGAACCCGTAAACGTTTGGGAATTGATCCTCACGTAAGCAACGGGGAGGAGAAGGTATATTGATTTCCTGGACCAATAATCGATAAGTGATCCATCAATGGAACGGTGTTGAGCGTAAAAGTAAATTGAACCAAATAATGAATATATTTCAATGGTAAAATATAACTACTCGTGCACTATAATACATAGTTGCTGTGTAAAGTCAGTGCTGGAGTTACCTATAGGCAACAAAAGTTATAGCTGAGAGCAACCCTATTGCTTGGACGAACCGAAAAAAGAGTTCCAGGGATATTTTCTAATATTTTGAAGAAAGAACAAAGTTGTTGATTTCTAGGGGCCCAATAGTTCATAAAGCTTAGGTCTTAAATCCGGTCCTCTTATAATCTTGGTATCTCTATGGAAAGTGTATAGTTGTTTATGAAGTTTCGTAGCTGCTGTAAAGCACTCCCCTTGCTGTAGACACAGCAATAAAGACATCATGACATGTGTCCAGCACAATGACCATGTGATTTAACTTTATCTCACTAAGAGTGAGGTACAAATAACTGGGTGAAAGATTGAATGTCCTAACTACCACCATTAAATGTCAAGGTGTAAACTGGACACCCTCGGTTCAGAAGTCACACTAATAGCAACCACTAAGTTAAACTATAGATTTTTGACTTTGCCATACCAAGTATACAACGCTAATTTTGTAAACAAAAAACCGGAGTTCTTAACGAAACCGCTAGGTATGGAGATAGAACACACAGACCTCTACAATCCTCCCCTGGACCTCAGAAAATTCCAGTACTCTCAACCCCCGCTCCAACCCCAACTCTTCCGGACCTCAGAACAATCCAGTACAAAATCAGCCCCACTCTTCCGGGCCCAAGAACAATCTAGTACTATCAGCCTTACGTGCAATAGTACTTCCCCTAAAAGAGAAAAAAAACATTACTATGTAAATAAAGAGTCTCCAATTTCCCGACTATTTAGCAGTTGTGTCAAACCATGCTGTAGCGAATGATTGAAGCGAATCTTCGGGGATAGCCTCTAGTAGCGCAATCACCCTCCTCTCCCCTTCTCAACCTCATCACGTCTTTAGCTCACTGACTTGTAATTAGTTCGCGCCTCTGGTGTCTTGGGAATTGGGTTTGAGAACTGCCGCTCGAGTGGTTCTGGGCTCCTGCTATACGCCCCCCCCCTCTTCCTTTGTTTTCTAAAAAACAAAAAAGGAGCATAAGAAAAAAACATTTGAAAAATAAACTTGTGGTGGAGTGATATATTTACTACAGCCGTCTTGGGCGCTTAGGTCAGTCTATACATTAAGTGTGGCCTGATCCATCCCTCTGTGTCCGCTCAGTCTAACCTTTTTTATTTATTGAACTAACTGTAGTGACGGTAGTGTTCATGTACTAGAACAGGTCAATGGTCAACATTTGGTATGATGGTTTTGGGGTAAGGAGGTGAAGGCAGTGAGACCAAGGTTGATGGCTTGATTACCACAATTACCACCGTCAAGTCTTTCTCATTGGACAGTCTTTGATTCGGAATAGTCTCTTGGATTTTGTGTTGGCTGTACGACCGTACACCAAATGACGACATCTATACTCATGTAACACCGAAAAAAAAAGACATCTCTACATCTCTAGCAACAAAAAAAAAAAAAAAAAAAAAAACACGACATCTCTATATCTGTTGGTTAAAAAAACATGTCTACATCTGTAGCACCAAATACATCTGTTCTGAACTGTAAAAAAAAAAGGTGTAAAAGAAAACATCAAATCAAACTGACGAACATATCGTAATAAAATAAATGTCATAAATTCACTGTAAACACGTCAGTTATCTTAGAAATAAACAACAATTATTTCTAAAAACTAAAAATTTGAAAGTAAAAACTTGACCTAAGCCGGGATTCAAATATAGAACAATGGGCCCTGTCACTCAAGCAAGAAACTAAAAGATTGAATTGTACAAAAATAATCGTGTAATTCTATACATATTTATTTTATATTTTGCTTGTTATAAAACTTATATCAACTCAGTCTGTCCGGTACAAAGTTTGTACACGTTATTTCTACCACACCCAATCTCGAATAAAGTTGAAATTTTGAACAATTATTTCTTTTACCTGACAACACAAGAATTAATACAATAAATTAACCAATTAGTTAATCAACTGCCTTAAATCACTTTTTTTGTTTGGTATCGAATAAGAAAAAAATGTACTTGACAGATGTGGTGGTTTAAGTTGAATTAGTCCCCTTGAGGAGGCTTGAGCCCTCGAGTAATTCAAGTAGTACATTTGTTTTTAATGCATTGAAAAAAAGATCACTGTAACATTTATCCTGATGTCCCTTCTTTCCCCCGCCACTTTGGGCCTTTTCCAACTGGTCTAGACAAGTGATAGCATGATAGCACATTGAGAAAGTGATAGGATCATAGCACATTGAGAAAGTGATAGGATCATAGCACATTGAGAAAGTGATAGGATCATAGCACATTGAGAAAGCTAAAAGCATGAAATTGCGCTAAACAAAAACAACTGGTAAAAGTATTTCTATTCGCACATATTTATTATTGTTAGTCTAGATCTACTAAAAATTTAATTACATGACTGATCCAAACTAATTGATACAATTACACTCAATATAAGCTTTTTATGTCCAATTCTGTTTTTTTTTTAATATTTGCTTTAACATTTGAGGATTTTTATAGCTAATAACTATATATATATATATATATAATTCTCTTCTTTTCTCAAAAGTTTAAACGAGTAGTAAGGAGTAAAGGAAAGATCACTCTCTTATTTCTGTGTTACGGTCGTAGCGCAGCATGGTGTGAATGAAAATGGTGCCAATTTGGATATTGAATGGAAGTAAGATTTAAAAGGTGGAAGCCGGAAGGGATGGATCTGAAGAGAGTTGGGAAATAGGATGTTTACGTAATTTGTGATAATATTAAAGTATTTTTAGATTAACACTGCGGTCGCATAGGTTGCAGTGGCCTAAGGCCGGCCCTGCTAAATAGCGGCGTAAGCTACACCGCCGGTTGACTAGTAAATAATATAAATGATAAATTCATTTTGCAGCTCCTACAAGTAAAAGTGTCATGACATTGTTGTAAGCCTCATTATCTCAATGACACATCTAGGGTCCTATTAGTGACTGGCCAGGGCACGAGAAGCCATTTGCACCGCGGATGCTACGCCACCGTTTGAACCGTTTCAAACATGTTTGCGTCTTACTTAACTAACACTTAGACTTAGATCTTATCGTGTTGCTCGGCGCATAGCAGTCTCTTCAGAGATTGGTCACAGGCAAGTTAAAAAAGCCTCAAGCTGTCTCTTCAGAGATTGGTCACAGGCAAGTTAAAAAAGCCTCAAGCTGTCTCTTCAGAGATTGGTCACAGGTGAGTTCCACAACCTCTAGCTGTCTCTTCAGAGATTGGTCACAGGCAAGTTCCACAGCCTCTAGCTGTCTCTTCAGAGATTGGTCACAGGTGAGTTCCACAGCCTCTAGCTGTCTCTTCAGAGATTGGCCACAGGTGAGTTCCACAGCCTCTAGCTGTCTCTCCAGACACTGATCACAGGCAAGTTTCACAGCCTCTAGTTGTCTCTTCAGAGATTGGTCACAGGCGAGTTCCACAGCCTCTTCCCAGTTTTCCTTTTCCTATTACCGGCTCTATGTTATGGGAGGCGCGGTGGCTGAGCAGTAAAGTGCTGACTTCCGAACTGGGGGTCCCGGGTTCGAATCCTGATGAAGACTGAGCTTTTTAATTTCGAGATCTTTGGGCACCTCTGAGACCACCCAGCTCTAATGGGTATCTAACATTGGTTGGGGAAAGTAAAGGCGATTGGTCTTTGTGCTGGTCACAAGCCTGCCATTGCTATTAGGGGACATTTGATTGTGCATATTAGTGTAATTAAAGATGACTTGTTTCACTTGAGTTGTACTACTTTTTTCCTCGTATGTCTACTTCAATCAGTACACACGACAAATATTAATATTAATCAATGAAGTCTCCGAGTAGCAGACATATAATTTAGTATCCATAAAATATAATACACATTAAACTGGCAAATCCAGCCACAAAGAGGTAATAATTATGCTTCATAAATCCAATGAAATATTCTAAGTACGCAACTGATACTAAATCACTGACTCAACTACGTTAGACATCCTTGCAGCGAAGTCCTTTACCACAATACGACACATCGGCCTGGTCCAGCACCTTGCTGTGTTTGAGTCGTCCCTCGAACTGTTTCTGTCTTTATAGTCCTTAAAGCTATGTCTTAATTATTCTCCAATTCTTGTCCTATCACCCAGACTCTGGTAGCACCACAATTGTCCTTACATAAATTTAAAGATCTGCCGCATGTCTCACCCGTAACTCTGTGGTATCCCGTAACCCTGTGGTATCCCGTAACCCTGTGGTATCCCGTACCCTTTTGTTCCCCAAATTACTGTTCCCATCAAGTTATCGAGTTCGTGTAAAAACATTTGTCTCTGCCTGGACGCCTTTAAGTCCCTGCGTTTGAGCAAATGATCCGTGAGAGATCGTACTATCAGGATTTAACAACTGTGTAATCACACATCTGTGCTAATGACAACTTCAGCTTTCACTTTCAAAAGACCGAATGCAATTGTTTGTCTTTTTTGTTTGTTTGTAGTCCTTTTTTTTAGTTACTTGGTCCGACAGGGTTTCCTTGGTGTATGTTAATTGTATTTTCTTGACAGTCGTTCATCCCAGCAGAAGTCAATTTTATTATTTGCCAAAAGAATCTTTCACGTCCCATTTTGGACTCCCAACTTGCACCAGACTGCCAACTATATCTTCCCGCGACGCCTCCTCTCCTAAAAAAAAGGTGATAGTAAAGACAAAGTGTAAAGACAAAGATCGTTTTGAAAACCAATTATTACGTAGACACATAACGTATTTAAAATATTGTTATAAAAATATAGAAAGACTTTAATGACAATTTTATTTTAGAACTTCCGCCACTCGTAATTCTCGGATCTTTTCCCCCGGGGCTTGGACTGAAACACTGACTTAATTAGTTTCTTTGAAGTCGTATCTAGGGGCTAATAGAAATCTTGGCTAAAAGAACATTTTAATGGTCTAATAAAAGATTTGGGGGGTGGAGGAGGGGGTTTCAAGATCGACAACGTAATTGAACAGCAATGGAAGATTTGATTGGAGTTACTTGTTCTTGTTGGCTGCAGGCTGGTAGGACATTGAAATTCTAATAGTGTTTGTCATTATTTATTGAATATATTGAGGTTAGGTCATGGCTGGGTCACGTGCTCTGGAAGCGGATGAGGAAATATTAATAAATGCCAAAGAATATTGGTTTGCAAGATGACCTTTGTCCAAACAGTGGTCTGCGCCCCATTAGTGAATTTTGCAGGAAAGAGAAAGTGACAAAGAGAGAGAGAGAGAGAGAAAGAGAGAAAGAGAAATAGAGAGAAGAAAAAAGAGAGGCTGATAGAGAGAAAGTGACGGACTGAGAGAAGGTGCTGCAGTGGAGAAATAGCAGTTTAAAACACACATGTACACAATGTTTAACAAAAAATAAATTTGAACATTTCCACCAGTCCGTTTCCATCGTTTAGTTACACTTGACGGGATGGCTGGTCGTGTGATAAGCGATATAGACTTTCACTCGGGGGTTTTAAATGTCCCTGGTTCGAACCCTACCGTCGCCCTGTGGGAGGTTTGGGCTAGGATGTCATTATCTTCAGAATCTGAAGTAACATCCGAAACATGTGAAAACATTTTACTAAACATTATATGATCATTCAGACCACATTGGATTGTACAATTTCAAAACAAACGGAAGGGAAGTCAGAAACAAACCTTGTAAACAACTGGAAACGACCTCGGTACTGATAATTCCAAAAACTGACGAACACTTTTGAATGTAACATCTAACTTCTAAGTTACAAGGCCACACAAGAAATCAACAAATACGGGTCAGTACCGTTGATAATATAGCTTTATCCCTAATCGTATTGATAACCTTCGAAGCCAAGCGTTGGGAGGCAAGTCCAGGAATCGCCAGAATCAAATTAGTGAAACAGAAAAATCCCGATGCCGTCAGAGAGAAATAAACTGCTGGTCTAGAATCCACTGAATGAGAATTTATTGATATGGGAATTTAATCTGACACTTTTACTTCTGTGCAATACACTGGAAAGAAAACAAAAACTGAGTTAGTTTAGGGGGGGGGGATTACATTGTCTGCACTGCGAAAGAAAGAAAAAAAATTCAAAATGCTCTCTACTTGAATTAAGACATAATTGTTTATTTTAAATTATCGATTATTTCAATTTGTTTTATACCGAATCTCCCATACAATAAAGCCACTATTGGCGTGTTTACCCCTCTTGTTTATTAAGTCAATGGAGACAACGTCAAGTAGGTCTGACCATCTTTTTTTTTGTTTAAATTGTCAACAGGGTGGCTGCCTTGTGGTGAAGTAGCAATCTCGAACACTTGTTCAGGGATTGAATCCCACTCGCTTTCATACCCTTCTTTCATGTGGCGCGGTTTCGGGGCCAGGCTTTATTTTAATTTGTTATTGTCATTGTAGATCTATCTTTTAGATGACCTCCCCCCCCCCCACCCACTTGTTTGTGGTTTTTAAAAAAGAAAGATTTGAGAAGAAAAGGGCGGGGCAAGGGAGTTAGAATAGGAAAACAAATTGCATTACTCATGAACACTGTTGTAAACTGTCGTTGACTTGTAGATGACCAAACTGCTGGTAGACAACAAAACCACTGTAGGTGTATAATAGTTTAACTTATAAAACGTAAATGATTTGAATAAACTTCTGTTGTAAGGTAACCCTATCAGACCTTGTAGTCTAGAGGGCAGATGATGTAAAGGTCATCTGCTTCTGTGGCCTACGGTTAACAAACTTCTATTTAGGGCAAAACTAAATATAATTTTTATTACAAAATATAAACACATTTCAATTGAGTTTATATTAGACAATAAACTATCTTATACTATAACAAACTAAACTATGCAAAAGTAACAACGATTCACTTCTCAATGTAGTCTTTGTAAAATGTTTTACATGTTTCATATATTCCTTCAGAGTTGAAGATAATTACTTCCTAGTCCAAACCTCCCGCAGGACGACGGGGGATGGGAGCGGGCAGGGTTTGAACCCGGGACCATCGATAAATCTGAACGACAGTCCAGCGTGCAAACCGCACGACCAGGCAGCCATCCAATCTTGAAATATAGTGAACTATGTGGCCGGCAAACATACAACTGGCACACACTCACACACTCACACACACAATGAAACTTATACACACACACATACATACATGCATACATACATACATACACATATATATATATATATATATATATATAATCTTTACTATCCATAAGGAAATTAATCTTTCTATAACTAAACCAGCTAACATGAACAGAACTTGCAGACAACCACAGAGACGCCGTGACCATTTAAACTTCCTAGGTATCCATTCACCAGGCATCCAAAGATGCGTGACATCTTCCCTTTCCCATTGTCTGTAGCTACATAGGTCACATGACCACCTTAACAAAGATACCCCATTTCTTTGCCACCCCCCCCCCCTAATTCAACGATGTATTAAAATAGTGTTATTTCTGGCCATTTTTTTTTTGGGGGGGGGGGGAACCTAAGTGTTATTTTAAGAAGAAATTGCCAGGAGTAATGCGATATTTGGGAAGCTTCATATTCACACACACAAACACACACGCACACATTTTACACACGCGTAAACACGAAGGTGTCTCAGAGGTCACGGGCACAAGATTTGTTTTAGATCGGCCCATCAGCTGTATAGTGAAATAAACGTGTAGAATGTATTAGAAGAATACTTCCCCTTCCCCTATTTGTGTTCTCTTTCATACCCACCATCTAGTGAAGCATTCAGTAGTGCAGAAAAGTCGGCTATCTTAATTTAAAAAAAAATGTTTGGTATAAGAAATGGGTTGGCTACTAATGACAAAGAGTGGAGAACATTAGTTGCACTCCTCGTCACAGTTACACAAAATATGGTCAAGGATTAAAAGATGATGATGAAAACACCAAATGTGAAGTCTTTGTCTATCTCCTTAAACCAGGACCGTCTTTAGGCATAGGCAAACTAGGAAGACTCCTCGGGCCTCCGATTGGTGGGTGCCTCGCACAGAAACTCTTCAGCCTACACAAACAAAATATCCACCTGACTTTCCTCACGAAAAACACACACACACACACACAATATATATATATATATATTATATACGAAATTACATACGAAATGCATACACACATGTGTGTAGACATGCACTTCAAAGAATCTAATTATTTGTTTGTTTCAAGTAGAATATAGAAAGTAATGTTTATAAAGAGTTTCACGTGACAATCAAACAGTACAGCATCAAGACATTCAACAGACTCATCAAGCGAACGAGAAAATGACAAGTCATGTTGAATTAGTTTCTACAAACACCACACCATTTCAGAGTGAGCTCTAGATGTTTGCTGGTAAACTCCAACAGTAATAGTACGTCTGTTGTAAAGTATCCTGGACTGCTGGGGCCACCCAATTTCACAGAGTCCACCTACACATTGTATTAGTTGTAGTCTCCCTCCTAATCCGTTTTGTTATTTGAAATTCAGTATCTTTTCAATAAATCATAGGATATTGTTTTTAAGTCTGATTCGTTTAATCCTATTAAGACAATGCCTTTCTAGGAGTTTAATTCATAAGACATGTGGTCTCAATCGAAAAAAGACTTCTATCTATCTATCTATCTATCTATCTATCTATCTATCTATCTATCTATCTATCTATCTATCTATCTATCTATCTATCTATCTATCTATCTATCTATCTATCTATCTATCTATCTATCTATCTATCTATCTATCTATCTATCTATCTATTTTTTTTCTACCATTGTTTCATTTTGTTTTGGACGACATTAAAACCTTCACGTATATTACAATGTTGGTGATATAACAATAATTATACACAAAACTTAAATCCCAAATGTAATGGGAAAAAAATATTTGATCTTTACATTAAATGAATACAAACGCACATAAAAAAACATAGCTATGTATCCTTCTTTTCAAAGGCACAATAAAATGAACATATACAATGTGTCTAAGAAAAATTTCGCACCAAAACATCCTGCTTATATTTGGGCATACCTAACTGCTAGCTGATTTTTCCATTCCCATACGCTGGTCCAGCACTGTACATGTGTAAGCGACGTCAGTTTTCCTCCCAGGTTTCTCTCCCGCTGCGAGGGCTACTCAGTGTTTCTACATTTCAAACTACTCACCCCAAATACAACATGACACCCTCTGTCTTTCCAAGAAGGTTATTTTGACATGAGTTCGTCTGCTATTTTGTGGTAAACAGTTTTTATCTTAAATGTCTTTCAAAAACGGGAAAAAAAATCTTTTACATAACTGAAATATGACTAAATAAGATGAGAAATATAAAGCTAACATCTATTTAATAGCTATGTGCTAAGGGGTGTATAATCGAGTTGTTACTGGGTGTCTCCAGTTCAAAGACTGGAATTTTGAAGTTTGGACTTTTACTTCCTAAGCTCCCACCTTAAGAAAACAGAAACGGCACTTTTTGTCTGTTAAGTAAAGCAGGATCACAACTGGGCCCCACGATGACCTGCTAACCAATGTCGAAAAACGCAAACTGCAATTTTATGATCACATAACAAGGTCCTCGGAGCTCGCAAAGAGCTTCCTTCATCCGTCCCGCTTAGATCTCGTAAGCTAGAAATGATAGTGAAAATCCGAAATCAAAATATTTTAGACCATTCAATGTTCTGATGCAACGGCTGCTTTTTACTTTTCTGAAAGCGAAAAATCTAATTTTTTAAATTACTTATGCAAGTAGTTTTTTCATAAAATACATAACTTTTGCTGTTAATAGTAACAAACACGGGAGGCTCTCTATTAGGGGAGGATCCCACTTGCTATATTTCTAACACATTTATGCAAACTGTTTTAGATTTCTTGTCAAATTTATTTTTTTTACATTTGTATTGCTAAGTTAAGTAAGTTCTGTTATACTAACTACTACATTTACACAAAAAATGTTTACTTTCTATAATACATCAGTTAGGCCAGGTTCACATCTAACTTCACATTCACTTTCAACTATCCTTTGGTCTGCTGGATCGCTGGGGCACCACACATGATCTGTCAACCTTCTTTCTCCGTTCTTCTCTGTCATTTGTCTTTGATAGAATTTCATTCTGATGTTCTTTCTGAAAATATTGAAACTTGCATTTTTACCTGCCTGGGTGGACCACTTCGGGGGCCGATTTGAGTTTGTGTTTACACACAAACTGTCTTTGTAAATTTTTTTTTGTTTTAAGAATGTAAACCTGACCTTAACAATCGAAGCATAAACAAAATGTCTTTAAAATGTATTCTGAAATCCCTACTTTAATGATGTTAGTATTGTTAATATTATTGTTCCGACTGTTGTATAATGCTTAATAAACCTTGATGTTTTTGGCCATATACCCCCTTCTCTCTTCGGTTTCTCCCTTACAGATGCATGACTGAATTTTTTCTTCATTAGGGAATGGACTTCTCAATTGGATAAATCGATAAAACCGCAAAGATTTTAACAACTTCCGGTGCACAATTTTTTTCCCCGTCTCTGGCAATTACGCATGCGCTGTCGTCATCAGGCGGCTGCTACGACTTCCGGATTAATATCACGAAATGTTTTTCAGACTTGCTCAGCAACTGTAGAAATTTGCAGCCAAATTTAGAGATATCTTCTTTTTTTTTTTTCTCATTGAAATTGAGATATTGGTATTGAGGTGTCTGGTTACTGTTGATAAGGGTTTGTTGCCGGTAAAAGCCTCAAAGCTTTAACGGTATTTGCCATAGGTGGCCCGGGTTTGCTGCCCTGCCTCATCGTGGTGCCGGGTCGTAAGAGGGGACGACTAGGCCAAATGGGCAGCGAAACAAGGCTCCCGCGGTAGTGCCCAAGAGGGTGCGAGAGTATCCTCATTGCACTGTGCGGGGATGAAAAAGAGCTCCCGCAGTGATCTGTCAACGTCCAGGCGCCGTCCCTCAAGGAGCCGTTACCTAAATGGCGTGTCCCGCACGGTTAGCCTGGTATAGTATATGAATACGACGGGGTCCCATTGGTGCGGCCTTCGGCCGCGTCTGTAGTCCGCGAGCCCGATGTGTCCATGTCCATTGGATGTGAACGCAAAACCAAACTCTAAAAGTTTAACCCCGAGTCTCAACCCCCCCCCCCCCGTCGGACAGGGTGGCAGAAAGGAGGAGCTCGCAGCCCACTTCAGGCTGGTGGAAGGGAGCTTTTGTTCGCTTTTGCTGGCCTTAGTGTTCCAAGTGCGACGCACAACACTACTAGACAATTTCAGATGGCATTAGGTGGAGAAATTAAAGCCGGTTAAGATCCGCAGACAACATCCGCCGAGCTATTGGAGCTGTCGTTTTCATGCAGTGGGCGCCCTCACATTGTGGCAATGAAACGGCAGACGCCCTCGCAAGGGAGGGAGCTTTGGCAGCCACTCACCTCGAAGCACCAATCACGTTTTTACAAGCAACGGCACAAATCCGAACACTCATTCATGAGAAGTGGTTAAAGTCCAGGGAGGAATCCGACAGAGCACGTAGTGTCTGGCAGCACATGCGTCAACCAGATCGCGACGATCCGTGGTGGCGGTTAAGGAGGTCAGAACAGAGCAGTGTAGGGCGGAACACTGTCCTATTGGGACATACTTAGCCCGGTTCCGCCCGAACTTTGGCTCCCGATGCCGTCACTGTGGAGAGCAGTCACTCGACTTGTATGGTAGCTATGAGGCACTACGCCGAACGGCCCATTTTCTTGCCAGAGCACTACCGGAGGATTGAGTCCTTCCTGCTCTGATTTATCAATAGGAGTTCATCTCAGGATCTACATCAGCAAACTAGAATCTCTTGAGTAGATTGATACATGGGCGTAACCAGGATTTTTTTCCCGGTGGCTGACGGGAAAGGAGTAGTGCACAAATGTTTCCTTTTTCTTCTTAATTAATAAAACATAAGTTATTGAGAGCAAAAGTAATGGGTTTTACAATAGTCGTCTGCTACATAAAGGAAGAATTGGTTTTAATTTTTTTTTTTTTACATGTTTTTGAAACTCAAAACAAAGAACTAGTAGCCAGTTGGTACTCAACACTAAAAGGTGAGTAAAGTATTTCTCAGTTTAAAGCAGTTTATCAGCTTGGTATCATGTCACCTCCCCCCCAACAAGTGTCACTTAAGTCGATCCTCCGCCCAAGCAACGCCACTGACTATTGGCATTAGTGTTCATAGTTTAATCTCGGCTGTATGCTAGAATGATTATCATTGGATTTGAAGGTCCGTGGTTCATCTCCTGGAATAGGAAGGAAGTTTTGTGGAAGTTTAAGAAATATCGCAACATTTTCCTTATCCTCAAAGTCTTAGCCATTTATTTTATTCTTTTTTTTATATGTATAGAAAACTTATTTATGTCTTTTTCTTTTTAAAAAATATTATGTGTGTATTATGCGTGTACAAGTATTATATGAAGACAAGTTCTGTAATGAAACATTTCATTTTAATTGTATTAATAAATATTTTTAAAGTATCTAATTAGTAATTATACAGACACTGCTACTAATTGATAGCAATATGATGATAGACATGTTTCTAGATTAGAAAAAATATATCTAATGAGATTCTTTTTCTAAGCCAAAACAATTCTCAAAGTAGACCGACAGATTCTCTATCAACTTGTCACTAATTCGTCGTTCTAATAATTCTTTCATTCCCTCATCCTACACTTTAATTTTCCCCTGGGTCTGTCCTATCTACATTTGATCTCCTATTGACACCGGTGGCACTGTATTCAAATCATTTTTGTTTACTAAACTCTGTTTCGTTTTTTTTTCCCTAGTCAGACCACACCCCAGCCACGCCGCCCCCACCACTAATACATAACGTTTCTACGTTATCTGGAGTTATCTCCCCAGCACTCACAGCACAGAACCCAGCCACCCACTCAGTCTGCTCGGGGGTTATCTTAATCTGTTGTCACAGAGTGTGACAGTGACAGTTTCTCTTTTCTGCCGTCTGTATCTTTGGAGTTGGCTACTATTGCTACCGGTGCTCGCTCCAGCCCTCGTAGATACAAAAGTAAATATTGAGTAAACTAGCCAGTATTTAAGAAATCTGCAAATGAGGGGGAAAATGTCTCCAGCTTTCTTTATTATAACTTACTAGCCTGAAAATGTTTTGTAAAAAAATAATTTAAAAAAAACGTATCTAAGGGGCAAAACTCCACAATTAATCCTTTCTCTCCTAATTGACTATGCCAATGTTGATTTGACCCCATTAAGCTAAATTGATTTTGAATTTATAAACTTTGATTTGTGCTATGTAAAAAGAGCATGCATTCTCCAATAATTCAATACCAAGTATGAAATTTTCTGATATCAAACAAAAAAATTATTGAGTTTAATCATCAGAGGATAGTTAAATACAAATTAGCAAAATGAATAATACTATCGAAACAAAGGAAATAATTTCGGAAAAAAAATGAAAATATTTCCCTTATTTGTTAATACCAATAATTATTTTACTAATTGATTATTTTTTGTAAAAATGTATTCTTGTTTTGTTTTTTTTTTACAATAAATAATTGTTAAAAGTTTCAGCTTGATCCGAGATTGGGTGTGGAGGAAATAACGTTCAATTCTCTAAGGAGATGAAACTCTATATATTTAGCCGTATCTGTAAATACTGAAGAATTAATTTTCCATGTTGGTATCGAACAAAATACAAAAAGACATAAACTACAATTAATAACATAAAATATTGAACCATAATTTATAAATACAAAACACAATGCAACACAAAACTCAAAAAGACGCAAAAATAAAGGCACATATCTTATTTCGTTTGCTAAGACAAAGCCGTTTAAGTGCTTCTTCTTCCCTAGTGTTATTAGAACATGGAAAAGGTTGCCTGAATCAGCCAAGAAAACAAATGTCGTATCAGTTTTAGGTTAATTATTAACACCGACGACCAAATTGACACACTGGTGGGCTTAAGACATAATGATCATCTCATGTGAAGGAGCCTCTGTTATTGCAGTTTGCACACCACACGACCAGGCAGCCATCCAACATGGCTTATGGGCTGCACCCATAACAGGCCAATTAGTCTGACTTTAATTTTACGGTTACTATAGCCCTCCATGATACTTTAAAAGCATCGTTTATAGACCAGATACTGAAGTCCTTCAAAGAGCGGGTCTGCAAAGCATCCACACAATCCTGATGCAGTCCCAGCTGCAATGGGCGGGACACGTCTGCAGAATGGAAGACCGCGCATCCCAAAACGACTCCTGTATGGCCAATTAAGGGAAGGAAAGAGCTCGCAAGGCGGTCAAAGAAAACGCTTCAGGGACACCCTCAAAGCTTTTCTGAAGGCATCATGGCGTCGCGTTGTGAAAATTGATGCACAGGTTGCTGAGGAAAAGAGAACAACGCCTTCAGAAGAAAAACGCCAGAGAAGAAAAGCAAGGCCAATGACACTAACTCCAGCTGGAATAACCTGCCCGGTGTGTAGCCGAACATTCCGGGCTCACATAGGTCTGACCAGCCACATGAGGAGGCACAAAACCCCAGTGCAAAGCCCTCAGCCCCCTGGATGACAAAAATGGTCATCATCGAACCACGATGGACGAACTGTTTCGTTTTTATTTTTATCACAAAATAATCAACATAAGCAAAGAAATAGAGACAACTTTTCTTTGTTTCTAGTAGTTTCAATAGAAAAAGGAATGATAAATCTAAAGCATATAAATCGTACATTTTTCTGTAAAGCAAATCTAGTATAGGCCTGCAGTTGTCGAAAAATACCTCGAACAATGCTTTGTAATGAAAATGAAATATAGGTCTAAATACTGATGTCTTGTAAAAAATACCCAGCCACGGTAGTGCTGAACGTAGTCCGAGTGTACTGACAAAGGTTGTTGACTGGTGGGCTACCTTCTGCTCCTATCAACTCACTTTTATCTTCAGTTAATTTACCAGAGATTCTCAGTCCGTGACATGATGTCACTGCTCTGAGTTTAAGATAAATTGCAAATCTCAGAATGTCATTATTAAAAAAATAATTAACGAATGACTAATTTAATTAGTTTTGTAAAAAAATAGAGCGAAGTAGTTATTTTCTTTTTCATACCTTGGCTGAAAGCGAAAGTGATTTCAAGCGCATGAATACAAGACAAAAACTGGATCTAAAGTCAGTTGAAGCGCATGAATACAAGACAAAAACTGGATCTAAAGTCAGTTGAAGCGCATGAATACAAGACAAAAACTGGATCTAAAGTCAGTTGAAGCGCATGAATACAAGACAAAAACTGGATCTAAAGTCAGTTGAAGCGCATGGATACAAGACACAAACTAGATCTAAAGTCAGTTGAAGCGCATGGATACAAGACACAAACTAGATCTAAAGTCAGTTGAAGCGCATGGATACAAGACACAAACTAGATCTAAAGTCAGTTGAAGCGCATGGATACAAGACACAAACTAGATCTAAAGTCAGTTGAAGCGCATGGATACAAGACACAAACTAGATCTAAAGTCAGTTGAAGCGCATGGATACAAGACACAAACTAGATCTAAAGTCAGTTGAAGCGCATGGATACAAGACACAAACTAGATCTAAAGTCAGTTGAAGCGCATGGATACAAGACACAAACTAGATCTAAAGTCAGTTGAAAAGCATGAATACAAGACAAAAACTAGATCTAAAGTTAGTTGAAGCGCATGAATACAAGACACAAACTAGATCTAAAGTTAGTTGAAGCGCATGGATACAAGACACAAACTAGATTTAAAGTCAGTTGAAGCGCATGGATACAAGACACAAACTAGATCTAAAGTCAGTTGAAGCGCATGGATACAAGACACAAACTAGATCTAAAGTCAGTTGAAGCGCATGAATACAAGACAAAAACTAGATCTAAAGTTAATTGAAGCGCATGGATACAAGACACAAACTAGATCTAAAGTTAGTTGAAGCGCATGAATACAAGACACAAACTAGATCTAAAGTTAGTTGAAGCGCATGAATACAAGACACAAACTAGATCTAAAGTTAGTTGAAGCGCATGAATACAAGACAAAAACTAGATCTAAAGTTAGTTGAAGCGCATGGATACAAGACACAAACTAGATCTAAAGTTAGTTGAAGCGCATGAATACAAGACACAAACTAGATCTAAAGTTAGTTGAAGCGCATGAATACAAGACATAAACTAGATCTAAAGTTAGTTAAAGCGCATGAATACAAGACAAAAACTAGATCTAAAGTTAGTTGAAGCGCATGGATACAAGACAAAAACTAGATCTAAAGTTAGTTGAAGCGCATGGATACAAGACACAAACTAGATCTAAAGTTAGTTGAAGCGCATGGATACAAGACACAAACTAGATCTAAAGTTAGTTGAAGCGCATGAATACAAGTCATAAACTAGATCTAAAGTTAGTTGAAGCGCATGGATACAAGACACAAACTAGATCTAAAGTTAGCTGAAGCGCATGAATACAAGACGAACAGGGAAAGGAAAAGCAAATGTGCATGAATCATTATGTACATTATCTATCTATCTATCTATCTATCTATCTATCTATCTATCTATCTATCTATCTATCTATCTATCTATCTATCTATCTATCTATCTATCTATCTATCTATCTAACTATCTATCTATCTATCTATCTATCTATCTATCTATCTATCTAACTATCTATCTATCTATCTATCTATCTATCTATCTATCTATCTTTATATATATATATATATATATATATATATATATATATATATATATATATATATATATATATTTGTTGAAAAAAGTTTATCGAAACAAACAAAAATCGCCTATTTTGTATATAAAGTCTAATTAGTCTATCTTTCTTGTACGAACCTCTTCAGCCTTCATATAGACATCTAGTCTGACTATACTTCGTATATGTGCACATGTAAAGTCTGTCCACACCTTGTGTACAATACAGAAAGAAACAAATGTCTGCTTTCATTCTCTGTTTGTTCTTAAATGTCTGCTTTGTTTAGGCTACAATTTGAAGAAAGAGACAGAGGGAAAAGACAGACAAACGAACATGCCGAAAACAATTCGTTGAATTGCGAAAATAATAGCTAAACACAACAATAATGAATGTAGCCCTAAAGTTGTAGAGAATAAAGCTAACAACACAAACGCGAGAATCACTGAGGTAGACTTTTTTTTTTTTTGGCTTTTTTTTTAACGTAGATTTCAGTTTCCCAAAATAACATTAGATGCATCGGACTCTCAAGACAGTAAGAGTCAATTTCACGTGAGTGTGTCGAGTTGTTTTGGCATGTGTGTTTGTGGCTGTGTGTTGGCTGTTTATGCACGTGTATTTGAATGTGTGGAAACCCCAGCAGCGAGATAGATTTATATATTTACTTTATCGCTCTCATAAATCTTATCGGAATCACCAAACTCCAGCTTCACCTCTGACCCCTTTCTTTCCCGTAGCATAGTATTAAAAATAGAATCATCTCTATTTATGAATTGAGTTCTTGCACTTTGATTAATGAAAGTAATCTGCTCTTGAGTTTTGATCTTCATAATTGGAGATTCTTTGATCATCGCGTGCTAGGCGACCAGCCGGTGTATGAGGGAATAAATTAATTATGGCCCGAGCAGGAGGAACTTTCATAAATGGTGGCAAATCTATTTGGTGTATCTGGTAACAAAATACATAGAAGCATTGATAAAGTGTGGTGGCTGAGTGGTAAAGCGCTTGGCTTCCGAATCATGGGGTTCGAATCCTTGTGAAGACATGGATTTTTTAAGTTTCGGGATCTTTAGGGAGCCTCTGAGTACATCCAACTTTAATTGGGTTACCTAATGTTAGGCGGTTGGTAAATGTGCTGACCACATGACAACTCCCACATTAACCATTTACATTAGCCAAGTTTGACATACATCTAAATCCAATCCACTAGAATAGTAGTACACAAACTAACGTAATGGAATCAGTCTGTGAGGGAACAAAAGTCTTGTTTATATGTTCAAATGAAAGGAGACAAAATTAGAACGAATCCGTTAGAAACTGTTTTTTTTTTTTGGCTTTGTTTTTTTTTTTATTTAGCTGTAACTTCGTTAGCAAGGACGCCCTGTCAATCCCTAATGAAAATGAAAATTTAAAAAATATAAATATCGTGATTAAATTAAAGTAAAATTATTGTAATGTGTATGTAATGTGTATGTAATGTGTATGTTATGTGTATGTAATGTGTATGTAATGTGTATGTAATGTGTATGTAATGTGTATGTAATGTGTATGTTATGTGTATGTAATGTGTATGTAATGTGTATGTAATGTGTATGTAATGTGTATACAATCGAATGATTTTCCTCTTGTAATGCTACAATTTAAATCTAGAACATATGGTCGATATACATTCAGGGCGGTCTTAGGCCACTGCAAGCTATACGGCAGCAGTGGGCCCAACACTTTCAGAGGCCCGCGCGAATTCTAGGTGTAAATTATTAATTCAAACCATTTTAACTTAATATTAATTCTCCTGAAATTGCAAAATATAAGAAAAGTCATGAAAATCTGAAATTATTAAAATCTGAAAACTCATGCAAATCTCCTTTTGTACTTAGTAAAAGTAAAGTATATAAAAAAGGAAAAGAAGAATTTATTTCTTAATAGAAAATCTTAATTTTCACTTATTATCCTTATCCCTACCCAGACTGGGCCCTGCGCAATCCGTTTCGCATAGGGACCCGCAATCTGTAGGACCGGCCCTGCAAACATTGTAACAATGTGACCATGCAGCTTGCTTACAATGCAATGGCACTAAGTCTGTTTGAAATGCACATTTCCTTTTTTTTTTTTTACATAAGATTTAAGAGAGATTTAAATTCCATTACCTGGGGCTCACGTCAGACATGAAGTGTGTGAGTTCCCTGCCGCTCATCCTCCGCCATGCCCCACACAGTTGATCCTACACTTTGGTGGTACCTTATATCTGTCTGTCTCTTCCATCTTCCTCGATTCATATTACTTTTTAAATCTTGATATAGACAGGGGAGAACTTAGTACAGATCTCATATGAAGGCAAGACTCAGCCTCGGTCAAGGTCACAAGGGAAAGGATGGGTGACCATAGACCCTCTCTCTTTATCTATTTGTTTGTCTTTGTTTCTGCAGAAGATTAAATGTTCAGTGCTTTCAGATATAATGAATAGAAAAAAACTACAGCTTAAATATGTTCTTTGAAAGCTCTGTATGTCTATGGATCTACCAGTGTAACGAAAACAAACAACAAATTTTCTATAAAAGTTTTTAAATTGAATTTAAAAATATGAATTACACAGCGAAACAAAACATTGATGAAATGAGCGAAACGGAAAATTATAATTCGAAACGAAAAAGTATCTGACAACTGAATCCAATGAAATGATTAGTTGTGTTTATATAATGAGCCAAGAATATATGACTACTGTCTTTTATAACACGTTTTAGGGAGTGGATACTGCTTAATTGAAAAGTTATGAAAGTATGTGTTTGTATGGTGTGTGTGTTTGTGTGTGTGCGTGCATGTGTGTGTGTGTGCACGTGTGCGTGCGTGTGTGTGTGTTTGTGTATCAGTGTCGCAGTAAAGTTCGCGTGGTCCCTGGTTCTAGAATACGATGATGCTTCCCTACAAATATTCTTAAATCTGTTGAGCCGTTGGTGCACCACACATGATCTGTCGACTGTCTTACTCCATTCCTCTCTGGTTTTTTGTGTGTCTTGAATAGAATATTTTTGCTTTTTTTGCCTGTTCTTATTTTTCCTGGTACTGTTGCCTGAAGGAAGATTTTTGTGTGACGCATCCGTCCGCGGTAAAAAAAAAACACAAAAAAAACTAGGTAGAAGTTTTTTGAAGAGATGTTTTGCATGTTTCGGATGTACCTTCAGAATTGAAGATCAAGCCCAAACCTCCAGCAGGAAGGTGGCGGGCAGGGTTTGAATCCGAGACTACCTGTTTAGGTGTGTGTTTCCTAAGTGATATAGAAAAGGCGTATTTATTGTTAGTTGTAGAGAGAGAGAGGGAGAGAACTTTAGTTTTATGCTTTTCATGTAGAATGGTGCAAGATAAGCTGCGCTTACGTGTTAAGTAAGTCAGACGACTCCAGCATGCCAGAGTGTAAGGGCGTGTTTTTATTGAGAGTTAGATTTGTTTAGATATCAGTTTATTTCATTTCATCTCAAGTTGAATTGGTCTATATTGTAATGCATGTAATATTTAGTTTTGGCAGGACATGTCTGCAGAATGGAGGACCTCCACATCCCTAAAGGACGTCTGTATGGCCTATTAATAGAAGGAAAGCGCTCGCAAGCTGGACAAGGTAAACACTTTAGGGGCACCCTCCAAGCTTCTCTGAAAGCTTTCAGCATTGACCTAGTCACCTGGGAAACAGAAGAACATGACAGAGCATAAGGCGTCGCGCTGTGAAAACTGGTGCACAAATTGCTGATAAAAGCGCTGGCAGAAGAAAAACGTCAGAGACAAAAAAGCAAAGCCAATGACACTAGCTCCAGCTGGAATAACCTGCCCAGTGTGTAGTCAAACATTCGAGGCCTACAAAGGTTTCACCAGCCACATGAGGAGGCCCAAAACCCCAGTGCAAAGCCCTCAGCCCCCAGGATGACAAAAATGATCATCATCGAACCACGATGGACGAACAAAGTAATTTCAAGTTTTATAAGTCAAAATATAATACGCGTACAGCGGTTAAGTTGTCTACCAGCAGTTTGGTGCTACAAGTCAACGACCGGCAACAACCCCTTTGAGACGAAAGTCCAGTTACCAGACATTCTTCAAAGGTTGGCAAAAGACATTGAGTCAACCTGTATGCCAAAGCACTTACAAAAAGTCATGACAGTCAAAGCTTGTAAGTCTTCTTAAAAGTAATCAACGACTATCTATAAATCGTTCCTGAGGATCACTTGATTGTTCGTTTAGTGAGTAAAATAATGTTTAAACCTTAGTTGTTTATGTATTTGTCAAAGAAAGAAATAGGTCACAACACTCCAGGCTTGTGGACAATATTTGAACAGCGATGTGCTTTTCACACATGACATAACCAGTGGACATTTACTGGGCATACATCAAAGCGCACATTAATCACAGCTCGAGACTGCACTGTGAATAGATTCAATATTTTTCACTTTACGACCAGGTCCGTGGACGGGTTCAAACCTCAGCACTCCCTACCTCTTACTCCCCACCCCTCCACTCCTCCGTTTTCAATTCTCCTGATGTTTTTTTTCCCTTCCTCCAGACGTCATTCCGTGCCGATTCTATGACATACACAATTGGATTGGACCAAAGTGAACAATACATCAATTGCACAATTTTCTTGGCGGGAGAAAAAGAAAGATTAGAATGCTGGAAGTCAATTCTTTAGAACTGCAGTTCCGAATTGAAAACCTGGTTGAAAAGTCATTATGTATTGGTCGTGAAGAAATAAAGAGAGGCTAAAGAAAGTAAATTACTTTGAATGTGACACTTTGATTGTGGTCATGTGACATTCCGAATGTTGTCACGTGACTCATTCCGGTAATTAAATATTTATCTGAATCGGTCAACCTTAAATGTTACGATTATTTTATCATACGTAGTATGTAAATTTTATGTCTGAATTGGCATAAACATTTATATTGCATCGCTTGGAAACTTGCTTGTACAGGTCGCCCATGTATATAGCATACACCACCCTCAGGCAAAGCTGCCTGCTTTAGCTTTGTCATGTCCGCCTAATGGAGGACGAACACCCTCCCAAAGTTATGCTTTATGGACACAAGAAAAAATGGTCGTCCTCACCTTCGTTACGTAATGTAATCAAACGGGACCTTAAAACAATGGATGTTGACTATGGGAATACCTGGACAATGGATGTTGACTATGGGAATACCTGGCCCGCACACTCTGGACATCGATGTTGACTATGGGAATACATAGCTCTGGACCGCACCGTCTGGACATTGCTATTGACTATGGGAATACATAGCTCTGGACAGCACCGTCTGGACATCAATGTTGACTATGGGAATACCTGGACCGCACCGTCTGGACATCGACATAGACTATGGGAATACATAGCCTTGGACAGAACCGTCTGGTCATCGATATAGACTATGGGAATACATAGCCTTGGACAGAACCGTCTGGTCATCGATGTTGACTATGGGAATACATAGCTCTGGACCGCACCGTCTGGACATCGATGTTGACTATGGGAATATAGCCCTGGACAGCACCATCTGGACATCGATGTTGACTATGGGAATACATAGCCCTGGACAGCACCGTCTGGACATCGATGTTGACTATGGGAATACATAGCCCTGGACAGCACCGTCTGGACATCGATGTTGACTATGGGAATACATAGCCCTGGACAGCACCGTGTGGACATCGATGTTGACTATGGGAATACATAGCCCTGGACAGCACCGTGTGGACATCGATATTGACTATGGGAATACATAGTCCTGGACAGCACCGAGTGGAGAGAGATTGTGACAAAGAAAGCTCCCTAGAGTGACGTGGTAATGACCTCAGCCGAGGCCAATCGTTCTAGAAGGCCTCAACACTGACCTGCAATGTCACAATCTGTGGGAAGTTTAGACCAATAGCTTGTTGCCACGTCACAGGTTGTGACGTCGCATGTCATTGTTGAGGTCTTCTATGCCTTAGCCTCGGAAGAAAAGCGAGTCCAACGAAAAATGGCTGGTTCCTGTACCATCAAAACTAAATACCGCCTTCACGTGGGTTGTAGACTGAAATGTCCATAACAGGGATCTACAGACTACAGTCACATGAAGAAGTGTTCCACCAGATGCACCATAGTCGTTTTACGACTTAAGGAGGCCAGTGACTCACTGACACTAATATCTAAGTCTGTCTATAGCAATTTTTCGCTGTTAGCCTTATTACTATTAAACTCATTCTTTGATTAAATAAAATACACTATAAAACAATGGTTCTCTCCAAAATACCACAGTCACATGAAAAAGTGTTTTACTAGATGAACCATAGTCGTTCTACGACTGAAGGAGGCCAACACAAAACAATGGGCTATGTTGGACTAGTCCGTTTCGTTTCTTTGATTAAAAAGTCAAATCACAAATTGGGCCGGAAGTGCCTTTTTTCCTTATATATCTTTGTATTTTTCAGTTCTCTTTTTAAATTAAACTGACATTATTATGCTATAATTTTAAGTGTACCTGATAGAGAAAAAAATTCTTCACAAAAATACGGGTCACTAAAAAAATAAAATCTAGATTGAACACAAAAATAAAAATATTGATTCGATTTAGTCGAAGTTTTGTTTTTTGAGAATATACGACATTCACTGATTGTTTCGTTACTTCTTTGGGCTACATTTTAAGAAACAACGTTTTTATGTGCTCGAGAATAGGCCTACTTTCCATCGTTTTAAATACAACTAAATCTAGATCTATAGTCCTTCAATTTGATCACAGACTTATATGGCATAGACAGTGAGTCATTACATTTTTTAATTCAAATTCTACATGGAAAACGAATAATGACCTTCTGTTTGTAAATCTTAGGACTTATGGAATCTTTGATATCACTTCAGCATTACTTCGTCTAAAAAATAAAATAAATCTTTAAAAAAAAAAAAAACTTATCTAAAAAGAACAACCGCAAAAATCACTGCAGTGCCATATATCTCAATACTGTAGAATAAGCTCCCTTTTTATATATAAAACCATTCATTAATGACCACTAATTGATTAACAAGTTGTTTTTTTTTTCTGATTCATATACTGTCATCAACTTACTATGGATAATTGTATAAAAATTTCAATTTGATCCCAAAATGATAACTGGAATAAACAACTTTTATTTAACGTAATAAGGGGAATAGATCCACATTTACTGCCACATCTCTCAATAAGTAGCATTTGTTTCCCTTTTCTTCATACCAAGCAAAAGAGATAATTACCAATAATGAATTAATTGGTTATTATTTTTTGTTCGTGTCTTGTCAGGTACAAGAAATAATTGTGTACAGTTTCATCTTGATCAGAGAATGGGGTGTGGGAGACATAACGTGTAAAAAAGTTGTACCAGTCAGACAGGGAGTTGATTTGTAACAAACATTTTTTTTTTATTTACAAAGTCTTCTACCTAAAGCTCAAGATGCCTCTTTAACCTATACACATGTTGCGGTATCTGGGCGAGTCATTATGTTCCATAGATACCGAATACTTTCATTGTCTGCCTTCCTGTATCACCCCCCCCCTTCTTTTAGTATCCTAAAACTCTTGAGGCCACTTGCCCCGGAAATGAAACTGACCGGACGAGATATTGTTGTGATCGTCTGGTGATCACGTCTAAAAAAAAAAGCACTATTACTCTGTGCACTATTGACTTAATGTCCGGACAAGGATGACCGCTATTGAGTTATGTCCGGGAAGTATTGACCAACTAGAGTTGCGGTCCTAGTGCTATCTTCACGTCCAATCCTGTAAGGTCCAAGCGTGTAATTCACCGTCAATGGCGTCTTTTATGTCTCTCTCACTCTGACTGACAAGCGAGATTTAAACTCAAGTCCAGTGGACCAGTGGACAAAATGGGTTGGATCAATACGCGGACAGGGTATCAGGCCAGAACTAAAAGAGATGGAAGAACGCTTGGACTTAAATAAGGGCCCGAGACACTCACTTAACTCTCGCGGCTAATAGCTGAGACTATCTCATCATAAAAATGGCCTCTATTTTACTGTTCAAAAACCGTACACCCTTCACGCACACACACACACACGATTATACCTACATACAGACCATGAGTACTGAATATACGCTTATCGACTGGCTATGAGTTTTATTGATTTTTGTGAAAGCCCTCCTTTCTAACACCCCCCGCTTCTCCCACTCAGACCATCTCTCTCCCTTCCCGCCGTCAATTTCCTTGTTTATATTTCTTTTTCGTCCTGTCATAACCAGTAATGGTCAAGCCATGATAGTCAAAGCTCATCCAACGCTGGACATTTGAGGTCCTAATACTATTAGTGCCACGCTGTTAGGGAGATGGTTTGGTGACTTTGTTCTGGCTTCTGCTGTACTTTTAAATATTGAAATTAATGTTGTGCAGTCTTTTATAAAATATCATGAAGTAATTGGGAAATAATTTTAAACTTAACAAAAAAACATTTATAAATGCATTGGAGTCTCGCTGCAAAAGGAAAAGGAGGAAAAACTAGTGTGAGAGACCTTTTTATGTCTATAGAAAAAGCTTCGCTTCGGGTTTCACTGCATCGTCATAGGATTGTTAGATTCTTTAAAAATAAATCTTTAAACAAAGGTTTTTAACATTGATGCAGTTGTCATGGAATCGCCAGTGTATGACTTCATTCTAGGCTCCAGATACATACCTCTAGGAGTTGTCAATAAACTATACTTCTCTCTGCCTGTCGGTAGAACGACAAAGCAGAAACGTGGCAGTAACCAGCCGGTTTGAAGCCCTGATCGCCACTCTAACAAACCCTTTACTGGCTCCTCAGCCAAGCTCAAGCCGCGCCATCCTGGCACTGACACTGCCAGGAAGTCACGAGGTAAGCGAAATACCTACACTCGTGAGGATTCATTTAACTCCCGCTCTTCAGCTATCAAACCACTCACACCTGGCACTGATCCTGCCAGGAAGTCACAGAGGAAAGTGAACTTTCGCTCTCGTGAAAGTGGGCCTCAATATGGCTCCACCCACGCTATAAGGCCACTCTTCCCTGACATTGACCGTGTCCGGAAAACTAGAGGTAAGCCGTATAATCGCACTCACGAAGAGGCGCCTCACTATGGCTTTAGAGATAAGCCCCATCCGACATATGCACATTGGGCACTCCGCCATAGCACCCGTCCCACTTACTGGTCTGCCCCAAGAAGATGTACCCAGTCCTATCACCCGGCCTATTTCCCCAGGTTTCAAGAATTGTTCCTTCCACGTGACAATCCGCCTGCGGACAGAACTTAGGCGACAGCGGACTCTTAGGACGGACACCCCTCTGGACCTTAGCAACCTCTTAACTCCTGGAAAGATTTTCTTAAATGCTACGACCGACATAACTTGAGTGATATCAACGTGAGCACTTAATAGATCTTTTAACCAAGACCTATCTTTCGCGGGGAGGGTTGCGACGAACCGTTTTAGCTCACTCAAGGTATCACTCAGGTCTAAGCATTTAATTAATTAATTTGCACGCTAGTAATCATCAATTTTACTAATTTAGCGATCAAGCGTTAAAAACACAGCCACCACCTCTCCAATCCAACCCCACCCCCTTTGGCATCGATGTCACATTTTACCATCCCCACCTTGACACGTGCCACACTAGACTCTGGACAAGAGTACACTCCTTCCATCTATCTTGGCAAACATCCGTTGTTCCCCCCCCCCTTTCCGGAAATGGCTGGTAACTTCAAAATGCCCATTCAACTCAACGCCTCGGGCAACGCTGTTCGTCTAGCACTAGCCATTATCTAGGTATAATCTCCCTTGATCCGGCCGGGCTCTGATAATCCCCCCCCTCTTTTTTATCCTCTGACCACCTGGGCGAACTCCCTGGACTTCCAACTCGCACCTTCGCGCGGTGTCTATCTCCCGGAAACGCCGTCACGGTCAAGCGAGGATCTCTCTGTCAAAGACGCCGGATATTCTAGACCACCTTTGCTCTTATCTCCCGCCTCAGCCCCCTCTCCACGTGTATATGGACAAGACTTCATCGTCCGGTCTCATTTAACAAAGTTATCCAAACAAGTGTATATATATATAGTTCATCCATCGTGGTTCGATGATGACCACTTTGTCATCCAGGGGGCTGACGGCTTTGCACTGAGGTTTTATGCCTCCTCATGTGGCTGGTGAGACCTATGTGAGCCCGGAATGTTCGGCCGCACACTGGGCAGGTTATTCTAGCTGGAGATAGTGTCGTTTGCCTTGCTTTTCTTCTCTGGCGTTTTTCTTCTGCCAGCGTTGTTCTCTTTTCCTCAGCAACCTGTGCGCCAGTTTTCACAGCGCGACGCCATGATGCTCAGTCATGTGCCTCTGTCTCCCAGGTGCCTGAGTCTATGCTGAACGTCTTCAGAGAAGCTTTCAGGGTGTCCCTGAAGCGTTTTCTTTAACCGCCTTGCGAGCGCTTTCCTTCGCTTAGTTGGTCATACAGGAGTCGTTTAGGGATGCCAAACAAGTGTAGCTCCGCCATAGGACGACATCAAGCCAGGCTGAGAAAGGAGGAGGGTTGGGCGTAGGGCTGGCTACCTTACCCTGTAAAAAAAAAAACACTAGCTATAGAAACACCAAGCAGCCAATCAATAGAAGTCACGAACCTGGGAGAATATGGACCTACAGCTGAAGGGTTTATGACGCATGTTGGTGAAAGCCAGAGTCATTTGGAAGCTGAGAGACCGAATACCACCATCTCTGCGTGGGGACAGTTGGAAAGACTCGCTCAGAACCGAAACCCACTGGAGGAAGCTGGTTGGTTGCTCCAGAAGGGACCACAGGCAAAGATGAGATGACGATACAAGTGTGAGTGTTTTTTTTTTCAGGATGTGGAGATGGAGACACTTTTTTAGGCTACAAAATTCCTCGAAACTTGTAAATAAATGTCAGTCTTCATAATCAAAATGGGCAAATTCTCTTTTTTTTATTGTGTGCATGAAGATGGACACAAGCTAAAAGTAAGTGTACATGAGTATCACAAAGATAAGTCCAATTTTATTTTTTGTGTGCTAGATGTTGATCACATTCTCTTTTTCTTTCTGTATAGCCAAAGAAGAGCTCCACTCATTTTCTGGGTTCATTTAGAGGACTTTTTAGCCATTAATAGAGTCGATTACACTAGCGACACGAATGATTAGGACTTTCAGCTTCGACTGCACAACTTCATACTTTCGAGTCTTTTCTTTCTGACATGAGATTTTGTTTTAGTACAGCATAGGACAACCCAAACATTTCATATCTCTACGTAAAAAGTATCAATATTCAACTCATATTTGGTAGCAGGGAGACTGTTTAGCTGCTTCCATATTCTTCATGTGAAACTAGGGATAGTTCTTTCATTCTTTTTTTTTTGTTCAGTTCATTAACACCTGCCTGTATATGTTCAGCTTGACGGATCAGGTATCCTTTTTCTAGACCTTCCAAAGACCTCAGCAATCCCTTTTTGTTCGCTGGTTTCATGCTGATATAAGAAGTATTTGTTTTAAATGTAAATAGTCGGTGATTAGTCAAAATATGTTTTTAGTTATGTTGGAGTTAAAGTTTAAGAGTTTAAGATACTTCACCTTAACTGTGCCTCTCCTTTTAAAGAGACTACTTTATAGCATGGGCCCATTTTGATCCACATCGTCTTGATTGTTAAGACTTGAGTTCTTAGCTTTATTTTCAAGTTCTCTACGCCATATTACGTCTTAAGAGGCCATCGTTTCCCTTTGCAACTTCTAATGTAACTCAAGAGGTCAATCCTGGATACACAACAGGTCACAGGTTGGGCATCATGTAATCACCAGACGCTGTAGCACTTTCCCATTTCTTTCTACATCTGGAGTGTACGCTATCCAGGACCCTTCCTTTGTGCATGCTTTCCATGTTGGTGTCAGTTTTTTAAGTTATTACCATTGTGACAAGTCAAAAACTCGCTGTCAGAGTCACTCTAAATTATCACAGCATTAATTATTATTTTTCATTATTTATTTATTTTATTTTAATTATTTCCCCATCCTGCCCCTAAATTATTCACCCGCCACACCTTTTCCGCTCCAGGCTAGACTTAGTTGACCACATTGGAGATAGCTAAGGCGCGTCCTTTCATTTATCTGCCCTTGATCGGGGAAAGGTAGACACACAATCTCTTTGATCTAGGAGATTACTCGAGTCAAAGCGCCTCTCGACGCTCCCATCTTAAGGTTACTTCACCCACGTGTAAGATAATTCTTAGCCTAGGACATTTCCTGTGTCCGCCCGCACTTTCCAGGCTTATATAAAGTAAACCAACTCAAGCCAGACCCTTTTTCATTTCTCATTCGAGCTGAGCTATCGAGTCTGGACTATCTCATTTATTCTCTCTCCTAGAGGAATACCTGGTGGTAAGCCGAACTTAATCACAAGTTCCATCTTAATTACTCTGTGTATATTTCCATTGGATTTTATCATGTGTAGTTTATTATTTCATTTATATTTAATTAGTGCATTGTGTATTTCTCACTGGTGTAAGTAGAAAACATGAACATGTCCTATGTATTTATTTGTTTATTGCATTACTCTATTAATGCTACGTTGCTCAATTGATAGTTGATGCAACTATGTATATATTTGTACACCTTATTTTATTTCCTTTATCTCAGCCTTGATAATTTCACTATCGCACTAATACTGCACACAGTGGGGAGATATGAGTTATCCCCGTGTAATAAATTATCTCCCCTTTATTCATTTTACTCTAACGAGAGTTGCGCCCCCTTGAACGGACACCCTCTCCATTCAAGCGCGCTCTATTGTTCTCGATCGACGGTCATATGTAAACATACCGCCAGGATCGCTGACACCGCCCAATTCACCCCCCCCCCCCCTTTTTCTTTCTCTATCCACCTGTGTTGTTTATTTGAGATTATTATTTCCCCTTCTATGTACATTCTTATATTATTATTTCCCCTTTTATGTACATTTCTATATTGCTACTATCTGCCATCTATTCTCCAAATCCCATTTGTCATGATCTCCCCATTGTGCTCTAAAGCAATTTTACCAATCTGACGAATGCACCTCAGTCGAGGGCATCGATAAGATGCATAAGAGACATGTCCTAACTTGTCTTTATTTATCCGCAGCCTCCCTCAGGTGTCTGCCTATTTAGGTGCTTAGTGCTATTCAGCACTGTATTTGCTATCGAGAATCATCTATTGCCTATTTATCTATTGGATTAATCACCTATTCGTTTGATATCAAGAATCACCTACTATCTTTGTACTTAGTGCTATTCAGCACTGCACTAGCTCACTGACCTGCCTATTTATTTAGTGCTACTCAGCACTGCTCTTGCCTACCGAGATCTACTCAACTCTACTACTTGGCGCTATCGGCCTTGCCCGCCTATTCGACAGCCCACCTGTCAACGTATTAGGTGCGACGTCCCTATAGACCCAGATCTGTGTGAGACGTCATAGCTACGCCAACCCTCTGCAACTCACTGGACATATCTTGTCAACTACGCTGCCCACGGCAGATCAGCTCTGCCCGCAGTAACCTTGTGCCCACGGTAGCCGGCCACCCGCCCTACTGTGCCCACTACAGATATTAGAACTTGGGATTGAGACTCCACAAGAACTATATCACCGGCGTCCCTCTATCCGCTAGAGCGCCACCTCCAGCTGCAGAACCTCAAGCCAGGATACAGCCAGCTGCGACATCAACAGGAAAACCAGCTAAGTCAGAGGACAAAGTGACATACTCTCTTATTAGGTGCAAGAGTGATGATTAAATCTAATATTATTTAGAGATAGATGCAAACCCTCCCCCTTTTTATTCTTATATGTATATTTATGTAAATAAATATTCTTCATTTTAATTTTTGTATCTATCTTTCATTGCTTTGTCTCGTTGCGTGTCTGCTCCCGATTCATATGCTGATAGGTTGGTGTGTGATAGCTTTAAAAATAATCATCCCCTAGACAATAAACGCGCCAAACACACGTCACATTTCTCCACCTGTCACAACCATTCCAATCTGAGGCATTTTAGTTTCGAAAAGTTGTGATCAAATTCTGAATAATAACGACAGAAAATTTGGCAAATTTAATCGAAACGTAGTCAATAAACATAGGTAGTGAAACAGATTGTCCAAGTTGAACAACTGAGACTTAGTCAATGAACATAGGTAGTGAAACAGATTGTCCAAGTTGAACAACTGAGACTTAGTCAATGAACATAGGTAGTGAAACAGATTGTCCAAGTTGAACAACTGAGACTTAGTCAATGAACATAGGTAGTGAAACAGATTGTCCAAGTTGAACAACTGAGACTTAGTCAATGAACATAGGTAGTGAAACAGATTGTCCAAGTTGAACAACTGAGACTTAGTCAATGAACATAGGTAGTGAAACAGATTGTCCAAGTTGAACAACTGAGACTTAGTCAATGAACATAGGTAGTGAAACAGATTGTCCAAGTTGAACAACTGAGACTTAGTCAATGAACATAGGTAGTGAAACAGATTGTCCAAGTTGAACAACTGATACTTAGTCAATGAACATAGGTAGCGAAACAAAATTTCAAGTAATCTTTGTGTGTTTGTGTGCGTTTATGCATTTCTACAGGATAATGAATAACATATAGTTTTATTTAAATTGAAATTTGCACTTGCAAGAGGCGGTACTGGTTGAAACTCTGAAAGTACACTTACGTAGCTGACATCAAACGTAGCTACACTTACACAAACATTAGTCAACATCAAACCTAGTGACTTACACACACTTGTGTCTTGGTTAGTCAACCTTATCACGCACATACTTCGTTTAGTTAACAGTTAACCTGGCTACCTAGTCAGCTAATAAATTTACACTAAAAACATAGAAAAGTTTTTTTTGTTTTTTTAACCAATGTCTTCTTGTATACAATTTCCCATTCTAATGAGGTCTTAGAATGCTTCATTATTGCAAGGAAGTCTTATCATTGAGCTCTGGACAATTACGTTTTCCAATTAACAGACCACTTAATGACTTCTACATCACACGCTGCCCAATATGTTCATTTATTTATTCGGCTTTTTACTGAATACCAAGAAACATTCGAGGAGAGTACGGAAATTCCCGGTTAAAAAAAAAAGATTTTAGTACTCCTAATAAAAAATCGTTAACCAAAATTTAATATTGAAGTGATTATATTTGAAAAAAAACTATATAAAGGTCAAACCAGAGTTTTCATAGTGTGGTCATTCAGGTAGTTAGATTTTTCACAGACATACATAAACTGTTAAATTTATAGGACCATCGTTAGAGACCTTTTTCCAAATACCCGTCCAGTGTCCACCAACCTTTTTGAACCACGAAGAGTTTATAAGGTGGTAGGAGGAACTGTAAAAGAACAAAATAGACAAGATTGTTAATTCTCAGGTTCGCTTTCCTCACAATTAACTTGTTCAAAATGAGTTCAAATGCTATGAGATTAGATTTACTTTATATCCGACTAAACGCAGAGATCCAAGTTTACACTAAGATTTCACTGGCCTAAGAAAAGTTAAATGATTTAACTTCCGGAAATATTTCATTTCATTGCCAGCAGAGCAGACGACATTCAAACTCCATTTGCAAACCTTGAACTAAAAACATAACTGTCTTCATCTTTTTTTTTCCATCAATGCCTCTGCTCACTGCAATTTCCATCAGTTTTGTTTTATGACCTTGATCGGAATAATGTCAGCGGTGTCGTTAATGTCAGTGCCTTTAAAAGATTTAAACCTGCAATCAATCAATTAAGCAATAAATATTTAGTTTGTTTTTACATCAGGTTCTCTGTTCTCTGACACCACAGATTGTTCTTGCATCCTCGTTTTGTGGAAAATAAAAGGGGAGAGAATAAGAGATTAAGGAAGAAGAATTCTCGACAAGCTTGTAAAAGGGACCCTACTCTTCATTTTTTTGCGATTAGTGCTGTTGAGACGTTATGACGATACTTAAAAATCTTCGCTAGTGAATACATGTTGTGCTATTGAGATGAACACAATTTTTCTTTTCTATTATAAATATGGAAGATTTGAAGGGTAGATTAGAGTACAGGGCCGGTTTAAAAAAATGGGGCCCTATGGCAAACGGATTGAGCGGGACTCAGTTTGGGTAGGGATAAATATGATAAGTGAAAATTAAGATTTGTATTAGAAAATAAATGAGCTTTTGTATTACATTTTTATTAAATGAAATCTGGCAATGCCGTTTTTTTTTCTTATTGCGTGTAGGATTGGTGTTTTGCATAATGAATGACACCCCAAAATAACAATTTTGTCTATTTTTCATTAGATTTTTATGAGTTTTCAGATTTTAGTAATATTATGAGATTTCAATAAGATCCTGGAAAATCAGAAGGTCACGGGAACCCTGTTATAAGTAATAAATATTTAATTTAATAATTTACACCTAGAATTTTCGCGAGGCCTATGTAAATGCTGGGCCCACTGCGGCCGCATAGATTGTAGAGGCCTAAGGCCGGCCCTGACACAGTACTATTGTCTATTGAGGAACTTACGAACCTACTTCTATCCTGGTAGAAACTAAGATATACAAATATCAACTGTGGGAATTCCCATAGCTATTTTCACACATTCATACATTGAAAAGAAAATGTATTTTTGATTAATGGAATTATAGAAAACCATGTAATATTTCCAATTACTGGTCAGCCTAACAATGACGATGTATAAACCGAGTTCCTAGGTGTCTGGGTATTTTTTTATTCTGCCAGTTTTCCTGTTAGTTCATTGACTTGAATATTAAAAACCTTAATACATTCCCAGTAACTTGAAATAAGACATTTATTATATTTTTCCCCCCAAAAAAGGGTGACTACATTACATGTTTAATGGACTACTGTGACTACATTACATGTTTACTGGACAATGTGACAACATTACATGTTTACTGGACTACTAATCCTTGTTTTAGCCTGATAGACTCTTTAGACTAAATGTCGTTTAATACAGTACAGACTTCTGACACCAAAAGTATCGCCACCAACTGTGTTGAATAAGGAAAAATATATAGGTCACAATTGGGCCTGATTAGCCATATGCACTCTTCCCCGTGCTAGCACAATGTTTCACGATGCCATTGAGCCAATGACTTCAAAATTATTGAGTCTCTTTTTTTTTCTTGATAGAAACAAAAACTTTAATCCTTGCAGTCACACTGAGGTATGACTTCTACGACACACAATCAAGAAAAACTTTAAATAATACTAAAAAAAAACCACAAAGTTTATATTAAGTGTAATCATATCAATTAGTTTGGATCAGTCATGAGATTAAACTTGTTCATGCTGTTTGCTTTCTTAATACGCTATGATCCTATCAATTATTTGAAACAGATGAGAAAATGGGGGGGGGGGGTAAAAAATTGATATCTGGGTGGATTTTACCATAATTGAATTTTAAAAGCATATTTTTAAAAAAAATCAACCTGAATTTGAGCTCGTGGCTCACGCCTCCTCGGGCCGACGTGCTAACCACTCTAATAGTGAGGTACTTATGACAAAAGAAGATTATAAAGTTATATATTGTTTATTGCAATTTAGAGCGGCAACCTATAAAGGGGAATTTTTCAGCTTATACAACCACTTCAGTCAAGTAACATTTCTTTCCATTGTTCGAGATACCAAACAAAGTAATTAATTAACAATAGTTAATTAACTAATTGATTTTTTTTTATTCTTGCATTGTCAGGTAAAGGAAATAATTCTGCAAAATTTCAGCTTCAACCGAGATTGTGTGTGGGAGAAATAAGGTGTAGAAACTTTTGACCAGACAGACAGACAGAGTGAGTTGATAGAAGCTTTGTGAAAACAAACAAAAACAATCCAAACAAATACATCCTGACCTAAATTGCACACAAAAATGAAATAAGTGAAAAAGAACATTTCCATTAAATATCTCCCCCTCCCCTCTCCATTTATTTATTGTGTGATTTGATGGAAATAAAATTATCACGCGATGTTGTGACTACAACAGAAATTGTTGAAATGTTTCGTTCTACTTTGACTTCTTCAGTTCTCACCATCGACTCGGGTTTGAAGACCAACGGTCAAATGTTTTGTTTGTCAAACAACGTGTGCGTACTGTTTTTTTTTTTTTTCGCTAAGCATTTCAGATAATGTGACTTGATTTTGTACTTCACTACTTTGATAGGACTTTGTTTGACCATAAGGTATAGCATAGCTTTTCTGTCTTTAATGTTAAGAATCGTACATAATATTAGTAAGTAGGTTGTGGGTAAATACTTTCTATTACTTTGGATACCACCCTGCCATTTTCTCTCTTTTTCTCTCTCTCCCTTTCTCTCTCTCTCTCTGTCTTTCTCTCTTTTCTTCTCTTTCTCTCTCTCTCATTCTCTCTCTCTCTCTTTTTCTCTCTTTCCTTTTCGCTCTCTCTCTCTTTCTCTCTTTTTTCTCTCTCTTTCTCTCTATGGTTCTCACTCTCTCTCTCTCTCTCCGCCCTCCACACATACACGCCGATGTAATTCACCCTGAAATCTTTCACTCTGTATTTCATTAGACCTTGATCCTGGCCGCCGTCTGACCACTAAAAGCCCATTGTCCAGCCCCTAATCCTATCTGATTCCATTTGGGCTCGACCATCAGACCCACTTTCTAGTTTACCCTGGGCCTGGAGATTGAATGAGTGGACGGACTCCAATGTGCTGCTCTATTTCATGTTACTGTAGGAACATTTTTTTTTCTAGAGGGGAGGGGAGGGAGAGAGGTAGAGAAAGAGAGAGAGAGAGGTGCTAGAGCTTGTCACTGTTCATTTAGCTTGTTCTTTCGACAATTTTCATCTTCCTTTTTTTTTTTTCATTCATTCTTTCAAATTAAAAAAAAAATATTTTTTGTCTTTCAAGTTCTCTTGTTACTTCTTCTACCCATCGTGCTCTCTTTTTTTTTTCTCTCTCTCTCTCTCTTTCTCTCTCTCTCTGTCTTATTCTGCGCGAGTCTTTCCTTTTCCCCTTTCTCTCCCATTTTGTTTCTGTTAATGCATCTTTTTTTTCTGTATTTCTCTCGCTCAGTATCCCTCACTCTGTTAGTACTAATTCTCTCTATGCAAGTTTTCTTCTCTGTATATCTCCTTGTCACCGTTTCTCTCTCTCTCTCTTCTACTTTCTTACTTTCCTTCTCCTACTCTAACTTTATTTAAATGACATTCTCTCTTTGGTCTTCCTGTGTCATGTTTTCTCTGTTTGGATGTTTCATTACTTTCACTTTTACTTTCTTTCAATCCATTTCGTTCTCCTTATATCTCCAACTCCCTCCCCTCCCCTCTCTCTGTCTTTCTATCTTTCTCTCTCTCTCTCTCTCTCTCTCTCTCTCTCTCTATATATATATATATATATATATATATATATATATATGGCTCCTTTTGTCTCGAAAGGCAATGGATGCGCCCAAGTGAGTCACTGGTTTTGGCTTAATCTTGAGACGGGGCAGTATCTGGTGTGGCTAATCAAGCCAATTCTAGAACGGCAGACTTTGCCACAATTCGTACATGTGTATGCCTCTGATTTAGGGCTAGCAGACAGGGCAGCTTTCTTTTTTTCCCTCTTGATTAAAGCCGCTTCAATTCTTTTGTTCTCAGCAAGGGTTGTCCCAGCACGCACAGTCTGTCTCCATGCACTCCGGTCTTTGGCTATGTTTTCCCACATACTTTCACTGATGCCTGAGGCTCTCATGTCTCGCTTGCAGACATCTCTATATGTTAGTCTTGGGCGGCCCTTGGGTCTGACTCCTTCCACAAGCTCAGCATATAAGATATCTTTCGGGATTCTACCATCTGGCATTCGGGTGACATGTCCGAGCCAGCGTAATCTTCTTTGTGTCAGGAGAGCATACATGCTGTTCATATTGGCCAATCTCAAAACTTCCTGATTGGAGACATGGTCCCTCCAAGAGATGCCCATTATGCGTCTCAGGCAGCGCAAGTGGAAACTATTCAATCTGTGCTCTTGGTACATGTATGTTGACCAGCTTTCACTGCCATAAAGGAGAGTGCTCACAACACAGGCGTTGTAGACTAGGATTTTGGTCGCTGTGGTCAATTTACCATTTTCCCAGACGCGTTTGGAGAGTTTTGCCAATGCTGTGGTAGCTTTTCCTATCCTTTTTGTCAGCTCGATGTCTAAGTCTAGGTTACTGACAATTGTTGAACCCAAGTAGGTAAATTCCTGCACCACTGAAAGGGTGTGGTTCCCAATTTGTATTATAGGTATTTCTGCGACGTCTTGTGCCAGGATTTCGGTCTTGGAGAGACTTATAGTAAGGCTAAACTCTTGACAAGCAGCTGCTAAGGCGTTCACTAGCTTCTGTAGACCTCCTTGTGAGTGAGATACGAGTGCCGCGTCATCTGCAAACAGCAGCTCCCTTATCAAGATACGACGCCTTTTCGTTTTGGCTTTAAGACGTGCCAGGTTAAAGAGCCTTCCATCGGATCTGCTATGGATGTATATTCCGTCTTCCAGGGATTTAAAAGCACTGGATAGTACGACTGAGAAGAAGATGCCAAATAGTGTAGGGGCCAGTACACATCCTTGTTTTACACCGCTCTTAATGGAGAATGGCCTGGAGGAAGAACTTTCAAACTGAACGGTACCCTGCATATTTTCGTGAAAAGCTGACACTAGTTTTCTTAACTTATTTGGGCAGCCGATTTTCTCTAGTACAGCAAACAGACCGCTTCTGCTAACAAGGTCAAAGGCCTTGGTCAAATCAATAAAAGCTATGAAGAGGGGCTGCTTTTGTTCTCTGCTCTTCTCCTGTAGCTGCCGCAGAGAGAAAATCATATCTGTTGTAGATCTACCTGCCCTAAAGCCACACTGCGACTCTGGATAAACACGATCTGCCAGGATCTGTAATCGCTTTAGTAATACTCTAGCAAAAGCCTTTCCGACTAAGCTAAGCAGTGAGATGCCTCTGTAATTGTTACAATCAGAGCGGTCGCCTTTATTTTTATAAATTGTAACAATGTTGGAGTCTTTCAATTCTTGGGGGACCATTCCTTGTTCCCAGCACAAGCTTAGCAGTTCATGGAGTGGTTTGATTAGGGCATGTTTTCCAGCCTGAATTACTTCAGCAGGAATGCCATCTCCTCCGGGTGTTTTCCCATGTGCAAGCATGTCAATGGCAATGCTCAGCTCCTTTACTGAGGGCGTTTCGTCTAATTCCGTCAAAACTGGAAGTGATGGGAAGTTGGAAACAGCATTTGGTGAGATGGTGTTTTCAATCTGGTAGAGTTCTGCATAGTGTTCTACCCATCGTTCCATTTGCAGCGCACGATCGCTGATGATTGAGCCATCTTTTGACTTGAGCGGAGCACACTTGCTGGTGTGAGGTCCAAAGGCTTTTCTCATGCCCTCATATAGTCCTCTTATGTTACCACAGTCGGCACAAGATTGAATATCTTCGCATAGCTCCTGCCAGTATTTGTTAGCACATTGTCTCGCTACTCTTTGGGCATTGTTACGTGCAGCTCTGAGCCTTTTTAAGTTGCTTGGGGTGGGATCCTTCTTGTAGATTAGCATGGCTGCTCTCTTGTTCGTAGTGGCAGTTTCCATTTCTGGTAGACTAGCTTCAAACCAGTCTTCGCTTTTCTTGGTTTTGTTTCCAAAGACCAGTGATGATGTTTGGTAGATTGTATCACGCATAAACGTCCAGCTTTTTTCTACCTCAGTCACAGAGAAGTTTTTAAAAGCTTCCTCTAATTTGTTCTCAAATTCGGTGCAAAGATCAGGATTTTTGTGCTAGTAGTATTCAGGCGTGATTTTCTTTTTCCCTGTGAAGTGTGGATCTTAGTTGGCAGCAGTCTTGTCCGGCAGGACACTAAAGTATGATCAGTATCACAATCCGCGCTTTGGTAGCTACGTGTCAGCAGTATATTTCCAATGTCCTTTTTTCGTGTCAGTATCATATCCAGCTGGTGCCAGTGCCCAGACCTAGGGTGCCTCCATGAGACACAGTGCTGTGGCTTTGTTCTGAAGTATGTGTTGGTAATGCAGAGCTTATGGTATGTGCAGAATTCAAGCAGTCTTTGTCCGTTCTCATTCATCTTTCCGATTCCAAAAAGCCCAAGACAGTCTGGCCAGGTAGTGTGATCTGATCCTACTCTGGCATTGAAGTCACCTAGAAGGATCATATGTTCTTTTTGAGGAATGTTTGCAATGGCTTCTTTGAGGTCTTCATAGAACTTGTCTTTGTCCTCCTGAAGCGAGCATAGTGTGGGGGCATAGGCACTAATTAGAGTGACTTTTCCAGATGCTGTCATCATACTTATGCTTAGTAGCCGTTCCGAGCCACCAACTGGAGGGACTATCATGGGAAGAAGACTGTTCTTGACAGCAAAGCCCACACCATGTATTCGAGTCTCATCCTGTGCCTTCCCTTTCCAAAAGAAAGTGTAGTCAGTCTCGCGGAGCATGCCGTTTTCGGCCAGTCGGGTTTCTTGCAGGGCTGCAATGTCAATATGTAGCCTTTTTAGCTCGTTGTTTATAACTGCCGTCTTCCTTGCATCGTCGATCTGCCTTAGATCATCAGTGAGACCAGGACACATTGTCCTGACATTCCAAGTGGCCAGTCGCATGACAGGGATTTTCTTTTTCAGTTTAATTTTTCTTCTTTTGTTGCTTGGTGCAAGTTTCCAGCCTACTTGTCGTTTTAAACTAAGCTCTAAGCACCCATTAGATATATATCCTGATTAAGGTTCCACTGTGATAATATTCAGTGGCTCCACATCTGTAGCCTGTACTATTTCAATGTCGCCTCTGTATTTTGTGTCATTTCTCCAATCACTCCATCACTTCATACATTCATCTACATCCTCTCCCATGACTTTTTGTGTGTGTGTACGCCTTCCTCTATTTACAAACAGCAATTATGTTTTCCTCAGACATCCGCCTTTTCTTCCCCGCTTCACGCTTTCAACCAATGTCCCCTCCCCGGCTACCCTACTCTCCCCCCCCCCATCCTATCCAATGCCTCAGCTCTCTCTCTCTCTCTCTCTCTCTCTCAACACTTTTGCATGACGAAGATCAACTGATTTCTGTGAACGACAGATTGGATCTTGGAGTCAAAGGCCTGGCCGGATTGGCAATTTCCTGGTTAGGGGGAGGCTTAGATAGAAGAGGAGGATAGATAGATGATAGAGAGAATGAGAGAGTTGGAGACAGAGAGAGAGAGAGAAGTGGTGAATAAACAATAAAAAGTATAGAATGACACAGAAACAAGAATAAAATGAATATTAATGTGGACACTTCAAAATATACATCTTTATCACCCCTTCCCCTTTTGTCCCCATCTCTAAATCAACAATTAGCTAAATGCTCTAAACTCAATCAGATAATGCATGCATTATGTCAGCATTTCTCTAGAATTTTTTTTTTATCAAATCTTTTGGCTTTTTGTCGTTATGTTTCAAAATATTGTCCATTCAAGTCGATATTGTTGTTTCTATGGAGAATGTTGTTTGTTTTTTTTTAGTCCACGAATTCAGCTTTGTAACTCAATTTTTATGCAAAATCTTTTTCGATATGTAACACAAAACTGAACGTTCAATCAAATGTCATTTTCAAGATGTATCTTAAAGAAATATAAAAGCTTTTCAAATTATGTTTAATACAACGAAGCTATGAAGTTAGATTAGTTTTTCAAGCAATGTAAATAACACAATGATCCGATATAAAGCTTTAGAACTTAAGCGATTGAAAGTCCAGGCTGCCCATCAGTTGACTTTTTAACAAATAGTGTCGCTTTCAAATATGCTGTTCTTTTGCTTCTATAGTATCTTGCTTACGTATTGTGCACACAATGGGAAGAGCAACAAACAACGTTGCAAGAAAGTCTCTGGGCTGGAACCCACAGGTAAAGAGAAAGTCTGTGAGACCAAAGTAAATATGAAGGAGATCGGTAGAGCAAGAAGCGAAGATGGCAGGATGGACATGGGCCAACTGAAGGAAGTTGACCAGAATAGAGTCCGATGGCGAAGTACTTTTGCATCTCTATGCTTCTCAGAGAGTCAAAAGATTTTAGTAAGTGCAACTGTTATTGCCCATAGGAGCTGATTCGGGGCTTCCTTTGTCATTATGCACAGGGCCTCAACATTCCTGCAAGGAGTCGGATGTTTCTTTGAGCAGCATTTCTTTTGTTATGTTTTGAAATGTACTGTTTCTTGCTTTACATTTCTGGTTGACCGGAGACTTAGAAACCGAAGGAGTTGATGTGAAATTTACCTACGTCTAAGTCTAGGGTCAACAAAAATTTGGTGTGTCTACAAAAACGTCTTGCGTACCATAGCTGAGATGAGTGTCGGAAACACCTTCGTAGGACGTACCTTTGTTGCTGAATTGCTTTTTTATGTGTGTGCCTTTGTTTCGTTAGAGTGAATGTTTAGTTTGTGTGCCTTTGTTTCGTTAGAGTGAATGTTTAGTTTGTGTGCCCTTGTTTCGTTAGAGTGAATGTTTAGTTTGTGTGCCTTTGTTTCGTTAGAGTGAATGTTTAGTTTGTGTGCCTTTGTTTCGTTAGAGTGAATGTTTAGTTTGTGTGCCTTTGTTTCGTTAGAGTGAATGTTTAGTTTGTGTGCCCTTGTTTCGTTAGAGTGAATGTTTAGTTTGTGTGCCTTTGTTTCGTTAGAGTGAATGTTTAGTTTGTGTGCCTTTGTTTCGTTGGAGTGAATGTTTAGTTTGTGTGCCTTTGTTTCGTTAGAGTGAATGTTTAGTTTGTGTGCCTTTGTTTCGTTAGAGTGAATGTTTAGTTTGTGTGGCTTTGTTTCGTTGGAGTGAATGTTTATTGTGTGTGCCTTTGTTTCGTTAGAGTGAATGTTTAGTTTGTGTGCCTTTGTTTCGTTAGAGTGAATGTTTAGTTTGTGTGCCTTTGTTTCGTTAGAGTGAATGTTTAGTTTGTGTGCCTTTGTTTCGTTAGAGTGAATGTTTAGTTTGTGTGCCTTTGTTTCGTTGGAGTGAATGTTTAGTTTGTGTGCCTTTGTTTCGTTGGAGTGAATGTTTAGTTTGTGTGCCTTTGTTTCGTTAGAGTGAATGTTTAGTTTGTGTGCCTTTTTGGCACCTTTTGGTGCGACATTTTATTTCTATGGTGAACTGTTTCTACAACCTCGCAGTTTTTTTTGGCAGCCATAATTTGCAGAGAAGTGTTCCAAGGACTTGGTCCTTTGTTTCTCTGTAGAAAGCTAGTGATTGAGCTGAAGTTTCGGCTTGTACTGGAGCTAATTGTGGCCTAGTGATGGAGCTGAAGTTTAGGCTTGTACTGGAGCTAAATGTGGCCTAGTGATGGAGCTGAAGTTTTGCTTGTACTGGAGTTAACTGTGGCCTAGTAATGGAGCTGAAGTTTTGAGCTTGTACTGGAGCTAAATGTGGCCTAGTGATGGAGCTGAAGTTTATGCTTTTACTGGAGCTAACTGTGGCCTATTGATGTACCTTTGATTGTTGTACCTGCAACGGTCTGATGAGCGTATTGTACCAGTGTTGTATTAAACATGCGTTACTAGAGTGTGAACATGCTTGTACTGTGAACGGAAAGGCGCGGAATATTTCATAACAGTACAGCTTTACATCATCAGTATTTGTTACATTGATTTATATCAACAGTGGTTACAACAATAATTCATACTGACAAATATTTACAACATTATCACCATCATTTCAATACCAGCGAATCATTTATAGTCATTGATCCTTGAGAGTTGCAGGAGCCACAGGAAGCTCCATCCAGATATCAACTCCACAAGGACTTGAACTGCAGACATTCCGATAGCTTCGATCAACGGCTTGACCACAAAAAAATCCAAAAACTTGAAAAAATAAAATAGCACCAACGAAGCATGGTAGTGCATAAAAAAGTAGTCCGGCTCTGTAGGAAGCGTGCGCCAACTTGTAATACGGGAGGATACGCCTGGCGTAATAATACGTTGAAAATATGCCAAATGGCCTTTATGCGCATGCGTTTTCTTTCACTTTGTGAGTTATTTCAGTTCCCTGTCCGGTTCTCGGTGCTACGTTACCATTCATTTGCAAGCGTCTTTCTATTACTATGATACGAGTGAAGCTAAATATATCATTCAGGGACACAGCACTTTTGGCATTGATCTGATTCCGGTTCATTGATACGTAAGAATTACTGCACCCCCCTTCCTCCCATGTCACCGCAACACCCCCCCTCCCACGCCATCACCAAGTCATTGTCTACAACTGAAGCGATACTACTGAAGATTTTCAAAACAAAAGATTGTTACATCTCATTAAACGCATTTTGAAAAGGTTTCTTACAGAGAGTTTCGATCCGACGACTTCTAAGACTGGGGTTAATGAACGCGAGAATCAATAGAGGCATTTTTTTGTGTGTGATTTATTGCCCACACCTGACTTAGCACAGGACGTAAAAAAGTTCTACGTTAGTTAGGTTTAGGATTAGGATTAGAAGGGGTACGAGGCATTCTCAAAAGCTGCTGATTCTTATTCCTCAAGAAACGAATGAGAGATTAATGCACTATCTGTGTTACATGTATTTTGGATTTGATGCTCTTTCGTCTTGGCGGAGTTAGAAAATACTAAATGATGAAATTAAAAGTTTCGATAGATATACATTTGTCTTTAATTGTGTTTATCATACAAGTATCAATATTCTTTGCGTTTGGTTGTAATGGAAATTTGGCTCTTCACAAATACTTAACCCAAATTATTAATAAAGTATTTATGGTGCTAAAAATATGAATATAAGTACATTTCATTGGGCTAGTAATTTCATTTGCAATTTGAATGTTATAGTTATAGAGTTATAATACTTTTTTTATGCTTTAACCAAGTCAACTCCCCACACGTACACAAACAACACCTTTTTCAAACCTCACTCGACACCAATCACAGCAAAAATAATACAAGTAATAATAAAAATAAAAATGATGTGGGTGAGTCAATTGAACACATAATGTCAGGATGTTCATCCTTATCGGAATCTGCCTAACGATGTCCCAGTAACCAAGTTGCAAAATTAATACACCAACACTTGGCTTTGTTACGTAATTTCATCTTCATTATTATAAAAACTAGCAACAAAAGGTTGTGAAGCAATCTGACCACATATAATACTAGTATAGGCCTATTTTGATCGCCCTGATCTGCTGTTTATTGATAAAAAAGAAAAAAAAAACGTACCACTATTGACATCGCCGTACCACTGTCTCATAATTTAATTAAAAACTGAACTGGAAAAACAACGAGAATATGGGAATTTAGGCTTAGAGATTGAGCGTTTATGGAAGTTGTCTAAAAAACAACAACAATATTGTTATATCAACCGAGGGGATAATGACAAATGACCTCACAGATACCTTCAAGACCCTTGGCATTCCTAGGAACATTCTCGTTGCCTCTCAGAGGGCGGTACTACTGGAGACCTGCCACATCACCAGGAAATTCCTCGGTGGAAACTGAAGGGACTACGATGAATTTTGTTTCCCTTTAATGAAACTCGACCATGGCTGGGCCAGAGAATGAATACTTGTTCTTTTCTAACATAATAATAATAATAATAATAACAAGAAGAAGAAGAAGAAGAAGAAAAAGAAGATGATGATAATGATGATGATTTGGGAGTAGAAGAGAAGTTACAAAAAAAGCCATCTTACCCGAAACTTCTCACCCAAAGTCACACACTTGCTCAAAAATAAACTAAACACAAAAAGCAGGCCAGAACTATTTTAAGCACACAAAGAATCTTAATTACCTGTCATATGTATCGTGCTTTGAGCTTTTTGTCTGACACCATAAATCTGTTTACACAAAATTTAATGTTACGCAAATATGTTCAGGTAGCCCACATATTGTGCATATAACAATATAAGACTAGAAGTCATATTTCTGGATCTATTATCTACTATTTCAAATATCTAAAATACTACATTTATCATATCTCGTGTATTGTTAGGTCAAGCATTTATATTTTTTTTTATTGGTGGTTGAATGCAGTTTCCAGAATTTCTGATTAAATTACTTTTTCAAGAATGGAATTTTCGGTATATTTGATTGAATAAAATTAGTTTTGTGGACATCTAATTGAATGAAACGTTATGGGATATCTATTTGAATAAACGTTTAGTATAACTGGTTCAAATAGTTAAATACATTTCTGTTAAAGTTTCTGCAGTTCTGAATCTCTCCCCCCCCCCATACATAACAAGACTTTGCAAGGCCTTACACGTTCCTTTGTTAACGATTATTACATTCAAGTCAAATTAAAAACTTCCTGTAGAGCAATAGGGGAGATTACAGGGCTTGAATCAGTGACCAGTGGCGTAGTTAGGTATTCGGGGGGCCGGGGGGCTTGATCTTTCTAGGGTCCCAGCATTTTTTGACATTTGACATCATGACATGAGATAATGTACTTAACGAATTTCCAATTGGTACAGTATATAAGTAAAATTAACAAAAAATAATCATTAAGAACATTTTAATGAAACATAACGATGTTTATTGGAGAGATAATGCACTAGTGAGGTGACTAGTGAGGTGACTAGTGACAAATCTCAATTCACGTCGCCTCACGTCGTGCTTTCTGTGCAGCGAAGTATCTATAACATCCTCTAGCTCAAAGCTGTCTAGTAGTTTTGATTCAGGCAATATCGTCATTTTTCATGTAGAAAAGAATTATGACATTTATTTTGGGGGCCCCTTAAGAAGGGGCCCGGGAGGACCTTCGAATTTGGACACCCCTTTCCTAACTACGCCACTGCCCGTGACCATCTTGACGACAGTGCAGAGTTCAGCCGACATGAACTTACAAGCTTGAAACCTTTATTAGTTCTCTTCAAAACGGAATTGAACTCAACTCTTAGATTGTATGACCTTCAGCGCCATGTTTACGGTCGTTGGGGCATTGGCCACCAAATGCGAGACTTGCACAAAGAAGGTCAAATTTGATTTAAAACAACATCTATTACATTCTGCCGTGAGCTGCACGTGTAGAGAAAAGACGTCTTATTTCGTTACGTTTTTAGACCTTGTCTGCGTTTCTTGTGCTCACTGGGTGACCCTAGTCTAAGCACTCGGGCATCGCAAAAGATATTAAATGAAATTAGTTTTTATAAATCACATCTTGACATCGAGATGTCATGTGTTACACCAAACAATTTTCAACAATCTCAAGTGTCGGAGGAGGAACTAGAACACTGAAAAGTGAAGCAAAGCAGAGGGCAATCTGGTTCACATGTGTGCGAGATGTAAAGAGAACATAAATCTACAAAAGTAGGTGTCTCAAGAGAGAATACAATGGATCTATAAGTGGGTAGAGAAGATGTCGGTCTGTAGAAAAGATGTAGGTCTGTTGAGAAGATGTCGATCTGTAGAAAAGATGTAGGTCTGTAGAAAAAGTGTAGATCTGTAGAAAAGATGTAGGTCTGTTGAGAAGATGTAGGCCTGAAGAGAAGATGTCGCTCTGTAGAAAAGATGTAGGTCTGTAGAGAAGATGTCGATTTGTAGAAAAGATGTAGGTCTGTAGAGAAGATGTAGGTCTGTAGAGAAAGTGTAGATCTGTAGAAAAGATGTAGGTCTGTAGAGAAAGTGTAGATCTGTAGAAAAGATGTAGGCCTGAAGAGAAGATGTCGATTTGTAGAAAAAAAGTAGGTCTGTAGAGAAGATGTCGATTTGTAGAAAAGATGTAGGTCTGTAGAGAAGATGTCGATCTGTAGAAAAGATGTAGGTCTGTAGAAAAAGTGTAGATCTGTAGAAAAGATGTAGGTCTGTTGAGAAGATGTCGATCTGTAGAAAAGATGTAGGTCTGTAGAGAAGATGTCGATTTGTAGAAAAGATGTAGGTCTGTAGAGAAAGTGTAGATCTGTAGAAAAGATGTAGGCCTGAAGAGAAGATGTCGATTTGTAGAAAAGATGTAGGCCTGAAGAGAAGATGTCGATTTGTAGAAAAGATGTAGGCCTGAAGAGAAGATGTCGATCTGTAGAAAAGATGTAGGTCTGTAGAGAAAGTGTAGATCTGTAGAAAAGATGTAGGTCTGTAGAGAAGATAACGATCTGTAGAAAAGATGTAGGTCTGTAGAGAAAGTGTAGATCTGTAGAAAAGATGTAGGCCTGAAGAGAAGATGTCGATCTGTAGAAAAGATGTAGGTCTTTAGAGAAAGTGTAGATCTGTAGAAAAGATGTAGGTCTGTAGAGAAAGTGTAGATCTGTAGAAAAGATGTAGGTCTGTAGAGAAAGTGTCCATCTGTAGAAAAGATGTAGGTCTGTAGAGAAAGTGTAGATCTGTAGAAAAGATGTAGGTCTGTAGAGAAAGTGTAGATCTGTAGAAAAGATGTAGGTCTGTTGAGAAAGTGTAGATCTGTAGAAAAGATGTAGGCCTGAAGAGAAGATGTCGATCTGTAGAAAAGATGTAGGTCTGTAGAGAAAGTGTAGATCTGTAGAAAAGATGTAGGTCTGTTGAGAAAGTGTAGATCTGTAGAAAAGATGTAGGCCTGAAGAGAAGATGTCGATCTGTAGAAAAGATGTAGGTCTGTAGAGAAAGTGTAGATCTGTAGAAAAGATGTAGGTCTGTAGAGAAAGTGTAGATCTGTAGAAAAGATGTAGGTCTGTAGAGAAAGTGTAGATCTGTAGAAAAGATGTAGGCCTGAAGAGAAGATGTCGATTTGTAGAAAAGATATAGGCCTGAAGTGAAGATGTCGATTTGTAGAAAAGATGTAGGTCTGTAGAGAAGATGTCGATTTGTAGAAAAGATGTAGGTCTGTAGAAAAAAGGGTAGATCTGTAGAAAAGATGTAGGCCTGAAGAGAAGATGTCGATTTGTAGAAAAGATGTAGGCCTGAAGAGAAGATGTCGATTTGTAGAAAAGATGTAGGTCTGTAGAAAAGATGTAGGTCTGTAGAGAAAGTGTAGATCTGTAGAAAAGATGTAGGTCTGTAGAGAAAGTGTAGATCTGTAGAAAAGATGTAGGCCTGAAGAGAAGATGCCGATTTGTAGAAAAAAAGTAGGTCTGTAGAGAAGATGTCGATTTGTAGAAAAGATGTAGGTCTGTAGAGAAGATGTCGATCTGTAGAAAAGATGTAGGTCTGTAGAGAAAGTGTAGATCTGTAGAAAAGATGTACGCCTGAAGAGAAGATGTCGATCTGTAGAAAAGATGTAGGTCTGTAGAGAAAGTGTAGATCTGTAGAAAAGATGTAGGTCTGTAGAGAAAGTGTAGATCTGTAGAAAAGATGTAGGTCTGTTGAGAAGATGTCGATCTGTAGAAAAGATGTAGGTCTGTAGAGAAAGTGTAGATCTGTAGAAAAGATGTAGGTCTGTAGAGAAAGTGTAGATCTGTAGAAAAGATGTAGGTCAGTAGAGAAGATGTCGATCTGTAGAAAAGATGTAGGTCAGTAGAGAAGATGTAGATCTGTAGAAAAGATGTAGGTCTGTAGAGAAAGTGTAGATCTGTAGAAAAGATGTAGATCTGTAGAGAAGATGTCGATCTGTAGAAAAGATGTAGGTCTGTTGAGAAGATGTCGATCTGTAGAAAAGATGTAGGTCTGTTGAGAAGATGTCGATCTGTAGAAAAGATGTAAGTCTGTAGAGAAGATGTCGAACTGTAGAAAAGATGTAAGTCTGTAGAGAAGATGTCGATCTGTAGAAAAGATGTAGGTCTGTTGAGAAGATGTCGATCTGTGGAAAAGATGTAGGTCTGTAGAGAAGATGTCGATCTGTAGAAAAGATGTAGGTCTGTAGAGAAGATGTCGATCTGTAGAAAAGATGTAGGTCTGTAGAGAAAGTGTAGATCTGTAGAAAAGATGTAGGTCTGTAGAGAAGATGTCGATCTGTAGAGAAGATGTAGGTCTGTAGAGAAAGTGTAGATCTGTATAAAAGATGTAGGTCTGTGGAGAAGATGTCGATCTGTAGAAAAGATGTAGGTCTGTAGAGAAAGTGTAGATCTGTAGAAAAGATGTAGGTCTGTAGAGAAAGTGTAGATCTGTAGAAAAGATGTAAGTCTGTAGAGAAGATGTCGATCTGTAGAAAAGATGTAGGTCTGTAGAGAAAGTGTAGATCTGTAGAAAAGATGTAAGTCTATAGAGAAGATGTCGATCTGTAGAAAAGATGTAGGTCTGTAGAGAAAGTGTAGATCTGTAGAAAAGATGTAGGTCTGTAGAGAAAGTGTAGATCTGTAGAGAAGATGTAGGTCTGTAGAGAAGATGTCGATCTGTAGAAAAGATGTAGGTCTGTAGAGAAGATGTAGGTCTGTAGAGAAGATGTCGATCTGTAGAAAAGATGTAGGTCTGTAGAGAAAGTGTAGATCTGTAGAAAAGATGTAGGTCTGTAGAGAAAGTGTAGATCTGTAGAGAAGATGTAGGTCTGTAGAGAAGATGTCGATCTGTAGAAAAGATGTAGGTCTGTAGAGAAAGTGTAGATCTGTAGAGAAGATGTAGGTCTGTAGAGAAGATGTCGATCTGTAGAAAAGATGTAGATCTGTAGAAAAGATGTAGGTCTGTAGAGAAAGTGTAGATCTGTAGAAAAGATGTAGGTCTGTAGAGAAGATGTATATCTATAGATCTGTAGTGAAAAAGTAGAACTGTTTCATAAGGTCTTTAGTGAAGATGTAAAAATGTTAAAGTAGGTCTATAGATAAGAGGTAGATCTGTTAGAGTGGGTCTGTTTAGTAGGTGAATTAGATATGTAGATACATTGGAGTAGACCTGTTAATGTAGGTACATACAAAGTAGGCTTCAGTGGGAACTTTTTTAAGGTTTTTACAAAGCTTACATCAACTCACTCTGTCTATCTGGTAAAACGTTTGAACATGTTATTTCTCCCACACCCAATCTTGGATCAAGCTGAAATTTTGCATAATTATTTCATTTACCTGACAACACAAGAATCAAAACAAAACAAAAACAACAAAATAAAACGCAATAAGTTAATTAATTATTGGTAACTAGTAATTAATAATTTCGGTTGGTATCTCGAACAAATATAAGAAATTGTAATTCACAGATGTTGAATTAGCCTCTTTATACTTTGTAGGTCGCCGCTTTAAAGTTTGAAGATAACTATAAAACCATCTATTTTCATAAGAGCTTTGTTGGCATTGTGGTTAGTGTGTTTGCTTAATTCAACCTTTTAACTTTTTTTGTTTAATAAATGCATTTTAAAAAGCGATCTTGGAAACCTTAAACCAGATAGGTCTAACACTACATTCTCCTCTCCCCCCTTCCCTTGTTTCCAACTGATCCAGACAAGTGATAGGATCATAGCGTATTGAGAAAGCTAAAACCATGAAATAAATGCTAAAAAAATATTGGTATAAATATTTGTAATCACAGATTTATTATTGTTAATCTAGAATCTAGATGTATTATATATTTAATGACATGACTGATCTTAACTAACTGATTAAATTACAATAAATATAAACCTTGTATTTTTTAAAATATTTCATCTATATTTTCTTGTTTATGTTCGACAGACTATCAGTGTGGAGCAGAGAGTGTATCTTTAGTTAGACGTAAAATGGCTGCGTAATGTTATGTATTAGATTAGAGAGTAGGTTAGTTTTGTTAGACAAATATATTGTGTATAGTTTTAGCGACGGTAAAAGTAATGACGTAGTAAGACAGACTAATGACGTAGTAGACTTAGGCGAAGAGGAGACCAACATGGCGTTATGTTAGAAGTAGGCTCTGTTTTAAATATTTGTTAGAAATAGCGACGTTTTAGGAAGACTGGACGGATTTCCCAGTGGTTAATAAAGTATCATTTTATAGAACTGAATGTTTTTATTATGTATATTTCATTAATAATGTTCTGTGGCTAATGTTAAGTAATAATTGATACATAGTCGAAGTCAGATTAGATTGGCCCATGATGTTATTGACATGTATATGGAAGCACTAACAGTGTAAAGTGAGACTATTAGGACGACGATTAGTCGCGCCAGTTTCTAGTTGTTTTTTTTCTCCGCACCAGCCACATCCAGTCCAGTCTAGATTCTTGGATTACTCTTCTTTATTATGTAAGGTTTTATTACTTACTTTTCCCTGTGAACCCCCAGGGGAGCTAAGCTGTAATATGTACACTTTTTTTTGTCTGTCCGTGGTGATGGGGAGATTTCCTACAAGTTTTATTCATGTTAAAAAGTAAAGCAGATCGAAATACGAAAACTCCAACGATTCATTGCAGCTCAAATTGTGCAAGCGCAAGCCTACATTAACTAATCACCGGAACAGGAATTCAATGACAGAAATAACATGTCAGAAACCAAGACGGGGGGGAAAAAACTGATGCACTAGAATCTAAATAAAGCAATCGACAAGGGAAGAGAACTGCGAAATTTTATGGCAGCTAACACATGACACAAAAGACTAAACCTTGTACATGTATTGTTTTAAAGATAAAATAAAATAAAATAATTACTAGTACTCTTTTATTAGCTTTTACTAATAGACAATAGTCAAGATTTTACTCTCTAGAATGCACTAGTAGTCTGCTAGTGGTCTAGATTTCACTAATAAATAAGACTTTACTTTATGGTCAGAGGGTTTGCATTTATGAAATTTAAAAACATAGATCTAGTAAAAGACTATGTAATAAAGTAACACATAAATAGGAGTCTATGCTTCTCTTATGTTGAAAGATAATTGACAAATAGAAAAATAAATGTGTCGAATTCCTCCCGTTTCGAAATTTAGATTGAGATTGATAAACTTGACCTTTTCAAAACAAATCACGTCTGCTCATTCAACGATGAGTGCTCTCCCCTTGGAGTAAGTGCCATGACAAGCCTAATTCAATGCTCATGTCCGATACCGATTCCCTCGAGTCATGTTCTGGGCATTGATACGTTCCTCCTATTTGATATTCGAATGTGTCCAGTATGTAGTGGCAGATAAGTGGATCGATACTAAGAAGCTGATTTGACAGTTTAGCTCTCCAGCCAATTGGCCACAATTTTGTTAGGGGGGTTGGGAGAGTTTGGGGCCGGTAGTTCTCCTGGAATGACCTCACTGAATGAGATGATAATAAGGCCTTGGTCGTCTTCAGAAGAGATATGTTGACACGTTGTGTGACCTTTTAGCAAAGGATTTTTTTTTTGAAAGAAATCTAGACCTTATCAAAGTTCACATATAATTTTTTAGCTATCCTTTCTCTCTACCTATAGTACTCACACTCTCTTCTTTTTCTCTCTCTCCTTCTCTCTCTCACTCTCCTATCTTTCTTTTTCTCACTCTATCCATCCTCGTCTCTCTTCCTGTCTTTCTCTCCCATATGTCTCTCTTTTTCCCTCTCCTTCCATCGCTCTCTCTGCCTCTCTACCACTATGTCTCTTTTACTCTTTCGTTCTCTCTCACTCTTTTATTCCCTCTCTCTACTTCATTTTCCCTTTATCCCTATACATCTCTCTCTCTCTCCCCTTCCTATCCTATACTCTCTTCCACCCTCTTTTTCTCTCCCTCCTCCTCAGTTTGTGTTTTTCTTTTTCCACTCCCTACTCAACACTATTCTTACCATCACAGACAGCTTATAATGGATTACGATACTCGTCTCAATCAGAGATCACTCCTTGTACACATCCAATGGCTGCTGGTCGTGCGGTATGCGCGCTGGACTGTCTTTCGGTTGTCTCGATAATCCTGGATTTATACCCTGCCCACTACCATCCCCCGTCGTCCTGTGGGAGGTTTGGACTAGGAAGTAGATTATCTTCATCTTAGAAGGAACTTCCGAAACATGTCAAACATTTTACATTTTTAAAATTAGACTTTCGGGTCGTTGAGGGAGAGAAACCTGAAACTTGCCTCGTGAGCAGCGACGAGACTATTCCATTCGATGATTAGATCAAGTGAAAGACAACGGGTAGTGAGTTTTAGGGTCTCCCTGTCGCAGTACAAGGGTTAACCTAAACATGGACCAGTTTTCTCTCTCATATCTTGTGTTCTCTATTATGCAAGAGGCGACATTCTGGTCTACTGTTTCGACGTCCTCTCTGCAATTGCGACATTTTGAGACATAATTCTACCTGAGACGATTAAAGTAGTCGACTATAGGGCTATGACTGACTCTCTGAACTCGGCTAGAACGCCCTGTTTTTCTCGCTTGAACTTCCACCACACAATTTTTGAGGTCTGGTCTCATCACTTGCCTTTGTGATCTTTTCTGACTTGCCTCATGTAAACTCTTTTGTTGTGAGTTATCTTGAGTGTGTAATCTTGTGTGGCTTCTCTTCTTGTACTAGTTTACTACTGCTGCCACGAATAACTTGGATAACTTACTTAGCTACACATTTCTTTAAATAACTTGAATAACTTACTTAGCTACACAGTTCTTTAAATAACTTGAATAACTTACTTAGCTACACAGTTCTTTAAATAACTTGGATAACTTACTTAGCTACACAGTTCTTTAAATAAGTTGGATAACTTACTTAGCTACACAGTTCTTTAAATAACTTGGATAACTTACTTAGCTACACAGCTCTTTAAAAAACTTGAATAACTTACTCAGCTACACAGCTCTTTAAATAACTTGGATAACTTACTTAGCTACACAGTTCTTTAAATAACTTGGATAACTTACTTAGCTACACAGTTCTTTAAATAACTTGGATAACTTACTCAGCTACACAGTTCTTTAAATAACTTGGATAACTTACTTAGCTACACAGTTCTTTAAATAACTTGGATAACTTACTTAGCTACACAGTTCTTTAAATAACTTGGATAACTTACTTAGCTACACAGTTCTTTAAATAACTTGGATAACTTACTCAGCTACACAGTTCTTTAAATACAATGAATAAGGCAGATATCAGCAGACGACAAATTTATTGATAAGATATATCCTGGCTAATCTAGCCACATAGACACACATATTAATATTATCCAATACAAGTACCTCTATGTTCAGAATGAAATGAACTTTACAAAATGCATAGTACAGTAGAAAAATTACAAGTACCTCCTTCATCTACTAAGGCTCCAGGTTAACTCAGGTTTTTACCTCGTGGTCAGCCAATGACCAATAAGTTTCCTCGTGAAAAAGGCAGATATATGAAATGACTACAAAGTAACTTTATGTCACAGTGGATCTCAAACGAGTATGTTACACCTCAGCAATGCTTAATAATACGTATTGCAATCAACATGATATTAATCTTTTCGGAGTGTGGACATTATGAACATTTAATTGTGCTTAGACTTTATATAGAATCAACATTGAAGCCATATAATGGTTTTGGAAGGGGTGCGACCCTTTTTTCAAACGTTGTAACCGTTTTCTTTTAGATTTAAAAGATCTATTGCTATATATGTCTCAACTGATGTCTAGCTCCGATATTATTTCGAAATTTCGTTTATTTATCTGGATCCAGGTGCCCAGGTGAGAGACACGAAGGACTGCAGGACAAGAGATAGCCCACCTGCTTCATAGAAACAATGGTTTTATCTATGCTCTTTAGTGTCTCTAGGAGTTTCAATATTTGTAAACAATTGTCCCTGACCAGCTTGCTAGCTATTCCTTTTGCCTTCCAGCGGGTTTCGTACTTATGATTAATTTTTTTTATGATTTTTAGCGGCCCCCGAAAGGGGAATAGCTGCTATTAGTTTTGTGAGGTCTGTGTGTCCGTCCGTCTGTCCTGTTTAGATCTATGAAACTAGAAAAGGATTCGGACATCATGATATTTTAGATCATTCAATGTTGTGATGCAACGGTACTTTTTTCTTTTCCAAAAGTGAATCATTTAATTTTTAAAATTAACTATGCAAGTAGATTTAAAAACACAAAAACACCACTTTTAAATGAAAAACTTCAGGGGAGGTAAGTGTTTTAAATAAAGGTCACATACTTCTTCATTAATAACCCAAGCTTCATTCATAGATTCGCGCATCAGTACAAAAACATTGCATCTAATTGTAATGTCATAATGGCAAAAGTGTCAATAGATCATTTTAAAATATATTTTCCTTTTATTAACAAAATCATTTAATGAAATACTGATTCAGATGTTGTTTAAAAAAAAAGAATTTTGATACGAACCTTGCTTTAGTTGTCAGATTTAAAGGATAGGAAGAATTACTTTTATAGCGCGCAGTTTTGACCTATCCTTTTTTACACTTGACAGCAATCTAAATTAGACTAAACAGAGCCCATATCTAGATCTAGATTTAAATTTAATTGTATTAATAATTGAAACAAAATCTACATCTATGAATTATTAAGGCAGTAGCTTATCTTCTGACAGCTTAGGGGTGCAGATTTATGTATTAAGTATATGGTAGTATCACATTAAGAAGCGGATCGGACGCGAACAGCATAATGTACACTATTACCGATAGTCACTCACTTGGACTAGGCCTAGGTCTATTAATCCTGATCACATTGGGTCTAGTCATTTTAAGATTCAACGTGTAAAGTGAGACAATTCTAGTCTAGACCTACATGTCTTGTCCACTGATAGATGAAAGAAGAAGGTGAAGAAGAACGCCAACTAGCCGCTTAAGTCACCTCTCGGACGTTTCTTCAAATTATAAAGATAATTTTGTCCAATGTCTAAGGGAGGAGTTGAACTCGCGACATAGCGACGAAGGTCATAAAAGCATACCTCAACCATAACATATACTTTCCTGGTGATATTCTTTTCTCTTATTCCCAATTCTCTCATTCTTTCTCTCTCTCTACCTCTACTGCTCTCTTTCTCTTTCTCTCTCTCTCTTATCTTTCCTACTCTTTCTTGGTATAACTCCCTAGACTACTCTTAATTATTGTTTCATCTCTTTCCCATATTCTTGTACGAACTGTTTTGTCTCTCCGTCTCTCTCTCTCTCGCTCTCTCTCTCTCTCTCTCACATACACACACACATATTAATTAGTACATTTACTCTTGTTTTAAATATCCTGTGACAAATGCTTAAAGAAGAACTGTGACATGTCTGACACTGTCATGGATGTTGTTGGCTGGTCCCCTGTGATATTCATGCACCATTCTGAACGTGACACTGTCATGGATGTTGTTGGCTGGTACCCTGTGATGTTCATGCACCATTCTGAACGTGACACTGTCATGGATGTTGTTGGCTGGTCCCCTGTGATGTTCATGCACCATTCTGAACGTGACACTGTCATGGATGTTGTTGGCTGGTACCCTGTGATGTTCATGCACCATTCTGAACGTGACACTGTCATGGATGTTGTTGGCTGGTCCCCTGTGATGTTCATGCACCATTCTGAACGTGACACTGTCATGGATGTTGTTGGCTGGTCCCCTGTGATGTTCATGCACCATTCTGAACGTGACACTGTCATGGATGTTGTTGGCTGGTACCCTGTGATGTTTATGCACCATTCTGAACGTGACACTGTCATGGATGTTGTTGGCTGGTCCCCTGTGATGTTCATGCACCATTCTGAACGTGACACTGTCATGGATGTTGTTGGCTGGTCCCCTGTGATGTTCATGCACCATTCTGAACGTGACACTGTGTTATAGAGCAAGAAATTCTTTTTTTTTTCAATTCAACAATTAAACATTCCAATTCAAAAAGTGACATGGAACAAAGCTACAAGAAAAAGACTAAAGCAGTATGGGGTCGTCAATTAATAGCTTTAGTAAATTTTTTGATTTTAGACCTTGAAGCCACAGCTTGCAAATGAGCATTATGAAATACAAAAATAATGAAAAAGTAAAAGTTTTTTAGTTTTTGTTTTTATCTTAAGACCTTCTTGAAATGCACACATCTAGATTTAAATCTGTTAAGTTGATCTATCACTATCTTTCAGAGGCTGGGCCCGGGGCGAGTGTCATACGCGGGCCCGGGGCGAGTGTCATACGCGGGCCAGTGAGCCGCAACCGTGGACTCTACCGTACCACATCATTCACCCGGGATCGCCCTCTTCTAATGCTGTGGGCCTTAGTATTGTTACAGAACATACTACACTACGTAGTACTATTGTAGTTTGACTATTTAATGAACCAATATTAAAGTCATCTGCATGTAAACTTTTGCTTGTAAGATTTAGTTCTTAGTCCTCTAATATCGATTTATCGCCCTTAAGTCAACGTAACTAATGATTCTGAAACATTTTCCATGAAAAATCAACAAACGAGATAGTAATAATTTCTGCTGTCGCGCACCTTCCACTCTCAGGTACGGGGCTTGGGCTGTTGCCCCGACTTGCCTCTGCTACCTTTATCTCCTTCAATATAGTACTTTTACTTTAAAGTAAAACAGTTTGTAGTGATATAATAGTCTGGCAAACAAAAATCTGGTTAAAGCGGTTCAATATTTGTTAACGCTTAGAGACACGCTATATTGTTCTATAGAACTATTCCAAATGGATATTGATAAATGAAAAGCTTGGATCACAGACTTAAGTAGTTCGGAGACAAACCTTGATGTAAAAAGTAATGAACTGATCCTCTAGATATCGGGTTTGTTTCATGAGTCAGGCAGTTTTGAAATGGAATACCACAGACCCCACTGTTTGATCTTGATCGGTCATACTCTCTTCTCGTGATTTCTTTTCACTCTCTTTCTCTCTCTCTTTCTCTCTCTCTCTCTTTCTTTCTCTTTCTTTTCTATCTTTCTCTCTCTCTACCTCTACTGCTTTCTTTTTCTTTCTCTCTTATCTCTCCTATTCTTTCTCTTTCTTGGTATACCTCCCTAGACTACTTCTCTTAATTATTTTTCCATTTCATTCCTCCATATTCTTATACGAACTGTTTCGTCTCCCCCCACCCCCTTGTTTTTGTTAAATTGTCTTTTTTATTTTTACTAGCCTTGAAGTGCTATTTTTTTTTTAAGCCAAACACTTTCTGCCCGACCCCCCCCTCTCTCTCTATCTCTCAATATCTCACTCTCTCTCTCTCTCTCTTTCTCTCTCTCTCTCTCTCATGGTCTCACATTTTTAATAATATTATTTTTAGATATATAGTGTTTATCCCAATTTTTTTCCTTAACGGAACACTCTGAACATTCTGAGTATTTGGCGGAACACTTTGCTTATTTATTTAGAGATATTTATCCACCTACTAGTTAATTATCTCCAGTAGTTGGTGGAACACCTAATCAGGCCACGCGAAACACTAGGGTTCCGCGGATCATAGTTTGGGAAACACTGTATAGTTGTATTTATCGTCTTCTAGTTTTTCCCCACAACGTAGGCTATACAGTTGCTTAATACAATCCCATCATGAGGGTTTCACTATTAGATGATTATGTTTACTTCTTAACATTGAAGGTTTCACTATTAGATGTTTGATGTTGACGTACTGAGCATTTAAAGTAAAAGGGCCGGCCTTAGGCATAAGCAAGTTAGGCAGCCACCTAGAGCCTACGATTGGTGGGGGATTCGCACGACTCAGAACAACTTTTGTAGAGAAGATATAGCTAAACTAAACAATGTTATTGTTGCAGTACTCTAGTTTTTTTTAACCTTTTTTAGCTGTTTATTTTTTTATTTTTAGCGGCCCCCTAAAGGGGAAAAGACGCTATTAGTTTTGTGTCTGTCCTTCTGTCCGTCCCGTTTAGTTCTCAGAAACTAGAAGAGAAAATGAAAATCGGACTGATATTTTAGATCATTCAAATTTCTGATGCAAAGGCTACTTTTTTCTTTTCTGAAAGCGAAAAATCTAATTTTTAAATCAATTATGCAAGCAGTTTTTTTTTCATAAAATATACTATTTTTTTTATAACTATTCACTATTAATAGTAAAAAACACTGGAGGCTTTTTAGTAAGGGAGATGACTATTTACCATTTTTTAACACGTTTATGCAAATGATTTGAGATTTTTGGTCAAAAAATATTTTTTTTTACAATTGTATTGCTAAGTTATGTAAATTCTGTCATATTAATTACTTGATTTACAAAAAAATGTTAACTTTTTTTTAAAAGAGAAAAAATCTATTTAGTATGCAAATAAGTTGTGCTGGCCACATGACACCCTCCTTGTTAACCGTTGGCCAAAGAAACAGAGGACCACATGGTCTGAATGGAATCTTTAGAAGATAATGTTCACATCCTATGTGATTAGAGGAGGAAGATCACTATTTGGACATTACGAGTTTCAATATGAGAAGACCACACTTCTCTTTCTTTATGCCATTAATTATTCCTCTAATAACTTTCACCATAAATGATTAACCAATAGAAGTCAAAATGTTGATCTGATGCCTCTACAAATACAAGAATTCTGGAAGAATAGTATCATAATAGTTTTAAGGGTTGGAAAAGGGGGGGTGCCTTTTGTTTTTGAAACATTACGTACAGCAGTGAGTGTGTGTTTTTGTTTATGAAACATTACGTACAGCAGTGAGTGTGTGTTTTTGTTTATGAAACATTACGTACAGCAGTGAGTGTGTGTTTTTGTTAATGAAACATTACGTACAGCAGTGAGTGTGTGTTTTTGTTTATCAAACATTACGTACAGCAGTGAGTGTGTGTTTTTGTTAATGAAACATTACGTACAGCAGTGAGTGTGTGTTTTTGTTTATCAAACATTACGTACAGCAGTGAGTGTGTGTTTTTGGTAATGAAACATTACGTACAGCAGTGAGTGTGTGTTTTTGTTAATGAAACATTACGTACAGCAGTGAGTGTGTGTTTTTGTTAATGAAACATTACGTACAGCAGTAAGTGTGTGTTTTTGTTTATGAAACATTACGTACAGCAGTGAGTGTGTGTTTTTGTTAATGAAACATTACGTACAGCAGTAAGTGTGTGTTTTTGTTAATGAAACATTACGTACAGCAGTGAGTGTGTGTTTTTGTTTATGAAACATTACGTACAGCAGTGAGTGTGTGTTTTTGTTAATGAAACATTACGTACAGCAGTGAGTGTGTGTTTTTGTTTATGAAACATTACGTACACCAGTGAGTGTGTGTTTTTGTTAATGAAACATTACGTACAGCAGTGAGTGTGTGTTTTTGTTAATGAAACATTACGTACAGCAGTGAGTGTGTGTGCCTTTGTTAATGAAACATTACGTACAGCAGTGAGTGTGTGTTTTTGTTAATGAAACATTACGTACAGCAGTGAGTGTGTGTTTTTGTTAATGAAACATTACGTACAGCAGTGAGTGTGTGAACTCGAGAATGTTCCGCCACTAAGATGCTATCTCTCGCACACACCGGCGTACACGCTATTGTCATTAAGAAACTTTAGAGCATTGACCAAGTCACATCCTCCTATCTCAGCGTTTGATCTATGAATTAGAACGTCCGGACAATAACCGCGGATAGAAAGGGTGGACATCGATCTGCGTTTATTGATCACTGTTGATTCTCAATAGTTTCTTTAGGTCTATTGATTAAAATTGAGAGCTACTGTGTGTGTGTTAATGTGACTGTTAAATTCTATTAGAAGCCATTGTCCCCGAGTCAGAAGATTTAGCATGAAAACTTCCCGTGACAACGCACAAATAGCACTGAACTACAAAAAGATCTCGCACCTGACAATAGAGTTGTCTACCAGGAACTCTCTTCAAAGTTTTCTTATTGAAGTCTGCGCATGTCAGTAGTATTTTTTCCTTGGGTTATAATGCATGTTATATCAGTGATGCCCAACCTACTTTGACCAATTTTAATTTCCGACACTCGCGGGCCACATGAACGAAAAGGTACAAAAAGTAAATTGACCTAAAACTATTTGTAATAGAAGCTTTGAATCTAGTACTTAATTAATGGGATATTTGAAGTTAACCTTCTTTTAAGCTTCAGAGAAATGCTTCATTTCTCTACTTAAAATGTGAGCAATATTGTATCTAGCTTCACCACTGACTCATTTTCTTGTCTCTTTTTGGTGAATATTCCCATTTATCTTCCAATCTCTAGGCGTAGTTAAACGAATCAAGAATACCGTCATATTTTTACTTTAAAATCTGTTTATATATTGTTTGTTTTTAAAACAGCCACACTACTGACCGAAATCAGATATATTGGTTTATTATCATTTTCTACAAAAAATAAAAATCCCTTCACTTGTCCTGGTAGATTCCACATTCAGGGTCCCATTTTATAAATGCACAAATGTTAAAGGTCATGGTACCAATCCGTCAGAGAAAGACTGAAGCCATAACAAAGGTAAAGATACATTTTTCAACCTTTTTTTTTCTTTTTGGAGGGTGATTTTCTACAATTTGTGCCGACATATCGGCGGGCCGGATGGAACCACCTCGCGGGCCGAATCTGGCACTGTGTTATACCATCTACTACGATATTTACTGAAAGAAGAACCATGCCACTTAATCGTGAAGAGCTCGCGATATTGCTGACCACGACTTCGCTGTTAACCATTCTTTCTAATCAATCTTGACCTGACTGTCCAAAGCTTTATAATCTTTTCTGTATATGAAGTTAATAGACTGCTTTCAAAAACAATACATTCTTATGTCCCACAATTTGCTGGATTCCTTCGGGCACATTTAAAAAAATAACATGCTGATCCTTTGTCGATTATTAACCTAAGTCAATGTTTCCCAAACTTTTTCTGTAACGAGCACTTCACACATTTTGGAGAATTTAGTGTAAGACTGATTATTTTTTTTTTTTTGGTTGGATAATTTGCTAACTGTTTAAATAAATTGTAATTATCAAGCCATATTTTACATTTAGCATTATTATAAACATAAGACGTAGACATGCTTTGAATGGTAATGTACGTGTATGTATGCTTAAAGAGCATATGCTCTTGATATCAGGCACGATATTCATAAGCTGAATTCTAATACCTGGTGTGACGTCATGTTTTCTATTTTGTTGCAGATTAATTTTAAAAAATCCTGCTACATACAAACTCGTAAAAAACCGAAGTTTCCAACTATTGTGATACTCTCCAGACAAACTTGACCAGCAAATATCTTTTAATGGTAGCTTTGTTTTGAAAATTAGAGTCAGAAACTAGATCAGTTCAAAGTTCATAGTGGTGTTGTTTTATTTTGTTTCCGTTACCCGAGAAGAGCTAATAAAATACATTTTAATTTTATTTTCATTTACATGTAGAGATAAAAGTTAATTGTCCCAATAGTTCGTGGAAGACATGGCCCTAAACCACACTACGTGGAGAGAGATGCTGACCAAGAAATCTATGGACAGCGAAAAAACACGGGCTTCAGCTCTGTAAGAAAAACGTACCATATAAAAAATGGCCAGCTTCTATACCACTAAAGCGAAAGCCACCTTAACTTGCGATATTTGTGGACAGGGGTGTCCCCCCTGAAATAGGGCTCCACAGTTACACGAAAAAGTGTTCTACGAGATGAACCATAGTCGTTACGGCGGCTGAAGGAGGCCAACATAGTCAGGCCTCGCGGAACACAGTTTGGGAAACACTGCGATGGTGGTTGTGAGTTAAAGAACTTCAAGTCAATTGAAAGAAAACTAGAGTCCTAATTGGCCTCTAAAAAAGATCAGATCAGCTTGTTGGTCTCACGTTATTACTATATTTAGAAATGTCAATCATTTTCTAATGTACAACTCATATGATGTACAAAAGTAACTATTTTATGGGGAAATAGGGACATTATGCAGAGTACTGCAGAGACCATAGTCCCTCAGTAAGTAAGCCAGATTCTTATATTTCGTATCGTTAAGGGATTAAAGAATGACTGATATCAGTAGCTAAAAAAATAAAATATAAAAAAACAACATATGTGTTTTGTTATAAAACAGTGCAATGCAAACTGATATGACTGCACATTAAGAGCTCTCTAAGTGTCCATGGTACAAAGACCTGCAATCTTCTGTAAGCATGACCAAAAGTTAAGATGAAGCCAAACCATGACTACCATAGAAGAAAAACAAACTTCAAACCCCTGAACTTCAGAGACTTTTCACTCATACAATATATGTGTGCATACATAATAAGCTCATTATTCCTCGACTGGTCTTTTCAAAGACCTACGACTAATTAATATATGCAGGCCACGCCTATGATCCTCTTCCGGGACTTTAGCCTCGCTTTGAACTTTGAAGCAGACGAAATATTTTTTTTAACTGTGTTAGCGCCCAACGTAAGGGGAAAAGCCGCCATTTGTTTTATGATGTCTGTTTGTCCTTTCCTCTGTCTCGTTTAGATTTCAAAAACCAAAAGCTAAAGAAAATGTGATTCTTTTATTTTATTTACAACATTATACAATTTATTATTATGTTTATTTCATATGTGAATTTTCTTTACCTTGAGAACACCAATCCTCCTTTTAAAAAAAATATATATTCACTTTTAGCTTATTGTTTCGTACGAATTCTCTAGGGAGTATACTAATATAAATAAAGGACCAATTAAAAAAAATACATATTAAAAACACCTGTTAACAAAGAAAACATTGGTTGACTTTAGGGGTTACGGTTAATAATATATCTTTACTTACAGTGGATATGCTTTTGATGTAAAAATGCTAAAATGTCTTATCAGAGAAAAATACACACACATACACACACAAACACGAATGTTGCTTTGTTTTCTAGTACTACACATTATTGGACTATTTACTTGCGACCTGGGGGTGAAGCGCAGACTCGACAACCAAAGGTTTACACTCATCACAGTCCAAAGCAAACAGCTTGAGCAAATAGCTATCAAATTACCACCTCCTCCATCTTCTTTGCATTCTTACTTCTTTCTCAAGACCTAAGCAGTAGGTCTAAGTGTGACTCAAAACCTAAGCAGTAGGTCTAATTGTGACACAAAACCTAAGCAGTAGGTCTAATTGTGACACAAAACCTAAGCAGTAGGTCTAATTGTGACTCAAGATCTAAGCAGTAGGTCTAATTGTGACTCAAGATCTAAGCAGTAGGTCTAATTGTGACTCAAGATCTAAGCAGTAGGTCTAATTGTGACTCAAGATCTAAGCAGTAGGTCTAATTGTGACTCAAGATCTAAACAGTAGGTCTTATTGTGACTCAAGATCTAAGCAGAATGTCTAATTGTGACTCAAGATCTTAACAGTAGGTCTAATTGTGACTCAAGATCTAAGCAGTAGGTCTAATTGTGACTCAAGACCTAATCAGCATGTATAATTATGGCTCCAATATTGTGAAAGTATAGTACACTCGATTGAACTTGTCTGGGTTTAAAAGAACTAGAGCTAGGTTATGTGTCGGCGGCTTGAACAAATAGTACTGTTTCGTTTTTCCATAACCATTGTAAGTCTCTGATCACCTTATAAAGTTAAGCCTTTCACTGGCCATCACATGTCAACTTTGTAATTTAATAGTTGTTTTAACTTAGTTATAGTTAATACCAAGTGTGTGTGTGTGTACGTGTGTGTTGATCTTATCTTCTTATCTTATATAATACAGACGTTACTTCAAAAAAGAAGATGATTACGTCCTACGCGTCATGCATTTAGTCATGCATATTAACCAATGACTTAAATTCTGTCAAGTTACTGGTTTTCCTGGCTAGCTCAGGCAACCCATTCCATGCTCTAATAGCACTAGGGAAGAAGGAGTATTTGTACAAATTTGTCCTAGCATATGGGACGAGGAATGTGCCTTTATCTTTGTGTCTTTCAGAGTATTTTATTAAATTTTGTTTTTGTATTTGAAGATTGTGGTTCAGTGTTTTATGTATTATTGCTACTTTACTTTTGAGTCTTCTGTCCTGAAGGCTTTCTAAATTTAGTGATTTTACTAAAGGTGTTACTCTAGTCAAATGTGAATATTCGTTTGTTATGAATCTCACTGCTCTATTTTGTGTCTGTTCCAGTTTCTTAATGTTTTCTTGAGTTTAGGGGTCCCAAATAGAGGATGCATATTCTATTATTGGCCTAACCAAGGTTAAATAACATTTTATTTTTATTTTCTTATTTGATTTATAGAAATTGCTTTTAATAAACCTTAATGCTTTGTTTGATTATTTTATAGTTTCATCAATATGGGGATTCCATGACAGTTTTTCATTTATTATAACACCTAGGCCTAGGTATTTTGCGTTTTTAGTTTGTCTTACTGGTTTACCATGAATAAGATAAGTGGAATTAATTTGTTTTAGTTTTTTTTAGTTACTCTTAATAACTGACATTTTTCTGGGTGGAAAGACATGCTCCAATTTGATTCCCATTTCTGTAATTCATTTAATTCTCTTTGTAAAATTTCTGTATCTTGTGTTGTTTTTATTGATCTATATATTATGCAATCGTCTGCGAATAATCTGACTTTTGTTCCTGAACTAATGCAATTTGGTAAATCGTTTGTGTAAATTAAAAATAGTACTGGAACTAAGACTGTTCCTTGAGGTACGCCTGAGTTTACTGTTATTGGTGTTGATTTAGAGCCATTTATTATTATAGTTTGTTCTCTCCCTATGAACTAAATGTGTGTGTTTGTGTGTGCGTGTGCTAACCAACTCTTCTCTGACGTATAACAGGCTGAGCCCGACAACAATTGAGTCTTAAGAACAATGTTCAAGTATTTTAAAGTTTGCTTTTCGGATAAGATTTAATGCATCAAATTCAACTCAAATAAACAACAGCACAGAACTTAGCATAATACAACCGTTGTTCATGGTATAATATACAAAAATATCACCTTCAATCACTGATCTAACCTCAGCACTAAAGGTAAAGATATGATCTGGACAAAGAAACAAAAAAAAAGTATCCAGATATGGCATAGTGTTCTGTGTTATATAAACATTTTTACACTTTTTTCTTTCTTTATTGAATATTGTGTTTTATGAGATTCATTATGTAATTGCTTGAACAAAAATGTTTTGATTGGCTTTGATTAAAAAATAATTAAGTTCAATGCCAGAGGGAACAAAAGAAATTTCCGGTCGTCAGGAGACAATAAGATTTGGACGGTTGTAAACGGCCAGGCGTGTGCGCCTGTTTGTTATGTTTGTGTTTGTTTTGTGTGTGTGTGTGTGTGTGTGTGTGAAAAGATCGATCTTTAATGTTTCGTCAAAATAAAACTATTTCAGCCTGACATTCAATTAAAGAGAAATAAGACCGATCAGTTCATCTTGACATTCACTTAAAGAGAAATAAGACCGATAGTTCATCTTGACATTCAGTAAAAGATATTAAGATCGATCAGTTCATCTTGACATTCAGTAAAAGAGATTAGGACCGATCAGTTCATCTTGACATTCAGTAAAAGAGACTGATCAGTTCATCTTGACATTCAGTAAAAGAGACCGATCAGTTCATCTTGACATTCAGTGAAAGAGATTAAGACCGATCAGTTCATTCTGACTTTGAAACATTATATTTGCCTTCAACACAAATTCTAAGTTGATCGGAGATTCGAACCATCACGTCTCGCCCACTCCACCAGGCGCCGCACGTTATCATGTCAGGTAGGCCTACATTCCTCCGTTACAATATTCTTGACCGACTCTGACATTAAACGCGCTCACAAACATGCGGCCTTACGAACTGAGAAGCACGATTTAATGGATGGTTGCGAGGCCCTTCTTCTAATTTTTTCTTACAATTGCAACTATTACAATTAATTAAATCATTATACCAACAGTTGGCATACAACATGCATAGGAAGCAAGTCTAACGCCAGTGAGTTAAAGTTACGTCCATCGTATGATAGGCCTGCACTAGCTATGCTAAACTTTAAGTCCCACATCTTCAATAGCCTGTGACGAGCCGTGACTGATAGTGATATGCTTAATGTAAATTGCGAGGCCCCTGCAAGGCTTGGGGCCCAATTGGCGCAATCGGTCAAATGGGCCTAAAGCCGGCCCTGGTTACAAAGACAGTTTGTGTGGAAACACAAACTCAAAACATCGACCCTCGAAGTGGTAGGCTCGGGTAGGTAATAAGCCAGGTTTCAATATTTTTTTAGAAAGAATATCAGAAACTATGAACTACAAACTATCTACATCTATAACTCTATCTCGTCGATACAAAAAGAAGAGACATGTCTGTGTTGATACTGTTGTATTGTTAGCTCGACTATCGACAGGATAGCACAGAATACGGAGATTTACTAATGTTATTATTACAGTGTTAATATTTATATGCATTCAATGAAGTGATAGTTGCGAAGATTTAGTTCAGTGTGACTCTAGGTTAGTTAGTGTTATCAAATGATTATTTAATTGATTTAATTATTTTTTAAAGGGCCAATCTCATTCAAGGCCTCAAGGAAGAAAATGTTTCCTTTTGTTAATTATATGTTTAGAAGTGCTTGTAAATGTATACCTAAACATTGCTTATTAATTGTTGCTACAAATTAATATTTCACTTATAAACAGAATTTTTAGATTTATCTTTTTTTGAAACAAAAGTAAACTTTTTTTTTTCAAAATATAACTTACATGACTGAAAATATATAACTTAGTCATACAATTTGTTTGAATATATAAATGTGCATAAATGTACTATTACATGGTGAGACATGGTGAAACATTGACTAAATTGTCTTTAATGGTTTTTTTTCCCTATTAATAGTGAAAAGTTGTAAACATGTATTCTTATAATAAAAACTGCCTGCATATTTAATTTTAATAATTAAACTTTTCGCCGTTGCATTGGAACTTTGGAAGGTCTAAAATATCATCATGTCGGCATTTTCAATATCTTTTCTTGTTTCTGTGATCTTAACGGACGGACGGACAGACAAACTACACAAAACCATTTGCGCCTATTCCCCTATGGATGCCACTGAAAACATTCACTTTTTTAAACTTCTAATTTTGTTGGTTTGTTTGTATGTTTGTTACTGTTTGCTGTGAAAACTTTGGATGTGTTTGAGGTTATATTATATTGGCTCTTCTTTGATGTATTCAAAACTTATTTGTTCTGTTTTCCATTGAATTCTGAGGCACAAATAAAAATTCTACATAATTTGGCTAAACATCAATTTATTTTTTCAATTAATAGCAGTATTTAGCTCAGTATTTCTCTGCCATGCACCATTCTCAATTTTCAATTTTTTTACATTTTTTTTGGGGGCTGAGAACGAAAAAAATAATTAAAAGGCGATTGGAGAAGAATTTTCTGTTTCTGAACAAAACCCCAAATTGTACATTGGAGAGCAAGCGTGTAACAATATCTCCTAATCTTCCTCTTTTCATTTTCTTCAATGTTTTTTTTTAAAACTTATCTCCTGGTAGATAGACATCGCCGCCACCTTTCTCCACGTCACTTTCTCTTCTTTTCTATCATATGTTTTATGACTTTGCAAAGAAAGTAAACGGGATTTTAGAAATCTGTGAGTAAACATTGAGCAGATTACTAGGATTAGCTTTTACTGTAAAGTAAGTTCCCCTTTTAGAGCTATAGGGCAGGGCAGATGGTGTTAAGCTCATCTGTTTCTGTGGCCTAACGAGGGTGTCATGTGGCCAGCACAACGACCAACGGCCTTTACTTTTCTCCAACTAAGTCAGGTACCCGTTAGAGCTGGGTGAACTCAGAGGCGCCCAAGAATCCCGAAATTAAAAATCCCAGTCTTCGAACCGTAGACCATGGTTCGGAAGTCAAGCGCTTTACCACTTAACCATCGCGCCTTCAATTTTTACCGTAGAGAACTAAAATAGCAACATTGAATACTTGGATTTAACTATAGTGTCCTTTACGTTTAAGGACACTATCATTCAACTCTATAGAGTCTGATTTTCTTATTTCTTATTATATGTGAACCTTTAAAAATATGAATACATTATTTGTAAATCTAATGCTTTCTACGTAAATTCAACGACTTGGAGTCACTAACTATTAGAACCGCCATATGATTTTAACAAGCTTCTGTAAGTTTGAATTATTTGTCTTCTTATCACTTCTGCAACTAAATTGGTAGAAAAGATACAAAACTGCTAGACCTCGAGGTACAACCGATGGGTCAATCCTCTAGGTGTGAAAAAAACAAGGAGAATAGTCAATCCATAAGTACCTTTAATTCGGAAACTTTTACAGTATTGACGCACATAAAATCATTGAAATCTGACAAGGAATAAACCTATGCCCCCTCGGTGTCAGTATCAGGAACAAATCTTCGTTTCAGTTCTTTAAAATCACAACGTCTCATCAATGTTGTCAGTACTGAATAAGAGAGGTTTCACTTGTTCGTCCATTGTTCATGATTCTGACCACTTCCGCCCTTTAGGAAGTACTCTAGGTCTGACAGCGCAGTTGTGGGATGAAGCGCGTGACGTATGAGGCCTGCTCGTGCACGGAACTTCCGGCTGCACTCTGGGAATGATTCAGTAGCTGATGCGGCTTATGATATATTTTCTATCTACATTATGGCGCAGAGTGATTCAAATGGAAGTAGCTGACTGTGCGGCACTGTAACCAAGTAAAGTAAGTAGCTTTTTAACAAGCTAAAAAAGTAGCTAAAGTAAGCAGCTGAAGGAAGCAGCGAAAGCCAACACCTAAATAATTGTCAGTCAAATGAAAGTGTTCAGTCAACTATGGTATTTTTGTTCTCTAAATAACAGACCTATGCCTAAAAACCTTTGACCTAGAATGAACTTATGTCACGTCTGGTAGCTTGTTCCTCTCACACTGGTTAGTATCAAGTAAAACTACAGAGAGTAGCTACATATTCTTTGGCAGAGGTTCTCACAGCCTTGTGCTGAGGTTCTTGTTAAAGTTAGAATTTCAGGTTCAGAAGACATTCAAACAAAAATATGATGAAGAAAGTCTACTCATACAAACACAGGGTCGGTTTTAAGTATGTGAAGGCCCCAGAGCTGAAATCTTGTGGAGGCCCCAGAGCTGAAATCTTGTGGAGGCCCCAGAGCTGAAATCTTGTGGAGGCCCTTACACTTTTACGAAAACTAATAAAATCCAGTTCCTAATAAAGCTGGTAGGCTATATTTAAATTTTCCTGACGTCATTTTAGTTTGAACACGTTGTATGCAAAATAGGCACACTCGACTCCAAATGTTGTTTTATTCAATAAGGAGTGCACCTCCTTTGTAGAAGTTTTAGCACACGTATATTTTTCAAATCATTAGGGGAACTGTTATGGAGACGAGTTTTATTTTTGCAAAGCTCACTTTAAAGACTACATGCAATAGTGGAACAATACAAAAAATGAATAAGAAATTGTAGACCACCAGCTTCTTCATAAAGGAAGAATGTTTTTTTTGTCATTGTTACCTTTTTCTTTCCTTTAACCTTGATTTTTTTCCCATTTCTTATTATTTCTATGTTTTCTATCTTTTATTTTCTTGCCTAGTTTAATCTTTTCTTCCTTGCTACTTTCTTTTTCTTTCTTTCTTTGTTTAGTTTATATTTTGTATCTTCTTAATATGTTAAATGTGAGTTCATTCACTACTACATTATACGCATCCCACATATTTTCTAATTATCAAAGCGTCATGACCAGGGATGTGATGAGTGACGTCACGAACAGGGATGTGATGAGTGACGTCATGATCAGGGATGTGATGAGTGACACCATGACCAGAAATGTGATGAGTGACGTCATGACCAGGGATGTGATGAGTGACGTCATGACCAGGGATGTAAAGAGTGAAGCCGTGACCAGGGATGTAAAGAGTGACGCCGTGACCAGGGATGTAAAGAGTGACGCCGTGACCAGGGATGTGATGAGTGACGTCATGACCAGGGATGTAATGAGGGACGTCATGACCAGGGATGTAAAGAGTGAAGCCGTGATCAGGGATGTAAAGAGTGACGCCGTGACCAGGGATGTAACGAGTGACGTCATGACCAGGGATGTAAAGAGTGACGCCGTGATCAGGGATGTAAAGAGTGACCAGGGATGTAAAGAGTGACGCCGTGACCAGGGATGTAAAGAGTGACGCCGTGATCAGGGATTTAAAGAGTGACGCCGTGACCAGGGGTGTAACGAGTGACGCCGTGACCAGGGGTGTAACGAGTGACGTCATGACCAGGGATGTAAAGAGTGACGCCGTGACCAGGGATGTAACGAGTGACGTCATGACCAGGGATGTAAAGAGTGACGCCGTGACCAGGGATGTAACGAGTGACGTCATGACCAGGGACGTAACGTATATATTGGTGATTTCGTGAGACGAAACTTGTTTTATTGCCATCCATAGACTTGTACTATCTCGCTGAGACCATTCACCAGTAGGACCAGAAAATCAATAAGAAAAAGTTCATTCAGTGCATTGGTTCCCTTTGCATAGCTCTTTAGTCCATTAGTTTAGTTGACCAATTCCCTTCACACAGCCTTTAGACCAGTAGTTACGTTGACCAAATCCCTTCGCTTAATTCTTTAGTCCATAAGTTTAGTTGACCAGTTCCCTTCACTTAACCATTTTGACTTGTACTTTTATTTGCCAGTTCCCTACACTTAGCCATTTGGACTGGCAGCTATATTGGCTAGTTCGCATCACTTAGCCATTTGGTATGGAAGTTGTGTTTTCCAGTTTCTTTCACATTGCTCTTTGGTCTAATAGCATTACTAATAGTTAGGCTGACTAGTTCGGACAGGAAGGGCTCGTTAGCCATGGCTGCCTACCCACCTAGGAGAAGGAAAACTCTGAATTCAAACCTCTGTTGCCTTGCAGCTATACCCAATCATAGGAAAGGCTTCGGGAGTCAACCCTGAGGAAAAATCAGGAGCTGGCGACCCTAAGGCAGTTTGCAGCACCCAGTGCTACACTCTGGCAGAACCTGCGACGCCGCTGACCCCAAACTGTATCGGCACTGCCGTTCCTTTGGATACATCAGCTGCGTGGAGTGGGGGGAACTGATGTGTGGGCGACATCGTTCCGACCACAACTTATGGCCAGGCATTCATCTTATTTTCATGAGATGATCCATAGTCGCTTCACGACTGAAATATGCTGATTAGTTAATTTCAAGTAATTCTTTGGTTCGAAACGAGTTCCTTTCGCTTAACTCTTTGGTTCAAAACGAGTTCCTTTTGCTTAACTCTGGTTCAAAACGAGTTCCTTTCGCTTAACTCTTTGGTTCAAAATGAGTTCCTTTCGCTTAACTCTTTGGTTCAAAATTAGTTCCTTTTGTTCTTTTGGTTCAAAGCGAGTTCCCTTCACTTACCCATCGGCTATTCTATCCAAAAGCACAATTGTACTGTTCATGTTATCCTTTCACTTGGCCGTGTAGTCTGGTGGCCTTCTGAAAAGACTCCTGTCCTTTTGATTGGTTCCCTTTAAATACATCTTTTGTTTGGTTCCAGGGATATTATTTTGTTGGAAACTTTATATTTATAATTGTGATCACAACCAGCGGCTAAACACTTCAATTACTTGCTAATTACCAATTGACAATTTTTGAGTGCAGAAATTCATGTATATCATAAATAATTTAAACTGAAACGTTATGCAAAGTTTAAATAATTCACAGTGTATTTGAATGTTGCAAAAGACATGTACAAGAGTTAAGTGTGATTGAATCACTCAGTGATGTTGTGATGACATGTAGAGCTAAGTGTGATTGAATCACTCAGAGATATTATGATGACATCTAGAGCTAAGTGTGATTGAATCACTCAGTGATGCTGTGATGACATGTAGAGCTAAGTGTGATTGAATCACTCAGTGATGTTGTGATGACATGTAGAGCTAAGTGTGATTGAATCACTCAGTGATGTTGTGATGACATGTAGAGCTAAGTGTGATTGAATCACTCAGGGATGTTGTGATGACATGTAGAGCTAAGTGTGATTGAATCACTCAGGGATGTTGTGATGACATGTAGAGCTAAGTGTGATTGAATCACTCAGTGATGTTGTGATGACATGTAGGAGCTAAGTGTGATCGAATCAATAGTTGTTTTTGTCTCTACTACAAGATGGAGACTAAACCCTTGACATGTCCCTAATTCTCAATCAAAACGAACGTTGCAACCAGGAGCCATCACAATGAAGTCCTGTCTGAGGGTATTTGTAATATGACATCAATTTACAGGGGAAACAACCTCTTTCTAAAATCAATGTGAAATAAATGTCTTCACTAAACAGAGAACAAGTATTTAGGCTGGGCTGATTGTACAGTTAGTTGTTTTTATAGTTTGAAAGAAATATGAGAAATGTTATTATGACAAATAATGTTTAAATTATGAGGAGTATAGTAGTTCTTTATGCATTGAAATATCGAACACTAACATGTACACATGTATAGTAACTTTACACAGAACCACATATCTCTTAAATTATAATGCAAGATTCAGTAAAGGAATATAAAAGTAACTAAATAATATGAACAATAAAATATGAAGAAAAAAAAATATATCTAAACCATCCAATGATCACGATTATAATTTATTTAATTGAAATCGAAATAAATCATTTTGCGTAGAAGGTAATAATATTTAAACATACGTCTACACCAGAAGACAAAAGATAACTTAATGATCTTATCTTATCTTATATAATACAGACGTTACTTCAAAAAAGAAGATGATTACGTCCTACGCGTCATGCATTTAGTCATGCATATTAACCAATGACTTAAATTCTGCCAAGTCACTGGTTTTCCTGGCTAGCTCAGGCAACCCATTCCATGCTCTAATAGCACTAGGGAAGAAGGAGTATTTGTACAAATTTGTCCTAGCATATGGGACGAGGAATGTGCCTTTATCTTTGTGTCTTTCAGAGTATTTTATTAAATTTTGTTTTTGTATTTGAAGATTGTGGTTCAGTGTTTTATGTATGATTGCTACTTTACTTTTGAGCCTTCTGTCCTGAAGGCTTTCTAAATTTAGTGATTTTACTAAAGGTGTTACTCTAGTCAAATGTGAATATTCGTTTGTTATGAATCTCACTGCTCTATTTTGTGTCTGTTCTAGTTTCTTAATGTTTTCTTGAGTTGAGGGGTCCCAAACAGAGGATGCATATTCTATTATTGGCCTAACCAAGGTTAAATAACATTTTAGTTTTATTTTCTTATTTGATTTATCGAAATTTCTTTTAATAAATCCTAATGCTTTGTTTGATTTTTTTGTAGTTTCATCAATATGTGGATTCCATGACATTTTTTCATTTATTATAACACCTAGGTATTTTTCGTTTTTAGTATGTGTTACTGGCTTGCCATGAATAAGATAAGTGGAATTAATTTGTTTTAGTTTTTATGTTACTCTTAACAACTGACATTTTTCTGGGTGGAAAGACATGCTCCAATTTGATTCCCATTTCTGTAATTCATTGATCGTTTAGTTTAAACAATTTCTGAACGATTTTGGCAATGAAATCTCTTCCTACTGAATAAAATAAAAAGAAGAACTTCACAATCTCCCAGAATTTAATTGGAAACAATATCGGTGGTGGGTATCAATCGAACAAAACGTTATGAGACTGGAATAGACCAAAAGAGGCGAAAACAAAAACAAAGTTTTATAACAGAACATAATACATTAAATCCTTTATTGTCGGAAAACAATGAAATGCAATGTACTATAATTATAAATACAAAATAGATTACTATAAATATACAGGGCCGGTCTTACGCCACTGCAACCTATGCAGCCGCAGTGGGCCCCGCACTTTCATAGGCCCCGCGCGATGCGAATTCTAGGTGTAATTTATTAAATTAAACCATTTAACTTATTATTAAAAGGTTTCCAGGAATTCTCCTACAATTAAAAATATAAGAAAAAGTCATGAAAATGTCCTGAGACTATTAAAATCTTCTGAAAACTCAATTGTCATTTCGGGGTGTCATTCAATATGGAAAACGCCAATCCTATTCGCTAGTCGATTTAAAATCTAAAATGCAAATCTGAATGTTTATCTTCTTTTTGTTTGGAAAACTACTATCTACTGTAGATGGCTCGTAAAGTTAATTTGACACTGATTTTGTACTTAGTAAAGAATGAATAAAATTCAAAGACGAATTTATTTTTTAACACAAAATCTTATTTTTCACTTATTATCCTTATCACAACCCAAATTAGGCCCCGCGCAATCCGTTTCGCATAGGACCCCGCAACCTGTAGGACCGGCCCTGTAAATATATACCACATAACTAAGTGCATGTACCTCAAGTACGGGTATACCTGGCAGTGGGACAGTTTTGAATGGAAACGCACTAATTTGGACGTACATATGTTGATGTACAGTCTTCAACATGTGTCGCAAAGATTTTTAAGGTAATATAGTTCGTGATACTGTTCTTAAATCAGTTATCTTCTCTTGCGAATGCATCAATTTCTTAATCTTCGCTTTCGCGCCATTTATTCCCATCCCTTGAACTTAGCAACAAGTCAATCCGGGATTCTCTGATCGTCTGCAAACAACCGTCCGTGTACATCCTCAAGTTTTAATCATTTTTCTTAATCTAAATATACAAATAGGCACACATTCTTCAAAGATTAGGGTTACAAACCGTCCGGCAAAAGTAGGGCATGTCCTCTTTTTTTGGGGGGTTGTGTCCTCCATCCGGCAAGCATTAGCCTAAATTATGAAAATTTTCTGTTGTTTACTGTGATGGCGTATTGATAAGAAATCCTTCATATCTGCTGGTATAAACAAACAATAGTACTCATACAGTAAGGAATAATTGATACTTTTTAAAAATAAATTCGCTTCTTGAACAGGTTCTCCTATATTCTCTATTGAAAAGAACCTGTTACTTAGAGCTCTCGAAGGTCTATGATTTTTACAAAGCATATATCAACTCACTCTGTCTGTCTGTCTGGCCAAAAGTTTGTATACGTTATTTCTCCGACACCCAATCTCGGATCAAGCTGACATTTTGCACAAATATTTCTTTTACCTGACAACACAAGAATCAATAAAAAAAAAATTTGTTATATATAAATCTTTTCATGGCTCAACCATTCCTGACTCCATCAAGAAGTCACGGAAAGATCACTCTTTTATTTCTGCAAGTCGGACTAGAGCAACCCCCACGTAACTTTAGCAGCGAAAAAAAAAAAGAGGGGGAGAACAAGTAATACTTACCCGTCACTAAATAGCAGGGCTGGACCCAACTAGTGTACGAAACGGATTTTGCGGGGCCCAGTTTGGGTAGGGATACGGATATTAAGTGAAAATTAAGAATTTGTATTAGAAAATAAATTCGTCTTTGCATTTCTTCTTTACTACGTACAGAATTACTTTACGAGCCTTGCGTGTAGCGAAGTCATAAAAGTTCTGTTTCCTACATAGATCACGCTCAATAACAATAATGACAACAGTCATAATCAATCATCACACTTTAGAACAATGCAACTTCAAAAATAACCTAACATACACATCTATAACATTAAAGAAGATTACCCATCACAAATGGAAGTTCTCAATCAGACACAGCAGAAATAAATACCTATCACTGTTAATATTAATGGCAGGAGATGTAGAGTCAAATCCAGGGCCTAGATCTAAAGATAGATGCAACATCTGCAAAAAAATATGCACCCTGAAACAGAAAGCCATTCAATGTGACACCTGCGATGAATGGTACCATGCATCATGTCTCCATATGAATACACCTGTGTATTATGCCTTAGGCAACAAAGACGCATCATGGCACTGTGTACCGTGTGGGTTACCTCAGTTTACATCAGGACTGTTTGATTCCTTTGATGCAGACACTTCTAACCCATACAACATCCTAAACACCATCCCGAACCAAACTCACCAACCACTAGCCAGATCCACTCCTGTTAAACCTAAATCTACTAAAATTAATACAACAGCCTCACTAAACAAACCTACTAAAGAAGTAATACCAAAATACCTTAAAACCTTAGTTATAAATTTTCAAAGCATTAGGAACAAAACAGCAGACTTAGAAATTTTATTAGAATGTGAGAAACCAGACATAATTGCAGGAACAGAAACTTGGCTGCATCCTGAAATTTATAATGCAGAAATTTTCAATAGTGATTATGAAATTTTTAGAAAAGATAGGGCTGATAATCATGGAGGAGTTCTTTTAGCAATAAAAAACACTCTTATAGCAGAAGAAATTACCTTACCTAACTCAAAAAATGTAGAATCAACATTTTGTAAAATTAATACCACCTCAACATCCCTAATAATAGGCAGCATTTACAGACCACCAAATTCTAGTTTAGAATACATGCAGGAACTATGTAATCAGATTACTACACTTAAAGAGACAAATAAAAATGCAGTTTTTTGGATTATGGGTGATTTCAACCTACCTGATATAAATTGGAAAACACTAACCATAGATAAACACCAAAACCTTAAGGACATAAATGAGCTTTTCATAGAAACTTTACACAACCTAAGTTTAGATCAAATCATTAAAAAGCCAACTAGATTAAACAACACATTAGATCTCTTCTTAACCAACAGACCTGGATTAGTAGTTGATTATGAAATTATCCCTGGTCTATCAGACCATGAGATCATAAAAATACACAGTCAGATAAAAGCAGTAGCCAATACAAAACCCAAAAGAAAAATCTTACTCTGGAATAAATGTAACCTAACACAACTACACCAAGCTGCACTAAACTTTCAACAAACATTCTTATTAGAAAAAGACATTAACCAACCAGTCGATGACCTCTGGAATTTCATTAAAAACCATCTTAAAAGCATAATAGAAAATCATATACCAACTAAATACACATCAAACAAAATAAATAAATGCTGGTTTAATAATAGACTAAAGAAGCTTTGTAAACAGAAGGAAAACCTCTATAGAAAATTTAAAGAAACTAATGCAGAAAGAGTTTACAAAAAGTATATAAAAATTAAACACTTAACCCAAAAAGTAAGCAGACAGTTGCAGAGTGAATACATAAACAATGTAATATCTAAAGATAAAAACAAAAACCTATGGTCATACATTAAGTCTAAGAAAATGGAAACAACAGGCGTAGCGCCATTAAAAGATGAACATAACATAATACATAATGATAATGAAACTAAAGCAAACATTCTAAACAAATACTTTGCATCAGCATTCTCAACCCCAGGAGACAAAGACATATTACTGAATTTGAACCAAGTAGACAACATAGAAGATATAGTAGTACAAGAAAATGGAATTCAAAAACTATTAGCCAACACCAAACCAAATAAAGCTTCTGGACCTGATGGTATTCCAGCTAGATTACTCAAAGAACTAAGTAATGAGCTAGCCCCAGTGTTCAAAATACTCTTTCAGGCTTCACTTAACCAGGGCAGAGTACCAAAGGACTGGAAAGAAGCTAATGTCACCCCCCTATTTAAAAAAGGAGAAAAATCTGACCCAGGGAACTACAGACCAGTATCACTTACCAGCATCACATGTAAAATCCTAGAACACATAATATGTAGCAACATCATAAACCACTTAGACAAACATAATGTCCTCACACCATACCAACATGGCTTTAGGAAATATAGATCATGTGAAACACAACTAATAGGACTAATTGATGATTTTTCAAAAGGTTTAGATAATAGTGAACAAATAGATGCTATCTTACTAGATTTTTCTAAGGCTTTTGACAAAGTTCACCACCATAGTTTGCTTAAAAAATTAAAATATTTCGGCATTAATGGTCCACTGCATCAGTGGATTAAAGACTTTCTGATAGGGAGAGAACAAACTGTAATAATAAATGGCTCTAAATCAACACCGATAACAGTAAACTCAGGTGTACCTCAAGGTACAGTCTTGGGTCCACTACTATTTTTAATTTACATAAATGATTTACCAAATTGCATTAGTTCAGGAACAAAAGTCAGATTATTTGCAGACGATTGCATAATATATAGAACAATAAAAACAACACAAGACACAGATATTTTACAAAGAGAATTAGATGAATTACAGAAATGGGAATCAAATTGGAGCATGTCTTTCCACCCAGAAAAATGTCAGTTGTTAAGAGTAACAAAAAAACTAAAACAAATTAATTCCACTTATCTTATTCATGGCAAACCAGTATCACAGACTAAAAACGCAAAATACCTAGGTGTTATAATAAATGAAAAACTATCATGGAATCCACATATTGATGAAACTACAAAAAAATCAAACAAAGCATTAGGATTTATTAAAAGAAATTTCTATAAATCAAATAAGAACATAAAACTAAAATGTTACTTAACCTTGGTTAGGCCAATAATAGAATATGCATCCTCCGTTTGGGACCCCTCAACTCAAGAAAACATTAAGAAACTGGAACAGACACAAAATAGAGCAGTGAGATTCATAACAAACGAATATTCACATTTGACTAGAGTAACACCTTTAGTAAAATCACTAAATTTAGAAAGCCTTCAGGACAGAAGGCTCAAAAGTAAAGTAGCAATCATACATAAAACACTGAACCATAATCTTCAAATACAAAAACAAAATTTAATAAAATACTCTGAAAGACACAAAGATAAAGGCACATTCCTCGTCCCATATGCTAGGACAAATTTGTACAAATACTCCTTCTTCCCTAGTGCTATTAGAGCATGGAATGGGTTGCCTGAGCTAGCCAGGAAAACCAGTGACTTGGCAGAATTTAAGTCGTTGGTTAATATGCATGACTAAATGCATGACGCGTAGGACGTAATCATCTTCTTTTTTGAAGTAACGTCTGTATTATATAAGATAAGATAAGATAATAATTACCAAATGTTTCAATCTGTCTTCGAGAATTGTTGACCTCAAGTAATTCTTCATTAGTTTGAGGCGCGATAAGCCTCTTTCACCAGATTCCACAATTACGTAGATATAATGCCATTTTTAGTGGCCCCCGAAAGGTGAAAAGTCGCTTTTAGTTTTGTGCGAAATGTCTGTCCGTCTGTCCGTCCGTCCTGTTTAGATCTGGTAAACTAGAAAAGATATTGAAAATCCGACATCACAATATTTTAGAACATTCAAAGTTCTGATGCAACGGCTACTTTTTATTTTCCTGAAAGCGAAAAATCTAATTTTTAAAATCAGTTATGCAAGCAGTTTTTTAAAGAGAAAAAGCTAATTAGTATGCATTATAAGTTAGATCTAATTTAAAACGAATAGTAATCTTATAAAAATAATTTTCTTGAACAATTTTTCTATGCAAAGCATTTTGAAATTTAAAAAACAGATGAAACCTTTTCAAAACAATTACATTATATAAAGTCCAGGAGAGGCTCGGTAAAGCGCTTAGCTTCCGAACCGAGGTCCCGGGTTCGCATCCTGGTGAAGACTGGGATTTTTAACTTCGGAATCCTTGGGCGCCTCTGAGTCTACCCAGCTCTAATGGGTACCTGACATTAGTTGGGGAAAAGTAAAGGCGGTTGGTCGTTGTGCTGGCTACATGACACCCTCGTTAACCGTAGCCACAAAAACAGATGAACTTTACATCATCTGCCCTATAGACCACAAGGTCTGAAAGGGGAACTAATTAGGCCAGGTTCACATCTAACTTTGCATTCACTTGCACCTATCCCTTGATCTGCAGCACCATTGGGGCACTACACAAGATCTGTCAATCTTGTTTCTCCATTCTTATCTCTCATTTGTCTTTGATATAATTTCATTTGGATGTTCTTTCTGAAAATATTGAAGCCTTCCTGGGTGGACCACTTCGGGGGCCGATTTTAAGTTTGTGTTTCCATATAAACTGTCTTTGTAAACTTGTTTTGTGTGTTTTCGGGCGTAGGATAAAAAACTTTTAGCGCATTTAAATATAAACAAGATTTTTAAAGATCACCTTTAGGACCTTGCAATGTATGGGGCAGATGATGTTAAGTTCATTTGTTTCTATGGCGGTTAACGAGATGGGTGTCACGTGGCAAGCACAACGACCAACCGCCTTTACTTTCCCCAACTAAATTTCGGTACCCTGGTACAGTTGGATGGACTCGGGGACACACTAAAAATCGCGAGATTCAAAATCTCAGTCTTCACCGAGATTCGAACCCAGGACCCCAGGCTCGAAAGCCAAGCGCTTAACCACTCAGCCGCCGTGCCCCTGTATGTAAATATAGATTTGAGACAAAATGTCACGTTTAACAGTTGAAAAAAGTCTTAAGACCGTGTCCTTGTTTATTTTATATTTCCGAGATACTTAACCAACGAAATGAACCAGAGCGTTAAAGAAAAACACTTGAAGCTTTAAGACAAAAAGTCTGCAAACGATGCGCTAACTCTTGCAGCATCAAACTTGCACATTTTGACCATCTTCGTGTCAAAGTAATCTTCTGCCAGTCTGCACAATCTTGGTGGAGATTATATAACAGTCCAGGATTTACTGCCAGTGTGAACGCAGAGTAACAGCCGCGCTAAAAATAGATCTTGACGTGTCGTTACTTTTACCGCTTCGTTTCCCTCGTGTTACTGTAATACTTCGTAATGTTGCAAACATCTCTGTACTAGTATCAGTACAATTGGTGTCATAGATTAATGCATTATTGCAAGTCTTTTATTAGGATAATGAAAAGGTGTATCAATGTAGCAGCCTACAATAGGCAATACTATAACTTCTTGGTAGGTAGCAAATAAAATTGGTATCGAAATGTCCTTACTTCTAAAGGAACTATTGAAATAAAATTGAAAATTGTTTATTTAATGGTATTTTTTTTTCAAATACAAATACTCATATCTTATATGTTGCAGACGTTTCTTTACAGCAGACGTCTATTACTTTCAATGTGTATCCAAGTGTTGACATCGTTGTGGATGTTAATCCGAGTTATAACCCTTTCGTTTTCTTGATTCAGGCACTAGGGAGGAATGGTGACTACTTCATGAAAGTGATTTGAACTTCGAACCGTCGTTTCAGCCGTTTTAGTTACTAACACCTCGACCAACCATCCACCCGTAACGTGTACAGTGCAGACTGGAAGCTGAAAACATTCCGTCAGTAACCAGAGACTTTGACCTGTGAGGGACGCTACAGTAGCACCAGTAAGTTTATTGACAGGAATATCTTTAGTCTAGTCTGTGTTAACAGCTGTCTGGAGATTTGTTTTGATAGCAGGTAAGAAGGGAATCTCAAATTAGAAGTATGAGCTCCCGTCTACAATAATTGGTTTCAATTTCTTTCTGTAGCTTCAAATGACTTTCTGCTGCTAATAAATACTTAGCATCTTATTTGACGCTGAGATAACGTCCATTTACACAAGCTGACGATACCAACGTTGATTCCACCAGAATGCGGTAACTAATTACGGAGAGAAAGAGTTAAAATAAGGCAATAGTTTGGTCAAGTCGTGAAGTTGAATGACCCCCAAACATAACGCAGGCGAACACTGTGCCCAGAGAGTGGAAGAGCATGGACAGCCTTATACAAGGTGTTAAGGTCTAGCTGAGTGGTTTAGCATTTGGCTTCAAAACTTGGGGTCCTGGGTTCAAATCTCGATGAAGATTGTGATTTTTAGGGAGCCCATGAGTCCAACAAACTCTATTGGGTACCCCAGGGTACCTGAACTTAGTTGGGGGAAGTAAAGGTTAGTAGTCGTTGTGCTGGCCACATGACACCCTGCTCGTTAACCGTTGTCCAGAGAAACGGATGACCTTAACATCCTCTGGCCTATAGATCGCTTGGTCTGAAAGGGGAAATTTACTTACTTTTATAGGTCCTCATTAAATTTAATTAATGTTTGAATGTATAAACTTTATTTTGTGATATATAAAAAGAGCATGCATTCCCCTTTAATTCTATACCAAATAAAACACTTTCTGATAATAAATGATAATAAATGAAAAAGTTATTCAAGCTTAATCATAACAGGGTAGAAAAAGTACCAATGAGCAAAATTAAGAATTCCGTCGGAACATGGAAAATAATTACGGAGAGAAAGAGTTAATATTCGGACTCGAAAAAAAAAACTTATTGTTTAGTATTTTTCCATGACTGATTTCTCCTAAGGTGCAAATGAGTTTTATACCTGGAATACGTTTTGGTTTTTGACACAAAGGAATGTTGTTGGCATTGTAGAACTAACTAAGTTACTGGCTGTAGTCATTCACAAGAAACTATTTGGACTCAAAAGTGGCTGCAGATACCTCATACATGGCGCCGCGATTCGGAAGCAGATGCCAAGCAGATGGGCAAAATGTGAGGACAGTTGAAGAGACTCGCCCAGACCCGAGATGCCTGGAGAAAGCTGGTTGGTGGCCTATGCCCCAGAAGGAACCACAGTCAGAGATGAGATGAGATACTTCTAGATATTTTAAAACTTAAGGAATCAAAGAAAACAATCTCGCTGATCATAGTGAGATGTTATTTGCAGCCTTGTAGCGTGAGGTACAAAAGGCTTTGATCAGAATAGCATCTTAAATAAACTGTAGACATAAGTCAGTATCGATTAGGGTTATATTCGTTATGACGTCGAGGCCACTTGACTTTTAAAGGGTGGCCCACTAAACTAAGTGTAAATAAAATGTCATATTTGTAAATATGTGCAATGTTCAACTGTTGTGGACGGTCGTTGACTTGTAGCACCAAACTGCTTGTAAACAACTAAACCGCTGTAGGAGTAATATAGTTTAACTTGTAAAACTTTAACTAACTTAAATAACTTCTTCGTCAACGGTGCTAAATAGAAATTTTATTACAAAATAGACACATTTGAACTTGAGATGAGATAACTAAATGTGGTAGACTTAAGTCAGAATATAAAATGGCATTCTGAACAAAATCGAACTCACCACAAAAACACATCTTTTCACTCTGGCCTTCTGGAGTCGTCTCTCGTACCTAAGACCGCTGACGACGATGTCGCTTATCTTGCGTCATTCCCAGTAGCCTACATAGCTAACCTCTTCCCACCATCTACATAGCTAACCTCTTCCCACCATCTACATAGCTAACCTCTTCCCACCATCTACATAGCTAACCTCTTCCCACCATCTACATAGCTAACCTCTTCCCACCATCTACATAGCTAACCTCTTCCCACCATCTACATAGCTAACCTCTTCCCACCATCTACATAGCTAACCTCTTCCCACCATCTACATAGCTAACCTCTTCCCACCATCTACATAGCTAACCTCTTCCCACCATCTACATAGCTAACCTCTTCCCACCATCTACATAGCTAACCTCTTCCCACCATCTACATAGCTAACCTCTTCCCACCATCTACATAGCTAACCTCTTCCCACCATCTACATAGCTAACCTCTTCCCACCATCTACATAGCTAACCTCTTCCCACCATCTACATAGCTAACCTCTTCCCACCATCTACATAGCTAACCTCTTCCCACCATCTACATAGCTAACCTCTTCCCACCATCTACATAGCTAACCTCTTCCCACCATCTACATAGCTAACCTCTTCCCACCATCTACATAGCTAACCTCTTCCCACCATCTACATAGCTAACCTCTTCCCACCATCTACATAGCTAACCTCTTCCCACCATCTACATAGCTAACCTCTTCCCACCATCTACATAGCTAACCTCTTCCCACCATCTACATAGCTAACCTCTTCCCACCATCTACATAGCTAACCTCTTCCCACCATCTACATAGCTAACCTCTTCCCACCATCTACATAGCTAACCTCTTCCCACCATCTACATAGCTAACCTCTTCCCACCATCTACATAGCTAACCTCTTCCCACCATCTACATAGCTAACCTCTTCCCACCGTCTACATAGCTAACCTCTTCCCACCATCTACATAGCTAACCTCTTCCCACCATCTACATAGCTAACCTCTTCCCACCATCTACATAGCTAACCTCTTCCCACCGTCTACATAGCTAACCTCTTCCCACCATCTACATAGCTAACCTCTTCCCACCATCTACATAGCTAACCTCTTCCCACCATCTACATAGCTAACCTCTTCCCACCATCTACATAGCTAACCTCTTCCCAACGTCTACATAGCTAACCTCTTCCCACCATCTACATAGCTAACCTCTTCCCACCATCTACATAGCTAACCTCTTCCCACCATCTACATAGCTAACCTCTTCCCACCATCTACATAGCTAACCTCTTCCCACCATCTACATAGCTAACCTCTTCCCACCGTCTACATAGCTAACCTCTTCCCACCATCTACATAGCTAACCTCTTCCCACCATCTACAAATCTAACCTCTTCCCACCATCTACATAGCTAACCTCTTCCCACCATCTACATAGCTAACCTCTTCCCACCATCTACATAGCTAACCTCTTCACACCATCTACATAGCTAACCTCTTCCCACCATCTACAAATCTAACCTCTTCCCACCATCTACATAGCTAACCTCTTCCCACCATCTACATAGCTAACCTCTTCCCACCATCTACATAGCTAACCTCTTCACACCATCTACATAGCTAACCTCTTCCCACCATCTACATAGCTAACCTCTTCCCACCATCTACATAGCTAACCTCTTCCCACCGTCTACATAGCTAACCTCTTCCCACCATCTACATAGCTAACCTCTTCCCACCATCTACAAATCTAACCTCTTCCCACCATCTACATAGCTAACCTCTTCCCACCATCTACATAGCTAACCTCTTCCCACCATCTACATAGCTAACCTCTTCCCACCATCTACATAGCTAACCTCTTCCCACCGTCTACATAGCTAACCTCTTCCCACCATCTACATAGCTAACCTCTTCCCACCATCTACAAATCTAACCTCTTCCCACCATCTACATAGCTAACCTCTTCCCACCATCTACATAGCTAACCTCTTCCCACCATCTACATAGCTAACCTCTTCACACCATCTACATAGCTAACCTCTTCCCACCATCTACATAGCTAACCTCTTCCCACCATCTACATAGCTAACCTCTTCCCACCATCTACATAGCTAACCTCTTCCCACCATCTACATAGCTAACCTCTTCCCACCGTCTACATAGCTAACCTCTTCCCACCATCTACATAGCTAACCTCTTCCCACCATCTACATAGCTAACCTCTTCCCACCATCTACATAGCTAACCTCTTCCCACCATCTACATAGCTAACCTCTTCCCACCGTCTACATAGCTAACCTCTTCCCACCATCTACATAGCTAACCTCTTCCCACCATCTACAAATCTAACCTCTTCCCACCATCTACATAGCTAACCTCTTCCCACCATCTACATAGCTAACCTCTTCCCACCATCTACATAGCAACATACACAGCCTACACTCCATAACATCAACCCTTTAACTTTTTTTGTTTATGTAAGTGACTGCATTTACATTTTAATATATAGTCTATTACAGAGGGAAGAGAAAAAAATATTTATATTATATATTTTTTATTTATTTGTGTTTGTAATATTAACAAGAAACCAAAAACGAAAGTAATCAATATTTTTAACAACTTTTGATTACAAAAAAATTAATGTATAAGCATTATATTTGACCATTTTAAATATTTTGATGGAGAAAATTTGAAATATGTTTTCAAAAAGAAAGACAACAACATGAAACTATTGTAGAAGAAAGAAATAGAAGAAAAAAACGATTGAGACAAAAAGAAAGAAGGGAAGAAAAAAAAGAAGGAATGAAAAGAAAGAATGAAGAGAAAAAAAGAAGGAATGAAAAGAAAGAATGAAGAAAAAAAAAGAAGGAATGAAAAGAAAGAAGGGAAGAAAAAAAAAGAAGGAATGAAAAGAAAGAATGAAGAAAAAAAAAGAAGGAATGAAAAGAAAGAATGAAAAAAAAAAGAAGGAATGAAAAGAAAGAATGAAGAGAAAAAAAGAAGGAATGAAAAGAAAGAAGGGAAGAAAAAAAAGAAGGAATGAAAAGAAAGAATGAAGAGAAAAAAAGAAGGAATGAAAAGAAAGAATGAAGAAAAAAAAAGAAGGAATGAAAAGAAAGAAGGGAAGAAAAAAAAAGAAGGAATGAAAAGAAAGAAGGGAAGAAAAAAAAAGAAGGAATGAAAAGAAAGAATGAAGAAAAAAAAAGAAGGAATGAAAAGAAAGAATGAAGAGAAAAAAAGAAGGAATGAAAAGAAAGAAGGGAAGAAAAAAAAAGGAAGGAATGAAAAGAAAGAATGAAGAAAAAAAAGAAGGAATGAAAAGAAAGAATGAAGAAAAAAAAAAGAAGGAATGAAAAGAAAGAATGAAGGGAAATAGAAAATGAAAGTTGAAAGTAGACGAGAAAATAAAAGAAAAGTAAACATAAAAGAAAAGAGAGAAGTAAGGATAAAAAAAAGAATGAAGGAAAAGAGAGTATGAAGAGACAAAAGAGTGCTAGAAAAGAATGAACCAAAAGAAATGCAACAATCTTAACATTCGTGGAAGCACATTTTCCATTACAAGCTGTCAGTTCAACTTGAAGGCTTGGGAATGTTTCAAAAGAACTCCGACAAGTTCCCCGTCTCTCATTGGTTCCCCGTCTTTCATTGGTTCCCCAGATATCCATTAAAATGTCTACAGGACATGAAAGTGAGAAGTTTCCCGCCAATATTTGATCCTCATTAGCATACGCATTAGCCCAAATGTTTTTTTTTTCTTCTCTTATTATTATTATTCGGTTGCCAGTCTATAGACAAAACATTTCCTCTCGGAATGTGTACAGAGAAATATCCCCAAGCAGTGATTCTCGTTTTTTGTATTCTGGCAAGTCTTTAAACAACTGCAAAAACTTCATCTAAAACTTTCAGAAATATATTCTTTAAAATGCTACTATTTTATAAAAGTATAAAAAGGATTATTGTATTCATTCCCGACTCCTAATGCAATCCTTTTATCCTCATCTAGGACCCCCCCCCCCAAAAAAAAACAAGAAAATAAAACATGAGAATGTCATCTTCCCATTGAAATAAGCAACTACAAGCAATTTAGAGGGATAGGAGTTTCCCGATAGAACAAATGAAGAACAAAGCATGTGCATTTAATCAACCCGACATCCTTCTCCATCTATTAGAGTGGGCTTCAAGTGGTCTCATTAGAGTTACCCCCGTGCTAAGTCGCTATACTATTTTATTGAATTTATTTTTATACATATAAATATTTTTGTTATAAGGCCTGCTTTCCAGTTTTATGATTAAATCAAATTAAGGAAGACTGCAGTATTTTCACCTTAATAGGTAGATCCAGCGATATTTTATAAAATCTATCTATCTGACTGCTATGTAAAAAAAAATTCACTTTTTCGCCGTCAATGTCTGTCTTATAGTTTTATAGTATCTAATCTAAAATCACACTCTACTTCATCTATTATCAGACAATCAGGTAAAGGTAAATAACTCATTCATTTTGAATTCTGTTTACTTGTAATTCCAGTACAATGGATCCTTGAGTACCTGCTAGATTTTTTTCATGATTTTCCATTTTAAACTTGGCAGAATTACACTCTTTTAGCTTATGTGGATAAGTGTTTCAATGCTGTAAAAGACTTAGCAGTTGAACCGATAGTCTCAAGTTTAAATCAATTCAAAACAGAAGGTTCAAATCCAATTCAATAGGCGATCTCTGCTTTGCTTAGAGAAAGTTAAGATGCATAATTTTTTTTTTCATTAAAGGAACTGATATAAGAAAAGAAAGGAACTTTCTGTGGGGAAATTGCGACATTGAAAGTTGGTTTGAAATCTCTATGGAGCCGACATATTTCCATATTGTTTTATTAACAAATATTCATTGATTGATTTTATGAAATAAAAAGAAATCTGATACTTAATAACAAAAATTCCACGAAATACTTATTGAATTATCAATATTAGTGTGTAATAGATCTTACAATCATACAATCTTATAATCATACAATCATCTTATTTGATTCTCAAGATGTGGTAGTAAGCATATTGGATGACTGCCTGTTTGTGGCATGCACTCCTGACTGTCATCACGAAAGTCCCGAGTTCGAACCATCACGCTGCCATCCGCTGCTGTCATGCAGGAGGCTTGGCGAGACTTAATGACATTCCCTTTAGAAGAGACGTTTTAGAAGGGTGATCTTGGGCTTGACTTGGCTACCTATGAAGGGGGCTTGAGGTTTGACACTTGACTCAAGCAGTTTGTTTACTGAGCGCCTAAAGGCAGCACTGAAGACCTTCTCCCAGATACCCCCTCCCACTGGTCCACAAATGAGATTGGACCAAAGCGCTCTGAGCACGTTAAAAGCATGAAAGTAGCGCTATAGAAAAGCTATAATTTAATTTTTTATTTAAAGTCAAGTTCGAGCACTTTGTTTTATAATATGTATCTTACCTCCCTTTCCCCATTTCTGAGTTACCAAACAATAAGTGTGCCTTCACCTGGGTGAACTCGGCTTTAGACCATTAGCTCTACGTCTACCCCGATAGTTATCCCTAGAAGTTATGTGTTGAAGATTACTCCCAATCGATTTTACAGTCCAGGACATCCTGACATATGATGCGAGAACATCCTGATGTATGGGACGAGAACATCGTGATGTATGGAGGAGGTGAGAGTATAATAAAGAGACCTAGGGTGTATTGACTTTGAAGACACATTTGTTGACTTCTAGGAGTATGTTCGAGGGTGTATTGACTTTGAAGACATATTTGTTGACTTCTAGGAGTATGTTCGAGGGTGTATTGAGTTTAAAGACATATTTGTTGACTTCTAGGAGTATGTTCGAGGGTGTATTGAGTTTAAAGACATATTTGTTGACTTCTAGGAGTATGTATGATCTCTCCCCGTCCTCTTTACTAAGTCCTGTACCATCAAAGACTAGAAGAAAAGTTTTTAAAAAAGGAAACATTTTAAGAGTAATGTAGCCAGTGTAACGAACTCACAGTTTATAGCCAGACTGAGACTCTAGAAATACGAAAACAAATCATTACAACAATATATCTGTCAATATTTTATATTTTAGAGTCTTTGAACTTAGATACTTTAAAAAAAAAAACTATTATCTCCACAAGCATTGGATTGTGTTGTTGTGTGTGTGTGGGTGTGACTAAAGCATGACGTTGCGGCTTTAAAACTTGCGTTTCTCATCTGGTGCAATAAAATCTTTCTCAGAAGATATGGCAGCCTGACAAATGAGATGCCGCTCGACAAAGTGATTCTATTTCAAGAGCGCAATTCTAGAAATTGCCTTTTTTTCCCGTCGTTACTTCTGGTCTAACTTCAGTGCACTAAATTGCTCCAAACCATTGTACCTGTTAGGTTTTGTAGCTAAGGTTGTGGAGCTATTGGTGTCTAGAGATACTTCAATTAGACTTAATGACACTAATACTATAGCATAACTCGTGTTCACATATATGTATTTGCTTATATTTAACGCCCCTTGCCAAATATGTACTGCTACATTTTAATGGATTTCAACAGAAATTGTTCCATGGAATATCTTCTGTTGTTATTGGCACTTCTTAAAGCGTCCTTTTATCTGATATTAAGTCCGGAAAAAAAAGTAAATACGAATATAACTCATTGAGGGAGCTTTTCAATGTTACATCTTTCTACATCTGGTGTCGATCTCTTTGACAAGATCATTTACTGAACAACTCCTTGCAGAATAGTCGTTTAGGAAGTTGATTATCTGTCATTTATTTCATAAGTACCATTGAGGAAATTCAACATTGACTATTAAATGTATTACTGTATTCAATATGCTGAAAAGATTGAATTTATTTTTTATAAATGTTATGATAATAAACGCAAATCCTTATGTAAAGTTCCCCTTTCAGACCTTGCAATCTATAGGGCAGATGATTTTAAGGTCATCTGTTTCTTTAGCCAACGGTTAACCCTAACCCTGTAGCCAGCACAACGACCAACCGCCTTTACTTTCCCCAACTAGTCAGGTATTATTATAGTTGGGTGGACTCAGGGGTGCCCTAAAAATCCTGAAATAGCAAATACCTGTCTTCACCAAGATTCGAGCCTAGGACTCCGGTTTCGGAAGCCAAGCGCTAATCAATTCAGCGCGACCCCATGAATCGTTATGTGGACACATGATAAAGGTTTCAATTGGTGCGCTTCATTTATTTATGTGTTTGAACAGGATCGTTAACCTTCTTCCAGAATAGTGTTTATCCACTCAGCCACCTCTTCCTAGTAGAGTAATGAGAAGCCAAATTTTGAGAAAAAAAAACTACTTTGAAAGGGAGGAGTGATGCTAGGCATGAAGAAGAGAAAAGGGGAGACTAGAAAGATTGAGAAGATCAGTTGATATGATTTTGTCAGTGGATATGTGATAACAGAAGAAAGAAAAGCGGCAGCCTCCGTCTCTTTTTGTTTGTCTCATCGCTTAGTGTATAGTTGTTTTTTTATTGCTGAAATATTTGTGTGTACCTTTAATACAGGGCTCAGATATAAGCACATAAACTGTACTATAGTGTGATGTTTATTTCCCAGTTTTTAAGTAGCGTGTTCTAAAACAATGAATGCCGTTGGAATTAAAGACTCCGCAATTTTAATTATTCTACAGGCTTCAATGTAAATACAGTTTAATTCAATGGTATTCAGTTCAGAGTTTAGAGACTAATCACTTAGCCTACCGCCCCTATAATAAATAATTGATTTAAACGTCTATTGAGCTTTGGATCATTTAAAACTTGCCGTAAGCAAAATTGAACTGAATAATAATGCGAATACATTTCCCCTTTTACCTTTTCTTATCCAATGATTCTCTTCACTTCCGGCGTTCACATTATTTTATCCACTTCCTGCTTCCCCATCATTTTTTCCACTTTTTGCTTTACCATCATTCAATCCACTTCCTGCTATCTCATTATTTTCTCCACTTCCTGTTTTCCCATGATTCTCCTACTTTCTGCTTTCCCATGATTCTCCCACTTCCTGTTTTCCCATGATTCTCCCACTTACTGCTTTCCCATGATTCTCCCACTTCCTGCTTTCCCATGATTCTCCCACTTCCTGCTTTCCCATGATTCTCCCACTTCCTGCTTTCCCATGATTCTCCCACTTCCTGCTTTCCCATGATTCTCCCAATGCCTGTTTTCCCATGATTCTCCCAATGACTGCTTTCCCATGTTTTCATTTCCAACCTTAGCAATGTTTTTTTACATTCGCCATTCTTTTGAATTTAGATTTTTTTAGCTATATTTCATTTCTATTTTTTTTTTTACAACAAATCTATTCAAGTCAGAACTGCAAGGAACCTGGAGGATGGGCGAAGGGTGAAGGGTGAAACCTGGGCAAGGGTCTCAAAAAACGGCTCTAACGTTTTTTTTTGTTTTTTTTTTTATTTATTTAACAGTTGATGTATATAATTGTAGAAAAGAACTACAAGCTCGTTGGCCACACGGGGGAAAAGTCTAGTTTGACTTATAATTTTTCAAAGTAAAAAAAAAAGAAATAAATTTAAATTTGGCTATAAAACATGGCGTAGTCAGCCGTAGTGTATTGATAACTGAGTTGTTTATTGAATTCTATTTTAGGTTTTTTGGTAGATTATATAAACTTTGCTTATATTTTTAACTCAAATATGAATTACCCCTAGAAGTAGATCTAGATCTAGATAGAGACTAGATCTTTAGAATTCTAAATATATAAAAGAACTCTTCAAATTTTACTCTTTAGCATACTGGGATTTATATTTATGAGTGCAATTTGGAGATTGATTTACCGGATTATATAATCACTCTAACACGACCATCCCATTTTACGAATGACGTCACAGTTTACAAAAGGATTATGGATAAGCCGTGCCAGAGCATATTTCTGTTCACTAACGAATGTCAACATGACCTCAGTTAGTGCAAGCCTTGCATCAGCTGATGGCCTGATATTTCATCATATTCCTCCCAATAACGAGCTCTTTTCAACATCAAAGATTTGGTGCATGAAGTGTGAATAGTTTTGGCAGGTTCTGTCTAAACAAATACATTTTTAAAAAATATGATTCAAACACTAATTGTTGCTAGCGTACTACAAAGAAGAGCAGTAAAAAAATAAAAACTGAGCTTTGAATTTAAAGAGATTAGACTTTAAAAAAAAAATTCTCACATAGTTGAAACATCATATAAACAAAGCAGACAGACAAACAAGTCAAATACTGAAAAAAAAAAAGCTTATATATTGAGTGAAATTTCATCAATAATTTTGAATCACTCATGTAATTTATGTTTAATAGATCTAGACTAACTATAATAAATTTGTGAAATTGGAAATATTTGTATTAAATAATTTTGTTTAGCCCAACCTTCGTGCTTATCACATGCTATTGTGTACCAACTGAGACACATAACTAAAGGATTTTTTTGTCCTTCAGGCTTTGAATAAGAGAGTGACCCTTTACGAAACAATTAGATCAATTTGATAATCATTATATGACAGTTAGGCCAGGTTCACATCTAACTTAACCTTCACTTTCACCTATCCCTTGGTCTGCTGGACCGTTGGGGCACCACACAATATCAGTCAACCTTCTTTCTCCATTCTTCTCTGTCATTCGCCTTTGATAGAATTTCATTCCGATACTCTTTTTGAAAATATTGCCTGGGTGGACTACTGTGGGGGCAGATTCTGAGTTTGTGTTTAGACACTAGTAAATGAGCAAAGTTTTAGCTTGATCCAAGAACGGAAAGTGGTAGAAATTACGTGTGAAAGATTGTAGACAGACAGAAAAATGTGTACAAACACTCCTTCTTCCCTAGTGCTATTAGAGCATGGAATGGGTTGCCTGAGCTAGCCAGGAAAACCAGTGACTTGGCTGAATTTAAGTCATTGGTTAATATGCATGACTAAATGCATGACGCGTAGGACGTAATCATCTTCTTTTTTGAAGTAACGTCTGTATTATATAAGATAAGAAGATAAATAATAAAAAACAAAAAAAGGAAAATATAATAAATCCAATAATGTACAAGCTATTTCCCTTATTCGATATTAAAGAATTAATTACCAATAATTAATTGATTGAGTATTTTTGTTCAATGGTTTATGATTTGTTAGGTACAATAAATAATTGTTTAAAGTATCCACTTGATCGGAAAATGCGTGAGAAAGAAATAGCATTAATAATTCTTTAAGGGGACAAAACCCAACAAATTTAGACATATTTATGAATACTGAAGTATTAGTTTCCTTTGCTGCTATTACACAAAGTAATGAATTACCAGTAATTATTTGTCTAATTAATTGATTGAATCATGTTTTGTCTATGTCAATGAATAACTGAGCGAAGTTTCAGCTTGATCCGAGGATGGGTGTGGGAGAAATAACATGTACACACTTTTTACCAGACAGACAGAGAGTTGATATAAGTTTTGTAAAAAGTAGTTAGATTTCGTTAGTTCAATAGCAAACATTCTAAAAAGTATTTTTTTAAAGTTAATAGTAAATAGATCTTTATTAACACGACATCACAAATACATAATAGCCTTTATATAGCTCCTACTTCGTTGTCTCTTTAATATCAACATTATTTCGAAGTCTAGTCTCTAACAGTGCATAAGCCAAAGCGCACCTTCTGCACAAACTTGGATGGCGGTGTGCAAGGTAGGGCTCTAGCAGTACAGATGTTAAGATTACCAGTTTTTTTTGGCCAAAGGTTAACTAGCAGGGTGTCATGTGGCCAGCACAACGATCAACCGCCTTTACTTGCCCCAACTAAAGTCACGTACCCATTAGCGTTGAGTGTACTCAGGGGCGTAGCAAGATATTTAGAGGCCGGGGGCTTGGCCTCTATATGGGTCCCTGCATATTGACGTTCGACATCATGTCATGAGATAATGGACTTAGTAAATATATGTCTAATGTCTGGAACTGTGGAACACATAAAACATTGTCACTATTATATACATAACACCATGAATAGCAAGATAATATGACACTGGCTTAATATTAAATGTAAAAAAATAATTTTGGACAATCATATGGGCCTTTTTCACTTCCGGGTGGGCTTTCAAATTCCGTCAAGTAAAGTTCCCCTTTCAGAACTTGTGGTCTATAGGGCAGATGATGTAAAGGTCATCTGTTTCTGTGGCCTACGGTTAACAAGGGTGTCATGTGGCCAGCACAACGACCAACCGCCTTTACTTTTCCCTAACTAATGTCAGGTACCCATTAGAGCTGGGTCTTCACCAAATTCCGACCCTCCCCAAATTTTATTAAAAGCATAGCTTATCAACAATTTATGTTTCATTTGTGCACCAGATACACCAGAAAGTGTAACAATTGAACGTTTTCTGCCTCCTACGTAAGTCTTCTATTCTTGTTTCTTACGATCTACTAGGATGAGGGAATTTCCAAACTCAGAAAGACTTGATATAGATTGCATCTCTTTGTAGTTCTGTTGTGATTGGTGCGCACCATTTGGTAGAGGAAGTAGAAGAACTATTGTAATGTCACTAGTCATTAGTTACTTTATTTTCAACTTTCCCATTGAAAAATCATTATTGGCTCCTCAGCCAAGAGCTGCTCTAGCAATGTTACATCAATAGCGCCACGAAACATCAAATATATTCACACCAACGTTTAAAAACAAAAACAGCCTCGAAAAAAAAACAACAGAAAAACGCGCGCTTTTTTTTTTCTGCGGTCAGGGAAATTCATAAAACTTGCAAGTTGGCTGGGTTGTCTTTCGTGTTTCTCCTCAAGCTTACATTCCATGATTAAATGCTACATTGGTACAGATAGATGGTTGAGAAAAAATAAACGAATTTGGTAATTTAGGGTAAAAGAAAAAAAAAACAGAGAACCTCAATTTTGGGGGGGGGGGAGGTGGGGGTAAAAGTCTATTTGTTGACTCTGCGTGAGACTTGCTATAATAATTTTTTACTTTATTTCTAGTGCAGAAAAAATCTGGTATCCGACATTTTGTTTCCATATCAGTATGTTATACGTGTTGACAAACAAAACAAGAAATACCTAGATTTGGAAGAAATACCAAGCAATGAAAACACTGATGTTGGGCTAACAAACAAAAATAGATATATAAAGCCAAGTATCCCCCCGCCCAAAACAAAAAAAAAAAAAGGTAAAAAAAAAATATAATGTCGTTTTTTGTGGCGTGGAAATGTTTTAAAATGATTACTTGACTTGTTTTTTTTTTCTTAAGTGTGAAGGCCGAAAAAAAAAAAAAAGTAACAGGGAAATTTGTTAGACTAAATTTAGAAAATAGAGTAGGTCGCGCAGGGGCAATGTATCCAGCTAGAAGACAACAAAAAAATGTTCGGGTCAAACTATAAAGAAAACGTATCTATATATGGGATCTCCTCTTGTGTGGTGTGTGTGTGTGTGTGAGGTGTGTGTGTGTGTGTGTCTGTGTGATAGAGTGAACACTGTTAAACTAAAAGCACTAATGAGCACATGGTCTGCTGCCAATACAAATAGTCACCTTCACCTATCCCCTAGTCTGTTGGACCGTTAGAGCACCAACACAAGATTTGTTCACCTCTTTTGCCTTGGATAGAATCTCTATCAACGGCATACCCGTCCATTGTTTAATGATGTCCAACGAATACCTTGCTCGACTGATACAAATATATGTAGGTGTATTCAACTCTTTGATGCGAAATCTGTAAAACAGAAAAGAGCGTTCTACTGACTCTATTTTTTTTTCTTCTTCCCCCACCCCTCCCCATCAGTATTCATCACATTTTAATCAAGGACAGTCCAAATACCAAGCATCTATACCATGTGACAATTAGCTCCAAGTAGAGAGGAAGTTAATAATCATATCCTCCCTTATAGATTAAACACGCCCCTTCAGAAGATAAGATTACATTCCAATCCCAATCGTTTCCACGTGTTAATCAGCTACTGTTAATACTAACCATTGACCAAAGGCCAGTGGCGGACTGGGTGTTAAAATCGGCTCGGGCAATTCTATAAAGTCCGGCCCTCAAATTGTATATCATATGATGGACATCCATTTCTAGGTCTACCTGTCCTCAAAATCATTCTGTTAAGTTTGATAATGTATCGATAACTAAACGCATGCATACAATGAACTCTGTATCTTTTGAAGAAATATAGTAGGCCTTATGTTGCTTTTTAATCGCTAAAAGTGTGGGCCCTAAAAGGATGAAGCTTTCTAGTAGCACTGTATACGGATGTAGACTATTACATTATTTTGGAAAATGTGTACGATTAAATTAGCATTACACTATAGAGTCAGTAAAAGATTTTTTTTAACACGACGCTCAGAGGGCCCCGTTTACAAGAAAATATCAAACCTTTAACAATTGAATACGTTCTATAGTAGCATTCATGAGGCCCTTTAGGCTTTAGGTAGCCCTGCCGGCCCATTTGGGTGCCGGCCCACAGGGCATTGGCCCGAATACCCATATAGCCAGTCCGCCCCTGCCAAAGGCTATAAAATAGTTTAAAAATAAACTAGCACAAAGCTGTTTAGAGTCAGTCCATAACAAATTAGGAACCATCTAGAGTCAGTCCATAACAAATTTGGAACCATCTAGAGTCAGTCCATAGGAGCAATTCAAAGACATCTAGAGTCAGTCCATAGGAGCAATTCAAAGACATCTAGAGTCAGTCCATAGGAGCAATTCAAAGACATCTAGAGTCAGTCCATAGGAGCAATTCAAAGTCATCTAGAGTCAGTCCATAGGAGCAATTCAAAGACATCTAGAGTCAGTCCATAGGAGCAATTCAAAGACATCTAGAGTCAGTCCATAGGAGCAATTCAAAGACATCTAGAGTCAGTCCATAGGAGCAATTCAAAGACATCTAGAGTCAGTCCATAGGAGCAATTCAAAGACATCTAGAGTCAGTCCATAGGAGCAATTCAAAGACATCTAGAGTCAGTCCATAGGAGCAATTCAAAGACATCTAGAGTCAGTCCATAGGAGCAATTCAAAGACATCTAGAGTCAGTCATTGGAGCAATTCAAAGTCATCTAGAGTCAGTCCATAGGAGCAATTCAAAGTCATCTAGAGTCAGTCCATAGGAGCAATTCAAAGACATCTAGAGTCAGTCCATAGGAGCAATTCAAAGACATCTAGAGTCAGTCATTGGAGCAATTCAAAGTCATCTAGAGTCAGTCCATAGGAGCAATTCAAAGACATCTAGAGTCAGTCCATAGGAGCAATTCAAAGTCATCTAGAGTCAGTCCATAGGAGCAATTCAAAGACATCTAGAGTCAGTCCATAGGAGCAATTCAAAGACATCTAGAGTCAGTCCATAGGAGCAATTCAAAGACATCTAGAGTCAGTCCATATGAGCAATTCAAAGACATCTAGAGTCAGTCCATAGGAGCAATTCAAAGACATCTAGAGTCAGTCCATAGGAGCAATTCAAAGACATCTAGAGTCAGTCCATAGGAGCAATTCAAAGACATCTAGAGTCAGTCCATAGGAGCAATTCAAAGACATCTAGAGTCAGTCCATAGGAGCAATTCAAAGACATCTAGAGTCAGTCCATAGGAGCAATTCAAAGACATCTAGAGTCAGTCATTGGAGCAATTCAAAGTCATCTAGAGTCAGTCCATAGGAGCAATTCAAAGTCATCTAGAGTCAGTCCATAGGAGCAATTCAAAGTCATCTAGAGTCAGTCCATAGGAGCAATTCAAAGTCATCTAGAGTCAGTCCAAGACACCAAAGACGCAATCGAAACAGCCGAAATCCTTTTAAGGTCAGTTCAAATGTCAGTTCAAAGGTCAGTTCAAAGCTGCTCTGGTTCTGTTATAAAAACCATAAAACATCGAAATAACATAACATTCCTTGTAAGAACAACATTCCAATACAAAAGTAAGTTGATTTTTAATTTCCTTTTTCAAAACAAAGCTTGAAATGAAAAACATTCAAACAGATAAATTCTAGAAAGACAGGGGAAAGGGGGGGGGCGTGGAAATATAAAATAAATGAATTATAGTGAAGCAACATTGTCAAGTTCAAGGTCATTCATTGATCTCCTCTCCCCACATCCTAAAACAAATACATTCGATTACACCCACAGCACACACACACACACACCCACACAAACGATGTATTTCCACTAATTTGTTTTCGGCTTGCTGGAACTTGACCTTTGACCTGCGTCCTGGGACTAGACAAGTGCCCCAAGGCTAATGAAATGTTCTGAGTTCTGCATGTAACCCCCCGTGTTCCATCGCATGGCGGCTCTACACTAGAGGCAACACGTGGTGCTGAGGTTTTGCACTGCAGTTTTGTGTCTCCTCGTTGTAACTGATGAGACTTCAAGTGAGCTGTGAATGTTCGGCTACTCACTGGGAGAACTGCAACAGAGCACAGGGTATGGGAACGACAAGTTTAAAGAGGACACACATTTGTACACGTTATTTCTCCCACTTCCCATTCTCTGATCAAGCTGAAACTTTGCACAATTATTCATTGTCCTAAACAAAAATTGAATCAATAAAAAAAATTAACCAGAAATTAATTAAATAGAGGTAATTTTTTTTTCAATATAGAAAAAGGGACAACGATCTTGCCGTATTTAAAGATAAGACTGTAAATGTGTGGTTATTTCCTTTATATATGCCTTGCTTTTTTTTAAATTATATTTTTAAATTATTTTTTTCTAAGTTCTTAAGACGTAGTTAATACAGAAGCAATTTTTTTTACTAGATTTAGATGTCAATATTAAAATCTAGACTCTTTTACCGTTATTAAAAATGAATAACCTTCAACTAAAATTATATCTTTAAAACTATGTCCCTTTCAGACCTTGCGAAATGGTGTAAAGCCCAAAAGGATGTAAAGTTCGTTTTTTATGGCCCATGGTTAACAAGGGTGTCATGTGGCCAGCACAATGACCAACCGCCTTTACGTCCCCAACCTGAGTTGGGTTAACTTAGAAACGTCCTAGGAATCCAATTGAAATCAAGGTCTTCTCCTGGATTCGAACTCGACTTTTCTCTTCTCGGAAGCAAGGCGCAACTCGGCCACCACAATTAGAAATTATCTTTTTATTATCAGAATTAAATGCTGAGATGACGTTTTTTTTTTCTTATAGATTATAGATAAACCTAAATTACATATTTATAGCGCATTGTAAAAAAATGAATACAAAAGCTCTGGTATATGGGAATTCTGTGGTTTTCACTATCAGACTAGACAGCATATCCAATGAGAGAATCAAAGCGTCTCACTGGTCAGTCTATACAACTCTATGTCTATACATCTCTATGTCTAGTCACTACACTTAACGTACAAGTCAAGTTCATTGATTTTAGCCCACAGGCCCCATAATATAGACAGAAAATTGAGTGTAAGAGAACAATGCATCACCATCTCTTTAGTAAAATACTTTTAAGAAATGTTGTAGTTCTTCTATATCCCTTTCACTAACTTGGTATATTTGGATCTAATGTCCCTGTAGATAGAGGTTTAGTGGCCTACGCTCCCTCATGGCTACTTGCCGGAAAGCAGACTTTCTTGAAAAAACAAAAAAAGATTGTTTTTACATTAATTTCAACATCATCAGTTTCATTGATCCCGTACCTCAATTGACCAAATTCAAAGTCATATGACGTATTTGTATAGGTTATAAACTGAGTTATTTATGACATTAGCACTTTCATCTAAAAGCTGTCTTCTTACTTTAACAACACTATTTTCGTTTTTTCTCGGATTTGTTACAAAAAAAATGAAATGCTTTAAGCTATAGGACCAGTTGGTCTAAGAGACTCAAGCTATAGGACCATTTGGTCTACGAGATTCAAACTATAGTACCAGTTGGTCTACGAGATTCAAGCTATAGGACCATTTGGTCTACGAGATTCAAGCTATAGTACCAGTTGGTCTACGAGACTCAAGCTATAGGACCATTTGGTCTACGAGATTCAAGCTATAGGACCAGTTGGTCTACGAGATTAATGCTTTAGGACCATATGTATTTAGTTACATATAGATTAGAGTTCAATCTACTCAAAGAGGTCTATTGACCCACTACTGAAAGTAGATAATGGTGTATATAAACGCTACTCTCCATTTCGGAAGTAGACACAAAACTTTGAATCGATTTTTCTCTCAATTACATGCTGCGCCTCCATCTCACACACTTTCCATCCTTTTTTTTTTCCTCCTTATTCGACTCGTAACCAGTTCACAATTTCTTCTAGGTTTAAACCTTGATCAAGTAATTTACTTGTTCGATTCATCCCGGATCAACTAACATTCAGGCCGGGGGTTTCCTTCAATGTGTTTATCATCGTACACTTTGCTTTTATATCAGGCAGTTTATTGAATTAGTAAATTCTTCTTTTTTTTGTTGTATTTTTAGAGGTAATTGTTGTTTGTTTTCTTTATTTTTTTTTCGGAAAAGAGAAAGTCTGGGAGACCAAAGCAAACATGGAGATCCGTAGACCAAGAAGCAAAGACAGCAGGCTGGACATTGACCCCACTGAAGGCGAAGTACTGTTGGGGCCCTAAGCTTCAATGAAAGTAAAGAATTAAATGAAGTAAGACCCCCTTCTTGTTGATCTCTTTATCGCCACCATCACATGGTGACCAACTGGACTAAATGTTTGCTTCCAAAGTCTTTCCATCATTACTTTTAAGTTAGTCATATCTGGACCCTGTTTCAATTCGAGTTTAGCCTTATTTTATCTATTGTTCGGCCTGGTTTTGTGACACTTTTAACTGGCCATTTATGTGAAGTCAGAAACAGGCCTAATAATTTATACTGCTATACTGCTATACTGTAGTAACGAGAGGACCTTCTACTTCCGTCTCCTGTTTCATTACCGCTGTCACTGCGTCCTTTCGTAGGAGCTCTCTTGAAAGTAAAAGTACAATAGGTCTTATATATTATTTCTCTCTTGTTTCAGAATACCTAATCAATGTATCTTAAAGCCTCAAGGCATATGTGCAGGCTGGCTCTGTAGATGACTAATGAAATCAATCAATCGAGTAGAAGATCAATACAGCCTGTCAATTATCACTTCATCACTGTATAACAATTTATCGACCTGTCACAAATAATAAACACACACACATAGCTAATAGAAAACAAAAACTTCGATAATAAACGAAAAGAACTGTTTATCTCGCTTTTCAAGGGATATTAACAGCAACCGAAAACGCAATAAATTCAATACCACTTACACACACACTAACATACACACACACACACACAAAATACACACACACACACACACACAAAGGGCAACTATTAAAACTAAAAACAGATGTTTATTCCTAATGAACTTTGAATCGATACATTAATTCACTTTTTGTCTCCAGTGCTTGCGGTTTAATTTTTAATCCAATTTCTTTGAAGAAAAAAAAAGTTCCCTTAAGCTGAACTACGTTATTGTCGAAGCAAAAATATCAATAAATTATTGATGTTAATGTTGATAATTGTGCACTTATATTTGATTCTATGAAATGTGTATTATAAAACGGCTTTGTGTGCACGGGAAGCGGTAAAACATATGCAGGTTGCAAGTGGATTGGCTTAGCCATGTGAAACAGGGCACTTGTCCTAGATCATTGGAATTAAAAACATTACCATTGTGATGTCTGAAATGGGTATTCGAATTGTTTATAAAGACCAATAAAGTAATGTTTATTTTTGCTCAAGAACATTTTGATGTTTATTCCTATTGTAGTTTTGACATGGTTTCTGTTTGTAATGTTCCATAATAGTAAACATAAAGTTGCCTTTAGTAACAATATGAGTTGTTTAGATAAAACAACATATTATAGTAATACCTGATATTATACACCAACGTCTGTAATTTCACTCTACCAAGTGTTTTAATGATATTCTTATAAGACAAAAAGATTTTATCAATCTAACATGTAAAATATAAAAAAAAACTTTTAAAAATATTTTTAAAAAAGATTATATAAGTGGTGGAACTGCACATTTACAGCCACATGTCTCAATATTGTAAGATTTAATTCCTTTTAATAAATCAAACAAATATTTAAAATGACTATAAATTATTATCTGGTTAATGTTTTTAAATTGATTCCTGTGTTGTTTGGGACAGTGAAGAAGTGTGCAAAGTTTCAACTTGATCCGAGACTGGGAAGCTAGAGAAACAGTGTGTTCAAAAATGTGTACCAGACAGACAGACAGACGGAGTGAGTTGACAAATGAATAAATAACACGCATACAAACCTATGATAAGTGCATCTGTCCAGCCCTACATTAGTTACGCGCTTACCACGGAACACGTCTACCGGTCACACACGGTGATTTGAACCTGATCATTGCTGTTTAGAATGCTCTCTGTCTCTGTCTCTCTCTCTCTATGTCTCTCTTGGCTTTCAGCATTTCTTGTCTTCTTGTCTTATTAATTGCAGATGTTTCTTAAAAGCAACAAAGATGATAATTACGTCCTAGACATGTATTAATCTAGTCATGCATGCTCATTAGAGACATCAACTCCGCTAAGTCATTAGTTTTCTGGGCTAATTAAGGCAAACCGTTTCAAGACATATTCTGATGGTACTAGTACGAATAGGTCCGAGAATAAATAGAATAGGAAATCTGCTTATAGCTTCTCTTCTGTCTCACCCTTCTGTGTCTCTGTGTCACTCATCTACCTCTCTTTTCCTCTCTCTTTCTCATCTCTTTCACTTTATCTCTTTCTCTTCCTCTCTCTCTATCTCTCTATCTCTTTCTCTGCCTCTCTCTTTATCTCTCTCTTTCTCTGTCTTTCTCTCTTTATTTCTCTCTCTCTCTCTCTCTCTCTTTCTCTGCCTCTCTCTTTATCTCTCTCTCTTTCTCTGCCTCTCTCTTTTTTTCTCTCTCTTTCTTTTTTCTTTCTCTCTCACTCTTTCTCTTCCTCTCTCTTTCTCTCTTTCTCTCTCTTTCTCTTTTTCTCTTTTCTTTCTCTCACACTTACTCTCTTTTCGCTCCTTATTTCTCTTTCTCTCTTACGTGTTTGTAAAACTGTTAATAAAACTGTCAGTAAAACGTGAACACCAGATCTATCCACACTAAAGAACATAAAGAAACAGGCGAGTGTCTAGTTCTTATTTGTTCATGGAACGTGTTCTTTTTCCCCCTTTAATCTCTGATGCCTTTTTTTTTTATACAAGTAAACACTTCTCCTCTTTTTTTCAAGACTACACATTATTACCTTCTGTCTAAAACATGGAAGGGTTAGGGTTAGGGTTAGTGTGAAAGATGATCGTTACACAAGTAGGTTTGTGAGGGAGCAGGGAGTTGTGTGGGGTATGGCTTCAGATCTCTATAACCTATTTAGTTTTAGTCAAACCCATACAGCATATCTCCAGAAATATATTTCTAAATCAATATTGCTTTTCTAAATCTATCTTTCCAATAATGTTTATTTATATTTAGTCCTCGTTGTTTATTGTTTTAAACGAACAGGCGTGAAAGTTGATGGTGGCTGAGTAGCAAAGTGCTTGGCTTCCGAAACGAGAGGTCCAAAGTTCGTATATCGCAACTGGGATTTATAATTTCGGGATTTTTTGGACGCTCATGTTGGAGAAAGGGTGTTTGGTCATTGTGTTGGCTATATGACACCCTTCTTTACAGAAAAATCTTACATTATCTGCCCCAAAAAATCGCGAGGTTTAAAGGGGTACCATTTCTCTCTTTGTACGTGTGAAAGGCTTTTAGATTTATCAATATTATTATAAAGAACATTTACATTGAAATCTAAATAAAGTAGACCCGGTAAGACTCTAAATAAAAATCTACGCAGGGCCTTTACTTTCTAAAATCTGGCACTATTTGTAACATCTAATTATTTTCCTTTTAGTTTGATTATGAAGTCAAGCGGCCGATATTTGCCGTGGACACTTTAATGCGGCCCCTTGAACCAAATTGTGTGCTCACCACACGAGTTATCGTGTTTAATCTAAGGGGAAATAACTCCACACATCTGTGTGTTTCATTTGTGTCTACGTGAATGAAGGACGCAGAATTCTCTCCCATCTTGGTCTTTATTGGAAGAGAAGCGGAGAAAAAAAAAGATCTCTATTAAATGTAAAGGCCCGCTTATCTGCCTGCCCAGTAGGAGGTACCCTGTGTTTGTACTTTTTTTTCTTCTACAGAAGTAGACAGAAGCGGTCTGAGGGCAGCATTTAAGTTTGACGAAGAATTTCTTTTTTATTCCTCTGGTTGTGTACGTTTAAAAAGAAAGCAACAGATCTTTTTTTAAAAAAAATCACTTAAACTAACAAACTCTACAATCAAAGAGATAAAGAGAGTTAGGTAGTGGAAGAAACCCCCAATCTATTTTTAATGGCCTCTAACTGTCTAAAAGAAAATCTTCTATTTTATTCAATTCATCTATTAGATATCAGTTTCTTCATAGTCAAAACGTGGTCAAATCCAATTGCTGGCAACATTAGCTATTCTGAGGTATCTGCAGTGCATTATCCTGCAAATAAGACATTTTAGTTCAAAAGCCAAATATGCTATTCACTGCAATTTAATAATGGAGCCCAGCGACTGGCAGAAATTGGCTACACTCATGGAATTTGGCGACTGTAGTTTGCTTTGTGTTGTGGGGGTTTTAAACTAAAAAAACTCTGGAGGTTTCTTTAAAAAAAAACAACTTATAACCCCCTTAGCTACTCTCATAGAATTTGGTGACTGTAGTTTGCTTCAGAATAATATTGAAGTGATTAGAGGGGTAACTTCAAAACTCTCTGTAAGAGGGGGTTGGGAGTTTAACTCAAAATCATCTGGAGAGGGCTTTAACTCTTTCTCTCATAACTTACTATACCAACGTTGATTCCACTAGAATATGGTAAATAATTACGGAGAGAAAGAGTTAAACTTAAAGCCCTCTCGAGGGGGGTTTAAACTCGCCCCCCTATTTGCTACGCCCATGAAGCTATAGCTTACTGCTTCCTGGGGGCACCCACAAAACAGGCTCCAGGGATATGTTCAATGATGTAGAAGAAAGAGCAAAGGAAAAGTCTCCTAATGTTGTGAACACCATGACCGTAGCCAGCAGAGGTCTGGGTGTAGAGGGGCTCTATATCTTAATTAAATAGTTTAGAACAGTGTTTCCCAAACTTTTTCCTTAATGGAACACTTCACACATTCTGAGTATTGAGTGGAACACTTTGATTATTTGATTATTAGAGAGATTAATTCACGTCTTGGCCTACTTGTTTATTATTCCAGAGGTATTCGTGGAACACCTATTCAGGCCTCGCGGAACACTAGGGTTCCGCGGAACATAGTTTGGGAGACATTGGTTTAAGGCCTTTTCAAGTGCAAATCCGGTCCTGTCAAACCCACTAGTCATAAGTGAAAAAAACAAAAAAAAAAACAAAAAAAAATCATTGATTACAAACTGAAAGTGTGCACGTTGTGTGGCTGGGTAGCAGAGTAAGTTTACAGACCTTGAATGTCGTTGGTTCTATACCCATAGTGGTCTTTTTTGTTTTCAATCATATGATATTTAGTTAACTATATCATCTGTGCATAGACAAGATTAGATTTTCCTATATATATATATATATATATATATATATATCACATTTGAGACCCAAAGAAAATCCGCTGCCGAGGACAAACGCAGACGGCGAAAAGAAAATCTAAATCGACCACCTGCGGACAATGGCTATGTATATATGTGTGTGTGTGTGTGTGTTTTAAGAAAAAAAAATCTTATTTCTTTTCCATACTCATGTAGAATTTGCATAAATTGAAGTTAAGCTATAAAGGTGATAACAGTAAACTCAGGTGTACCTCAAGGAACAGTCTTGGGTCCACTACAATTTTTAATTTACATAAATGATTTACCAAATTGCATTACTTCAGGAATAAAAGACAGATTATTTGCAGACGATTGCATAATATATAGATCAATAAAAACAACACAAGACACAGCTATTTTACAAAGAGAATTAGATGAATTACAGAAATGGGAATCAAATTGGAGCATGTCTTTCCACCCAGAAAAATGTCAGTTGTTAAGAGTAACAAAAAAAATAAAACAAATAAATTCCACTTATCTTATTCATGGCAAACCAGTAACACAGACTAAAAACGCAAAATACCTAGTGTTATAATAAATGAAAAACTGTCATGGAATCCACATATTGATCAAACTATAAAAAAATCAAACAAAGAATTAGGATTTATTAAAAGAAATTTCTATAAATCAAATAACATAAAACTCAAATGTTATTTAACCTTGGTTAGGCCAATAATAGAATATGCATCCTTCGTATGGGACCCCTCAACTCAAGAAAACATTAAGAAACTGGAACAGACACAAAATAGAGCAGTGAGATTCATAACAAACGAATATTCACATTTGACTAGAGTAACACCTTTAGTAAAATCACTAAATTTAGAAAGCCTTCAGGACAGAAGACTCAAAAGTAAAGTACTGAACCATAATCTTCAAATACAAAAGCAGAATTTAATAAAATACTCAGAAAGACACAAAGATAAAGACACATCCACATTCCTCGTCCCATATGCTAGAACAAATTTGTACAAATACTGCTTCTTCCCTAGTGCTATTAGAGCATGGAATGGGTTGCCTGAGCTAGCCAGGAAAACCAGTGACTTGGCAGAATTTAAGTCATTGGTTAATATGCATGACTAAATGCATTCGCGTAGGACGTAATTATCTTCTTTTTTGAAGTGCTATCTGTATTATATAAGATAAGATAAGAAGGTGTTTCATATTCGTTGTTCACTATAATGAAGTAGTGATACTCTGTTTAGTTTTAAAAACATCTATTTTGTCCACTTTTCATTAGAGTATTAGTGAAATCACTCAACTTAGTGGCACTTCTGGTCAGAAGAATACAAAGTCAAGTAGCAATAATACATAAAACACTGAACCATAATTTACAAATAGAACAACAAAAAAATAACAACAAAGACACAAAGATAGAGGCACATTTCTTATTCCTTACCTTGGAACAAATTCGTACAAGTTCTCCTTCTTCCCTAGTACCATTAGAGAATGGAATGGGTTGTCTGAATCAGCCAGGAAAACGACTTAGCAGAGTTGAAGTCATTGATTAACACGCATGACATGATTGACACCTGAAATGATTAGGACATAATTATCTTTTTTTTTTTGAAGTAACGTCTGTAATATAAAAGATAAGATAAGATAAGACACTGTAGAATCAGATTTCTCAGATCTTCTGCACGTAGCAGAAAAAAGGATTTTCATTGTTTAGTTGGCAACAAGGATCTTTCAATATGGCGTCTTGGTCATCGCTTCTAGTGTTTGGACTTGAAAATCTCTTCCAATATTACTCTTTTCACTTTGTTTTTCATTACGTTTGCTTTGTTTCTCCGCATCGCTTTCTCTTTTTTTCTTACTGCTTTGTATTGCTTAAGAAGAACTCTTCTGAAAGTAAGACTTACAAGTCAAAGTCTACACAAAGAGCAGGTTACTGTGATCGTGAGCGAGCTACTCTGTCTCATCGTGGCGCTCCTGTGGAAGCGACCATAAGAGGAAGTGGTTAGGCTAAACGAGTAGCAAAACAAAACTCCCGTGGGGATGTCCACGGGTAGACGAGAGTCCACCTCTTGCACGGGTGGAGTTGCAAAAGAGTCCCCACAAACCTGTCACAAATCCAGGCGCCGTTCCACAAAGGGACCGTTACAAAATAGCGAGTCCCCCACGGTTAGCTTGGTATAGCAAAGGAAAATGCCGGAGGCTCCCGGTGCCCTCGGCCTTCGGCCATGACCAGCCAAGCATGCGCCCGGGTCGCCAAAGGCATTGGAAACAGCAATGCTTTATATAGGCATTGACTCGAGTCTCTCCCAGATAGAACGGTGGTTCAGACAGGTTTTTTTTTTTACTGTTTGACGCTCAAACAGGGTTTTTTTCAAACTTAGAGCTCGAAGAGCCTTCAGCTCAGCTCTTGGACGATCAACAAGGTTACTGTGATTAACTTCATTATGAAAATCCACGTCGAAAAAAAAATGAAATTAAAAAAACGAAAGTAGTCTATTGAAAAACAAAAAGTTACGGAACAAACAAAAAAAGAAAAACATTAAAAATACTGTTATTAAAAGACAATAGCTCCTTTATCCAACCTATAGAGCGATTATTTTTGTCTTCAAAATTAATGAATGTTGTCTTTAAAAAAGGAACTTTTTTTTTACCGCGCCCCACTTCGCACTCCCTTCCCCCGAGAAAGAATCCTGGTTAAGCGAATGTATAGATCTACTAGACTTTAATTTATTAAAACCTCGAACTAATGCGGAAATACCCGAAGACGTCAAGTCCGTTCAAGATAAAACATTTTTTCTTTTTTTTTACTTTAAATAATTATAAGAGCTCAACTAGAGTTTTCCCCAGAGTGGCTAACTAGCTACTAATTCTTTTCCCAACTATATACAGTAACTGTCGAATTTCTAGAAAAATCGTTTGAGCCGTTTTCGAGAATCGCGTCCACCCACGCAGTTTCCACCCCAAGTTTTTGTTACCACGAAGTTATGACTTGAATAGAGGTATTTTAAAATTTAGAACCAAAGTGCCCAAGAAAGAGTAAGACATGGACATGTTTCACATCGGCGTTCATCTATTGGCTGATTGTAGGCAGACGATGAATATTTAATGATGCCAGAGTGACTGCATTAGGCATCCCGTCACGTGGTACGAATTATTTTCACAAAAACACTGACAGGGAGCAGACGAAGTAATGATGTGGAATGTTTTCCTGAAGATACCATCCCCCCCATCCCCAGGAGATTTGTACAGACATATTCAGAGCTTTCCTGAAACGTTGTTTTTGTATTTTTGGTGTGTGCATAACGTGATACAACAGAGAACTGATCAGATGACTTCACAGTTGACTTCGCAGTTGACTGTATCAAACAATCAGATGACTTCACAGTTGACAGTATCAAACAATCAGATGACTTCACAGTTTACTTTATAATAGCAGCAGAGAACTGATCAGATGACTTCACAGTTGACTTCGCAGTTGACTGTATCAAACAATCAGATGACTTCACAGTTGACTGTATCAAACAATCAGATGACTTCACAGTTGACTTTATAATAAGAGCAGATAACTGATCAGATGACTTCATAGTTGACTTTATAATAAGAGCAGAGAACTGATCAGATGACTTCACAGTTGACTTTATAATAAGAGCAGAGAACTGATCAGATGACTTCACGGTTGATTTTGCAACTGACTGTATAAAACAATCAGATGACTTCACAGCTGACTTCATAGCTGATTTCACAGTTGACTTCGCAGTTGACTGTATGAAACAATCAGATGACTTCACAGCTGACTTCATAGCTGATTTCACAGTTGACTTCGCAGTTGACTGTATGAAACAATCAGATGACTTCACAGCTGACTTCATAGCTGATTTCACAGTTGACTTCGCAGTTGACTGTATGAAACAATCAGATGACTTCACAGCTGACTTCATAGCTGACTTCATAGCTGACTTCGCGGTTGACTGTATGAAACAATCAGATGACTTCACAGCTGACTTCATAGCTGACTTCGCAGTTGACTGTATCAAACGATCAGATGACTTCACAGCTGACTTAACAGACTTTTTTCACAGATGACTTTCCTGCTGACTTCCCTTGTTGACTCTACACTTGACTTCACAGTTGACTCTACACTTGACTTCACACTTGACTTCACTTTTGACTTCGCAGATGACTTCACAGATAACTTCACAGTTGATTCTATCAAACAACTTCTGACACTTCAAATGTTGTTATAGTTATACACTTTATGTACTGAATTTATATTAATGGGTTTGTGGTACTCAAGACATTATACTGCTTCATTTACAATTATAAAGTGTGTTTTAAACCATAGATATTTCTCACCAAGGCTGAGAGAAACACACTTGGGGCCCAAAGAAAAGCCCCTGGAGCAGACAGGAGCAGAAGAGGTAAGGAAAACTTTACCAGCGGCACACTACGGCTTTGTCTGTATCAGATATTGAAGATTATCGGGACACAACCGGGACTGCGTGGCCATGTGAAACACTGCATTAATCCCTCTTATATCTTGTTCCAAAACAATACTAGTTTAGATCTGTTTGTCTAATTCAAATTACTTTTCCAATGTTGTCCTTTACATAGTTTAGCTACTTTACTTAGCTGATAACAGAAGGATTGTTGTTCAAATAGAGGATTGAGGTTTTCAACTTGTGTTAAGACTTTTGAAATAAATAAATAAACAGCAATTAGAAGTCAAGAACAGCAACAACAAAGAAAACAACAACAGCTAAGACAACATCAGCGACAGCAAGCGCAAGGTTAACAAATATAATAACGACCATAAAAAACTCAATCGATATCAATTAAATCAATAACAAGAACACAACGGCAGCAACAACAACAATAGCAGCAAAGACAACAACAAAGACGGAAACAATCGCAAACTATGACATCATCAATAGCAACAACAGCAACTATATCATTATCAATTGCAACAGCAGCAACTATAACATTATCAATAGAGACAACTTTAGCAATATCAATAACAACAAGAACAACTATAACATTATCAATAGCAACAACATCAACTATAACATTATCAATAGCAACAACATCAACTATAACATTATCAATAGCAACAACAGCAACTATAACATTATCAATAGCAACAACATGAACTATAACATTATCAATAGCAACAACAGCAACTATAACATTATCAATAGCAACAACATCAACTATAACATTATCAATAACAACAACAGCAACTATAACATTATCAATAGCAACAACATCAACTATAACATTATCAATAGCAACAACATCAACTATAACATTATCAATAGCAACAACATCAACTATACCATTATCAATAGCAACAACAGCAACTATAACATTATCAATAGCAACAACATGAACTATAACATTATCAATAGCAACAACAGCAACTATAACATTATCAATAGCAACAACATCAACTATAACATTATCAATAACAACAACATCAACTATAACATTATCAATAGCAACAACATCAACTATAACATTATCAATAACAACAACAGCAACTATAACATTATCAATAGCAACAACAGCAACTATAACATTATCAATAGCAACAACATGAACTATAACATTATCAATAGCAACAACAGCAACTATAACATTATCAATAGCAACAACAGCAACTATAACATTATCAATAGCAACAACATGAACTATAACATTATCAATAGCAACAACAGCAACTATAACATTATCAATAGCAACAACATCAACTATAACATTATCAATAGCAACAACATAACTATATCAATAGCATCAACATCAACTATAACATTATCAATAGCAACAACATCAACTATAACATTATCAATAGCCAAAAGAACAAAAAAAAAGACAAAGCACAACAAATACTATTTCATTAACAAAGACAATCACAAAGAAAACAACAATAAACAATAACTAGAAAGACACTAAAAACAGTCCACCACATAATGTCATAGAACTAATACTATCAAAGGAAGAATTCTTCCCTATCATAATTTTATTATTCACTTGAGATGTACACTTCTAGAGCTATATTTTATTCAGATGTATTTCATTAGATAGTAGCACTTTGGGGAATCTTCGTGACTCCAAACAACGCCCTATTCAGATTCCATTCATTCATAAGCCTTTCAGCATTCAGCACAAATAAGAGACATTTCTGTTTCTACGCAGTACAGTAGCACACGCTAACAATAACAATTGAATAGACAAAATGTACTTTCAATCTGACAAGTAAAATAAGAGAACCATACTCTCGCTATAAACAAGAATGTATTTATATGATTGAACTAAAATGTTTGTAAAATGTTTGACATGTTTCGGATGTTCCTTCTGCTTCCTAGTCCAAACCTCCCGAAGGATGACCGGTTATGGCAGCGGACAGGGTTCGGATCCTGAACCACCGGGACGAGTGCGTGTACCGCACAAGCAGGCAGCCATCTATGTAGTTTTAAAAAAACGAACATAAATTCCTATATAAAAAAAATGAAAATAATGTAAAACAAGAAAGATTAAAATAAAATATATAATAATGGCTTATCCAAGAGGAATAACACCACATTTACAACTATATATCTTAATAATGGAGAAGTTATTTCACTTCTTCTGTGTCAAAAAAAAAATTAGTTGACTAATTGGTAATTTGTTTTTATTGATTCGTGTTTTGTTAGGTACAATAAATAATTGTGTAAAAGTATCAGCTTGCTCCGAGAATGGGTGGGTGAGAAGTAACGTGTACAATTATCTAAAGGGACAAAATATTTTTAATATAGGGATATCTAGCTCATTTAAGCCCATATATTATAATCTAGCCATTTCTCTGAATACTTTTTGTTAAAAATAGCTTTTATATAGCGCGACTTTCAAGCTCATACACTGTCGGGATTCCTAGTTCCCTTCACTCCACCTTGGAGAGACAATCGGTTTACGCCTCTGAGCAACTTGCATGTTAGGACTAGACAAAGCTTTCTCTTTACTTGAATTGCACTAAGAGACACAGTCTTGTATTGTGCATTTGCATGTGTGACCATTACTCTAGGGAATACAAGGGATGCATTCACTAGCAAGATAACAGTTAATGTACTCAGCACGAACTGTCCAGAAAGCAACTGATGTCATCAAGATGACCAAACCAGATATATTGTTATCTTTTCAAGATGACCTAACCAGAAATATTGTTATGTTTTCAAGATGAACAAACCATATATATTGTTATGTTTTCAAGATGACCTAATTCTTGTGATAAATTCAGTATGAACCGCCCAGAAAGCAATAGGTGTCTTCAAAGAAACCAGAAATCTGAAACTGACTTTAAGATGACCTAACCAGAAATCGTGTGATGTCTTTAAGATGACCTAACCAGATATCTTGGGATGTTTTCAAGATGACCTAGTCAAGTGGACCTAACCAGATATCTTGGGATATTATCAAGATGACCTAACCAGAAATCATGTGATGTTTTCATGATGACCTAACCAGAAATCGTGTAATGTCTTTAAGATGACCTAACCAGAAATCATGTGATGTTTTCAAGATGACCTAACCAGAAATCGTGCGATGTTTTAAAGATGACCTAACCAGAAAGCTACCAATGCTCCCAAGATGGAGTATAAACTCTAGAAAGCTGGCGATGTGTATTCAGGATGTCCTAAGTAAACCTCGATTACTGGAAACACTCATCTACCATAGCACTAATAACCACATTAACCTATCCTTGACGACCAGTAACGATAACTTCAGAATAAAACTGGGATGGGAGAGGCAGTGGAGGAATTGCGAACGACAACCCATTATTGCATCACCGGTGCTGTGGGAGATAAATGCCCACAAATTACCTCCCTTCCCCCCCCCCTTCCTCTCTCTCTCTCTCTCTCTCTCTCTCAGGACTCCTGTCTGCTGTGTATCGCCTGAGGAAGTTCCTCTGATAAGACGAATATTGTTTCGGTGACTACCCTGTTAACATCGGCGTGTCGAGAGAGTGCTGCACGAGATAACTCCAGGTGATATGTAGGAACAGTTACGGAGCTGGAAGGGAGTAAAAAGTGCTACCAGCTAAGTCTGTCCTAGTAGATGCATCAAACACAAAAGCAATAAAGTTTTCTTTTTTCCCCCTTTACTTTATTAGTAATGTATCCTTCCGCTTTTACCAATAGGATGCTTAGGTTTTGCGTAGAGTTGTCGCGCAGTGTGTTGCTAGGCGACTTAAGCAGTGACGTTCTGTCAATACTTTTCTTGACTTTCTATTTACCCCCAAACTTTGATTGTTTTGTTCACTGTTTGGTTGGTTCCTATTACATTTTACTTTATTTTTAACTGCTCCCGTTTTTGAAGCAAATTTGACAGACGCCATTGGTACATTGCAATATTAATTTCAAAACAAGAAAAACACTAACAATACGTTTTCTAAAAAGACAATAGGGGCCTACCTACTTTATCCAACTAATTGAGCGATAATTTTTCTCTTAAAAATTAATGAATGTTAGATTTAAAAACATTTTTTTTTACCCCGACCTTTCCCCCTTCTCCTAGAGGAAGATTCCTGGTTAAGTGAATGTAGAAATCTAGTACACCTTTTAAAATTCCAATGATACGCAGTTAGATCTAGACTTAGAAGAGAGTGCGCTATATTGCCCTGAACAATAATTTATTCAACTCTTGAATCAATAATGCCTTACATTCAGAAATTCCTGAACGTGATTGTCCTTTCAAGAACGCGATAGTCCTTTCTAAACCGGTATAGGATCTAGACCTAGCTTTAGTCTCTAGCCAAATTTACATTTTATTTTTACTTGAAAAAAAATTATAACCTTCAAACTAGAGTTTTCCCTGTGTGGCCAACGCGCTAGTAATTCTTTTTTTCAGCGGTATACATCAACTGTTAAATGTCTAGGAAATTCATTAGAGCAATTTTTGAAATCAGCTGTCCGCCCACCCACCCAGGTTCCATGAAGGAGTAACTTGAATAGAGGTATTTTAAAAACGAGCACTCTCAAATCATTGTAATTTAAGGTTTCGTAAGCTGCGTGGGGACAGGGCAAACTGACATGTGGGCTATAACGTTCCGACTATAACTAATGCCCAGGTTTTCATCCCATTTCTATAACATAAGCCATATTCGGTCCGTGACTGAAAGAAGCCAAAGTAAGTGTTCAGCTTACATGACTTAACCGCTGTATCACTTGAAAGAATCTCAATTATTTCCTTGGCTTTTTCTTAGACCTCTCTTATTGCCATACATTTTGTTACGAATCTCCCTATCCAGGCTCTCTACATACTGCACCATACACCACCAACTTAAAGAACTTGACAACTCAGGGCTCCAAAATAACGTAACACTTTAATAGTTGAATAAATAACAGCCAATACTGTACAATTGGCAACACGTACATTGTACAAATCTCTCTCAATTAGTTTGGAAGTCATGTAATTAAATTTGTAATAGATCTATATCCTAGACCAACTACAATAAATCTTATCTTATCTTATAAAATACAGACGTTACTTCAAAAAAGAAGATGATTACGTCCTACGCGTCATGCATTTAGTCATGCATATTAACCAATGACTTAATCTGTGCGATTAGAAATATCTTTACCAATTGTTTTTGTTTAGAGCTTTACATGCTTTTAGCTTTCTACGTTCGCTATGATCCTATCACTTACCTGCACCAGTTGGGAATTTATTTTTTTTTAAACAAAAATGGGGTGAAGACCTGAATACGAACTCATGGCTCAACCTCCTCAAACCGATATACTGACCACTCTGCTACTGAAGTGGCTATGATAAAAGAAGATTGTATAGTTATCTATTGTTTGTTACAAGCTTGCTTAAAGCGGCGCCCTACAAAGGGGACAAATTCAGCTTAAATCACTACTTCATTCGAGTACAATCTCTTTCCCTTGTTCGAGATATCAAATAAAATAATGAATTAACTAATTGGCAAATTTTTAAATTGATTCTTGTGTTGTCAGGTACAAGAAATAGTTGTACAAAAGTTTCAGCTTGATCCGAGATTGGGTCTCGGGGAAATAACGTGTACAAACTTTTGGCCAGACAGACAGACAGACAGACAGACAGATGTATACGCATACAATTCAATGCATACAATTCAATTGGTTGGTATAAGCTTTGTAAAACAATATATTAATTGCGACTTGGATGTACAAATAATATAGTTTACTAAACATTCACATATTGTGTCATTGATGAAAACTTTAGAATCTTCCATCCTCTACATATATAATTCTCTTCGTCGCTCAAGAGTTTGGAATACAAGAAGTAAAGGAAAGATCACCCCACGAAAAAACAAGAGGGTGGAAGAACAAGTATTCACCGGTCACTACGGATGGCTGCTTGGTCGTGCGGTTTGCAAGCTGGACTGTCGTTTCGATTTATCGAACCCTGCCCGCTCCCATCCCCCTTTGTCCTTCAACTCTGAAGGAACATCCGGAAACATGTAAAACATTTTACAAACATTTTACAAACACTAAATAGCATCGCGGACTTAATCATTGTGACCAAGAAGTCATGGAAAGAGAACAAGTAATCTACTATGTATATTCACCCGTCACTAAACCATTGTGGGGCCCTATGCGAAACGGATTTCAAGAGGTCAAGTTTGGGTAGGGAAGCGGACAATATGTGAAATTTAAGAATTTGTATTAGAAAAAAAATCGTCTAAGCATTTTATTCATTCTTTACTACGTACAGAATTACTTTACGAGCCTTGCGTGTAGCAAAGTCATAAAGTATATCATAATAATTGTGTGTTTCCTACATAGATCACGCTCAATAGCAATAATTACCAAATGTTTCAATCTATCTTTGAGAATTGTTGACCTCAATTAATTTTTCATTAGTTTGAGGCGCGAGAAGCTGCTTTCACCAGATTCCAAAATTACGGGATAATGCCTTTTTTTTATCGCGCGTAGGATTGGCAATTTCCATATTGAATGACACCCCAATTTTTGTCTATATATATTTCAGGAGATTTGTGTGAGTTTTCTAAAGATTTTAATAATTTCCGTATATTTCCATGACATTTTCGTATATTTTGCAATTTCAGGAGATTTCCAGGCCGGCCCTGCAAAATAGCGGACTAGTTTTTTTTTTATTGGACATTAGTGTAATATTTTCATACAACAAAAACCATGTTAACATCTAAAGCTCTATTACGCTGAATGACGACATTAACTCCACACATAGTAAAGATTAAGACACGGAATGTGGTCAGTACAAACTCTAACGTGAATCCACAAATGTAAACAAACACTAGGGGCGACAATAGATAGAAACAAATTCACGACACTAAGATACTTTGAAAAGATATATTTTGAGAAATTGGGTAGGGGTGATTTGGGTGAAACATCTTGCATTGACGGAGGTGTAGTTAAACAAATGAAGACAAGACCAGCACCGAGCACTGGTCGTTGGCGTCATGCGTCTGGCGATCATCCTTGGGACTGGAGACCGTGACACCTATCCCGTCCACTCTCTTCTGGGCACATTTTACTTCTTGTATATACTCTTTCCTCCACCCCTTCCCTCTCTCACGCGTAAGACGATAATCTGTTTCTAGCACTCCATTTGACACCCCCAAGTGCGAATTTATAATCCTTAATCTTAAATTCTGAGAGCGGTCCAAGGTCTACCCCTCTCTTTCAATCTCTTCGCCCCTACGTCTTTATAAGCTCACGTAGTTTGGACCATTCACTAGTCATTTTTTTCCAACACGCTGACAGACTAGAAAAACTTTCGCCATTTCATTTTATTATATTTGTAACTGAAAACCTGGTGGCAGTCTATATAAACAATGGGAAAAGTCCAGTAGAAGTGAGGAAAAGACAACATTTCGCATGAAGGATATCTCTATGTTTTTGATAGGTTTAGTGCAGATCATTCTAAGTATGAAGTATGGATGGCAGCCTGGTGTTGTGTAATATTAGAGATTTAACAATAATTACATCACAAACTTAAATAGCGGACACAAATAGTTCTTCTTCTGTACGTGAAAAATATTTAACACAAACACTCATGCAAAACATAAACATACAGAATTCTTTTTACAGAAATAATACAGTGAAAGTGCATATTGTATTTCGCGCCAAAACGGCGGCACCTAAACGACCTTCGCGCCAAAACGGCTGCGCCAAACGTCCTGCTTCGCATGTAACGGTGTTGTGACTCGGTCTTTCAATGTCATGTAGGTCCAAACAACTGGTAAAACTAAATCAAATCCTTAGTATAGAAGTTTAAATAAACTTGAACAGACTTGATTTAAAACTAGTATTAAATATCACTTTTATTTATAAATATACATAGATATTTTACAAAGGGAATTAGATGAATTACAGAAATGGGAATCAAATTGGAGCATGTCTTTCCACCCAGAAAAATGTCAGTTGTTAAGAGTAACAAAAAAACTAAAACAAATTAATTCCACTTATCTTATTCCAGTAACACAGACTAAAAACGCAAAATACCTAGGTGTTATAATAAATGAAAAACTGTCATGGAATCCACATATTGATGAAACTACAAAAAAATCAAACAAAGCATTAGGTTTTATTAAAAGAAATTTCTATAAATCAAATAAGAACATAAAACTAAAATGTTATTTAACCTTGGTTAGGCCAATAATAGAATATGCATCCTCCGTTTGGGACCCCTCAACTCAAGAAAACATTAAGAAACTGGAACAGACACAAAATAGAGCAGTGAGATTCATAACAAACGAATATTCACATTTGACTAGAGTAACACCTTTAGTAAAATCACTACATTTAGAAAGCCTTCAGGACAGAAGACTCAAAAGTAAAGTAGCAATTATACATAAAACACTGAACTGTGTGAACTTCAAATACAAAAACAAAATTTAATAAAATACTCTGAAGGACACAAAGATATGCTAGGACAAATTTGTACAAATACTCCTTCTTCCCTAGTGCTTTTAGAGCATGGAATGGGTTGCCTGAGCTAGCCAGGAAAACCAGTGACTTGGCAGAATTTAAGTCATTGGTTAATATGCATGACTAAATGCATGACGCGTAGGACGTAATCATCTTCTTTTTTGAAGTAACGTCTGTATTATATAAGATAAGATAAGATAAGATTCAACATGAGATATAGATAACAAAACGAGATGATATACTAACAAGAAATTTACGCGTTTTCTGCATGCACGTCTTTCGTTTCGTCTCCCTTTCAACTTTTTAACACTCTTCTTTTTATTCACTTTTATTACGTCAGACAACCAGCCTGCACAACAAAACATCCGCTCCCGTCTCCTCTCGGTTACAGCATAAATACGCACATACAACACTCCATAGCATACGATACAGAAAGCCTTAGTCAGCCATTGAAATCTAAGTCTTAGGGCTTAGCAAAGCTGAAGTCTCTAATTAACATTCAAGACTAGATTAACATATGGACGTAATTTTAAATAAACACTTGTCATTTATAAACTAAAATATACATGAAAGAAGAATACAATGAATGCGAATACTTAATTTGACTAGACACTATTCCATAGAAATGACAAACTTCTCAAAGCCGTCCGATACAAATCTACCCACAATGTTATCTCTCATTCACATGTTTTTCTCTCCATAAAATTAATGAGGTCAAGCCAGGTAAGAGCTCTCTAACACCTGTGTGCTTTTCACCACAGGTTCACCAATTATATCTTGTCTGTTAACCAAGGCTTTCAACAAGGTCTATGTGTATCAGATGTAACATCCATTATGTCTGTGTTCTTCCAGTCAAGATTCTGCCCCATCAATCGTTGACTACGTGGCTCCATCTTCTGAGTCATTTACACGTATTGATCATCAGCATTTAATTCGTTAAACACGTCCCTGGCACTTGGCTCTAACGTTCGTAACAGCTTTCAATGTTACTACCCGTTGGATGTTACAAATCTCAGTAGGTTACAATCCACTACATGTTGTTAACCCTAGCACGTGTACAAAGCTCTCATTGGTTTGAATATCCATCGTATTGTTGTAACTCCGCTCCCGCGCCGACACTGATGGTGCGCATCAGAGCACCGTTCAACATGAGTAAGAGAAGACATGTGGATTCTACAGGAAGGACTGTTGTAGATCCGGCTGAAGAGATCTGCAGGTTATGGGCGTCTGAACTATCTGGGGCAAAGTGCCGTCCTTCGTGATACTAGTGAACTGTTTTGAGGACCTGGAGCTACACTGGGAAGTGTGTCGGTGGCCTGTTCTAGTGTTAAGTAGGACTTGTAGAACTTCAGACATTACTCTCATTGACTTGATAGCTGAAGTCCATGTCTATTTGTTGATAGCTGTAAATAAATACATCGTCTAGTATTACATTCTTTCCTTTCGTTGAGTGCTTGCTTTAGATTTACAACAGTATCTTACTAAATAATATACTTTACAATACGATATATTTTATGCCTTCGTGTATGCTTGCAAATCTTGGACGCTAACTGCAAAAACTTGAGAGAATTATCCTAGCGATGGAATTGAGATGCTATAGAAGGATCCTAGGTATCTCTTACAAAGACCGCATCACAAATGAGGAAATTGAATCAGGATTGCAATGACGATTGGGGCCCACGATGACTTGACGACAACCTTAAAAAATGCAAAACTAAAAGTATATAGCGATATCTGAGGGTTTGCAAAGAGCTTCCTTCATGGAACATTACCAGAAAAAAAGAAGAAGAGGTAGACAGAGAAAGACAAGACAAGATAAAAGAGTGGACAGGTTGAAAGAGATTCAATTCAAAGCATACGTGTCACGTCAGTGTGGATGTATTAGTTGAGAAGCACGAAGTCAACTCTCTATTTGTGTTTCACGTGAGAGACAAGAATCCACAGTTGAATTGTGGGGTGTTAATCCCATGGTCAATCAGCAGTAGTCGCCAAGTTCTCGAGATGTAAGGATGTCTAACGTAGTTGATTCAAAGATTTAATATCAATTGTGTACTTAGAATATTTCATTGGACTTGTGTTATATAATATGTATCTCTTTATGGCTGGATTTGCCAGTTTTATGTGTATCTTATTTTATGGATAATAAAAGAAATGTCTGCTACTTGGAGACTTTGGGATCAATATCAATACTTGTTGCGCTGTGCTGAATGAAGTAGACATACGAGGTAAAAAGTAGTACACCAGCTCAAGTGAAACAAGACATCTTTAAATACATTAACATACACAAGAAAATGTCACATAATAGTAGTGACACTTAGAGAGGAATGAATAAAACAAGATCAACAGATCAAGTGTGGTGCCTCAGGTTCGACAGATCAAGTGTGGTGCCTCAGGTTCAACAGATCAAGTGTGGTGCCTCAGGTTCAACAGATCAAGTGTGGTGCCTCAGGTTCGACAGATCAAGTGTGGTGCCTCAGGTTCAACAGATCAAGTGTGGTGCCTCAGGTTCAACAGATCAAGTGCGGTGCCTCAGGTTCAACAGATCAAGTGTGGTGCCCCAGGTTCAACAGATCAAGTGTGGTGCCTCAGGTTCAACAGATCAAGTGTGGTGCCTCAGGTTCAACAGATCAAGTGTGGTGCCACAGGTTCAACAGATCAAGTGTGGTGCCACAGGTTCAACAGATCAAGTGTGGTGCCCCAGGTTCAACAGATCAAGTGTGGTGCCACAGGTTCGACAGATCAAGTGTGGTGCCACAGGTTCGACAGATCAAGTATTGTGCCACAGGTTCGACAGATCAAGTATTGTGCCACAGGTTCGACAGATCAAGTATTGTGCCACAGGTTCATTAGATCAAGTATTGTGCCACAGGTTCGACAGATCAAGTATTGTGCCACAGGTTCGACAGATCAAGTGTGGTGCCACAGGTTCAACAGATCAAGTATTGTGCCACAGGTTCGACAGATCAAGTGTGGTGCCACAGGTTCGACAGATCAAGTATTGTGCCACAGGTTCGACAGATCAAGTATTGTGCCACAGGTTCGACAGATCAAGTGTGGTGCCACAGGTTCGACAGATCAAGTATTGTGCCACAGGTTCGACAGATCAAGTATTGTGCCACAGGTTCGACAGATCAAGTATTGTGCCACAGGTTCGACAGATCAAGTATTTTGCCACAGGTTCGACAGATCAAGTGTGGTGCCACAGGTTCGACAGACTAAGGTTAATGTGAAGTTATTTTTACACTACAATGTGATACAACTTGATAATATATAACATGAAAATGCAAATGGCCAGTAATGTCCAACCCAGTGCCTGAGACCAGAAACGTGGTGCCATCTGGACAGTGCAGGGCAGTGGCATATTAATGAAGAAAATGAAAAGAAAATGTATTTAATGTCCCATGTCAAGCTTATCGGCAATTTGTATGGTCCAGTGACAGATACATCACAGCACAGGGCGATATTAGCAGCAAATGGTTTTAAACCACAGGACGACCTACTGTAAAAATCATAGTCGCTATTTGCCATGCTCAATTAGGTTTGATGTTCATTTCAATTCTATAGTTATGGTCAGCATTTAGCGGCAAAAGTTGGTCGTCTAGTTACCAGATCTGACACCTTCAAACGCAATAACGGCTGAACTCATCCTTGTTTTACTTGAGGACGATGCAAATAATTGGGAGTGAACGTCACGAGAAGATGCAAGAGAAAGAGAGAGATAGAGAGAAAGAGAGAGAGAGAGAGAGAGAAAGTGAGGGAGAGAGAAAGTAAAAAAATAATAATTAAGGAATGATTATGTTTGTTTGTTTGTTAGGCGAGGTGGTTGAGCAATAAAGCACTTGGCTTTCGAACTCGGGGTCCAGGGCTCGAATCCTTGTGAAGACTGGGATTTTTAATTTCGGGATCTTTCTGCGCCTCTGAGTCCACCCAGCTCTATTGGGTACCTGACATTAGTTGGGGAAAAGTAAAGTCGTATGGTCTGAAAGGGAAACTTTTACTTTTTATGTTTGTTTGTAAAATGTTTTATATGTTACGGGTGTTCCTTCAGAGTTAAAGATTATCTACCTCCTAGTCCAAACCTCAAGCAGGACGGAAAAATGGAACGCACAATCTTAATCTTCATTTCAATAATAGAATCATAAAAGTAGACTTGACATGAAGCTTGAAACATTGACTGACCCCGCTTATTATTATAAACTCTCTAAAATTAGCTTCTCCAACAGACAAGAAAGAACCAGAATCTTCTATGGGAATGACCCCTGCTTTTTTTTAAACTCCATTAGCTATTTTTAGTTGTATTAGTTTTATTACTGTTGATTCTTGAAATGTAAACATGTAGTTTCTTCTTTAGACAACTAAGACAACATTGATCTGGACTGTGCTGTTTTTTTTTCTTTAATACGTTAACTTACTATTATTTTGATTCTAAACACAATTAAAATCTTTCGTTTTTAAATTGACATGTGTAGGTCTAAAATTAATAGGATTCTATTGAATTGCCTTAAAGATGCTCGAGTTTTAGACTTCGTGTGTGTTACCATGACAACCGAAGACAACTGGATCGCAGCAGAGTTAAGCCAACCCAGGCCACTTGATCCCGACAGATAGATCATTAGATACATACAAGAACCATAACTCGTTCCACCTAGTTTTCTCTTTCCCTAAACTTATTTTCTTTGTCAAAACAAAATACGCTACAAAATAAAAAAAAAAACACATTTTAAAAATCTCGTAAAACTCAAAATACATGGCCTACATAAAAACATAAGTGTTGCCAACTCAGATACGGTCTAAGTGCAGAAAGTCCAAGTCCAGACACTCTTTGACTAAGATGGAAGAGTTTCAACCTGAAATCACCCAGCTTTACACTCGTTTGAGATCGGATTGTAATCTATACATCAGGACTACAGCTGTACACATTTAGCAGCGTCTACCTGAAGCTATAACGTGTTGCCTTTCGCTGTTGAGCAAAGTGTTTGTGAAACAGTAATGAGCTTGTCAATCTACAAAGGCACGAGCTTTGGATCGCAATATGACTGACACCCTTAACTAGACTGGAAAAACCTGTCTTCATTTTAATAGCGATGACGTTGGTGGGGAGGGTAGGCCAATTGAATAAGGCGAAGATAATCCAAGCCATTGTTATTTTTTCTTCCTATAAGTAGTAGACGTTATTGCTAGAAACAAAAAGACAAGTAATCGTTTCGTTTAAAAAGTCAATTCATACTTGTGTGTCAAATAATACATACTAAACATTCATTTGTTATTTCTCATGATGTGTCTATTCATTGAGGGGGGCGCCATAGAAAGAAAGGATATTATTGATGCTCACATTAACAGGAATAATATGATTGTTATTAGTTCCCCTGAGTCCAAAGCCCTGATGGTTTGTTATACGTTTCAGATGTTCCTTCGGATTCTGAAGATAATTACATCCCAGCACTAACCTTCCGCAAGACGTCGTGGGATGACAGCTGGCAGGTTTCGAACTTCAAGACTACAGAACGACAGTCCAGAACGCATACCACATGACCATGCAGACATTTACCTTTATCGGTCAATTAAAAAATAATAATTACATAATCAATATAGTTATCTTTCTGAAGTTTTAATAAAATGTGCTTTCACGAATCACAAAAAAATGTGCTAAAATTTTAGCTCAATAGGAAATGAAAAGTTGCCAAATTGAATAATTTAAATTAATTTTTTGACTAACAACATGACCAGGATTTTGAACATCAAGATGTTCTGTTTGGAAGACATTCGTAAAAGTTAATCTACATACAATGGACACATTTCTAATACATTTGTTAGATTCCTGGTAATTTAATGAAGCAATCTTTGTAATGTAATAGAAAGATTGGGGAATGTCAAGTTCATTTGAATGAAAAGATGAAGAAATACATACGGGGGGGGGGGGGAGAGGGAGGGCAGAGGCAGAAAGTTTGATAGACAAAGAAGTTACAGATAGAAGGTGACAGACAGACAGACAGACAGACAGAGAAACAGACAGACAGAGAGACAGAGACAGAAAGAAGGACAGAAACAGATAGACAGAAAGATATAGAGAGACAAAGAGAGAGGCAGAGACAGAGAGACAAACCAAGACAGAGAGAAGGACAGAGATCTTATCTTATCTTATATAATACAGACGTTACTTCAAAAAAGAAGATGATTACGTCCTACGCGTCATGCATTTAGTCATGCATATTAACCAATGACTTAAATTCTGCCAAGTCACTGGTTTTCCTGGCTAGCTCAGGCAACCCATTCCATGCTCTAATAGCACTAGGGAAGAAGGAGTATTTGTACAAATTTGTCCTAGCATATGGGACGAGGAATGTGCCTTTATCTTTGTGTCTTTCAGAGTATTTTATTAAATTTTGTTTTTGTATTTGAAGATTATGGTTCAGTGTTTTGTGTATGATTGCTACTTTACTTTTGAGCCTTCTGTCCTGAAGGCTTTCTAAATTTAGTGATTTTACTAAAGGTGTTACTCTAGTCAAATGTGAATATTCGTTTGTTATGAATCTCACTGCTCTATTTTGTGTCTGTTCCAGTTTCTTAATGTTTTCTTGAGTTGAGGGGTCCCAAACGGAGGATGCATATTCTATTATTGGCCTAACCAAGGTTAAATAACATTTTAGTTTTATGTTCTTATTTGATTTATAGAAATTTCTTTTAATAAATCCTAATGCTTTGTTTGATTTTTTTTTAGTTTCATCAATATGTGGATTCCATGATAGTTTTTCATTTATTATAACACCTAGGTATTTTGCGTTTTTAGTCTGTGTTACTGGTTTGCCATGAATAACATAAGTGGAATTAATTTGTTTTAGCTTTTTTGTTACTCTTAACAACTGACATTTTTCTGGGTGGAAAGACATGCTCCAATTTGATTCCCATTTCTGTAATTCATCTAATTCTCTTTGTAAAATATCTGTGTCTTGTGTTGTTTTTATTGTTCTATATATTATGCAATCGTCTGCAAATAATCTGACTTTTGTTCCTGAACTAATGCAATTTGGTAAATCATTTATGTAAATTAAAAATAGTAGTGGACCCAAGACTGTTCCTTGAGGTACACCTGAGTTTACTGTTATCGGTGTTGATTTAGAGCCATTTATTATTACAGTTTGTTCTCTCCCTATCAGAAAATCTTTAATCCACTGATGCAGTGGACCATTAATGCCGAAATATTTTAATTTTTTAAGCAAACTATGGTGGTGAACTTTGTCAAAAGCCTTAGAAAAATCTAGTAAGATAGCATCTTTTTGTTCACTATTATCTAAACCTTTTGAAAAATCATCAATTAGTCCTATTAGTTGTGTTTCACATGATCTATATTTCCTAAAGCCATGTTATAGAGATAGAGATAGACAGAAAGATAGAGAGAGACATAGAGAGATAGAAAGAAAGACTGAGAGATAAAAAAAAGGATGTTTTTGTCTGAAGCATGCCAATTATTTCTTTCAAAAGCCCAAGCTTTTCTCAGGACGTCAAGGATGATAGCAGGGTTTGACTTCGGGACCTTCGTGACGACTTTCTTAGCTCATACTGGAGAGACAGAGACAATATGGATGGAGCGAAAGAACGATTAGAAAAAAGAATAAGAAATAGCTTGTAGGAAAAAAAGAGAAAAAGTGAAATGTGGGACTAGTAAATGGACAAAAGAGAATTTAAGTTTCATTCTATTTTAAAATAAGATTATAGACTATTGTGAATTTCAGATTATCATGGTCAGCTTTTGTTTTAGTCTTTGGAGAACCGAACAGATGCACATGTAGAGACAGACACAGAGAGAGACAGACACAGACAAAAAAAAAAGAGACAGTCAGAGACAGAGACAGACTGAGAGGCAGACAAAGAGAGAGACACACACACAATGTATTAGTTCTTTTCTATTTATTGTGCACAACATTACAATCCTAAGTATGTTCACCCACTGACACAATTTTCAAGACCATACAGTAACCTAGAATATTGAGAACTAAAAATACTATAATAATAAAATAGTATTTTTCATTATATCATTATGTATAGATTGTAAAACTTCCTCTTTTATCTTTTATCTATCTATTACTTACAGCACAGCTGTGTAACATATCAGACTGCTAAACAAATACACTGTATATTTCTCTTTATTGATATCTCTAGCAGCGTTGGTGTAAACACGTCGTAACCAAACCTTTGATCGGGATAGAAACACCACTAACCTTAAACCATTAGGACAAGCGAGTTAGTGAAATAAGGTTAAAGAAATGGAGATACACTGAATGCTCTAACACGAAGAGCCTTGACAAATATAATGCAAAGCAACAAGCTGACAACCCAATTTGATAAGACAACAACAAAAAAAGAAAGAACAGACATTCTAAGTAGAATCCTGACAAAGCTTGGAACATCCTGGAAGGCTTAACATCTCTGAAACAGAAATAGCTACAATAATAAAGAAAATGCGTACAATTAGCAGCCCAATTTACTCGAAGACAAAACGAAAGCAAAACAAGAGAAACAAACACACACACACACACAAATGTTTAAGATGTAATTAGAAAAACTGTTTAAAAAAAAAACAAAAGAGAAAAGTTAACAACTTCCTGTACAGCCAAGCAGACGAGAACTAAGAGCGCCAAATAAAACAATAAAAACAAGATTACAAAGAGAGTTTGTGTTACTCAAACTCAGAGGCGGCCCCCGTCGAAGTCGGATCCCTGTCGGATCTGCATATTCGCAAATAATATTCAAGAGGTGATTTAATTTTGATGTAAAATGTTTTACACGTTTCGGATGTTCCTTCAGAGTTGAAGATAATTACTTCCTAGTCCAAACCTCCCGCAGGACGACGGGGGATGGGAGCGGGCAGGGTTTGAACCCTGGGCCATCCATAAATCTGAACGACAGTCCAGCGCGCAAACCGCACGACCAGGCAGCCATCCGATGGTCAAAAGTAATAATGTTTCAAAGATTCATTTGCCGTAAATTTAAATTTAAATTTAATAAAAAAATAGTAGATTAGTATAGTTTTAGTATATTAAAACATTACAATATTGATCAAAACGTTTGGAAATGAAAATCTACACTTTTTTTTTACACTTTAAGTTTAGAAATTGAAATTCTACATCTTAATCTAGTCTATTTTAGTCTAAACTAGATCTAGAAACTCTAGATCTAGACTCTAAAATAATTTTAATTAGAATATAAATCCAGATCTAGATATACTGTAATAAAAATCTAGATCTAGTTTAAAAAATCTAGATTAGATCTAAATCAAGACATCATTCCTTTTTTAAACGCGAGTCACATAACGAGGCTTAATAAACATTACTATACCGAGTTCTTTTTTCATTTCATTTGAAGAATTAATTCCATATAACGTCAGAGGGAAAAAAAAACACTACGTCACACGGCCTAGCTAGACTAAAAATCGCCTTCATCTATAAGAGCCATTTATCGAGTGTTCATAGACTTTGGTGCACCGAGTGCGTTCTTTAAGCATTTCATTTAAAGAATTCATTCCATATGACGTCGAAGGAAAAAAACACTACGTCACACGGCCTAGCTAGAATAAAAATCGCCTTCATCATTACGAGCCTTTTATCGAGTGTTCATAGACATTGGTGCACCGAGTGCGTTCTTTTAGCATTTCATTTAAAGAATTCATTCCATATGACGTCAAAGGAAAAAAAAACACTACGTCACAAGGCCTAGCTAGACTAAAAATCACCTTTATCAACACGAGCCATTTCTCGAGTGTTCATAGACATTGGTGCACCGAGTGCGTTCTTTTAGCATTTCATTTAAAGAATTCATTCCATGTGACGTCAAAGGAAAAAAAAACACTACGTCACACGGCTTAGTTAGACTAAAATATGTTTTCATTAATACAAGCAATTTTTTCGAGGGTTAATAGACATTGGTGCACCGAGTGCGTTCTTTTAACATTACATTTAAAGAGTCCATTCATATGACGTCAAAGAAAAAAAATTCCATTACCTCACAATAGGCTAGTACCGGTACCATAAAAAAAAATGTCTTTATTTACACGAGATATTTAACGAGGGTTCATAGACATTGGTGCACTGAGTTCTAATAGATATTATTTAAAAAGGATCAAAGCCACATTGTTTTTGCGTTTTGTCTGTCAGTCGGTCTGTCCGTTATCTTGATATAAAAAAAACAACTAAAAGTTATTAAAAATTGATTAACCTTTATTTTACGTTTCAAAACATCGCAATAATTTTTAGGTATGAACACAATTGAAAAGTTTATATAATAGATTGTTTCGGATGTTTGTATAAATAGTAAAAGAAAAAGAGAATTTCAGATAAATGTAATACCGTTAATTAAATTTTTTGGATGGTCTCGTATAAAAATTAGATGTACTACAGCCACGTGGAGAGATTTTCATACCTTACTTTGGTGTTTGGATTCTGTTTTCCTTAAAAATCGGAAACGATAATTAGATTTTTTAATGTTTTAGGTAGAAAGTTAAATGTACTGTAAGAGAGTAGTGAGTTAAAATATTTTTCATAAAAATCCGTAAAAACATTATTTCGTAAATGAGAAGATTATTTGTTTATTAATTAGAAGAGGGAGTTCAAACAATTATTTGGCGTTAGTAGATTTTTAAATAAATTCGGAAATTTCTGGCGACGATTTGTAAGAAACAAAATCCGGAACTTTCTTTATCGATTACAAAACTTCTATGTTATGTTTTACAAGAAAATTAAATGTCTAAAAAGTAATTTTCAGTAATCAATTCTAGTAAATTACTTTTTTAAAAAGCCTTATGCGATTTCAAACAATCATTAGGCATAATTCATGTTTTATAAAACAATATACGGAACATTTTTACACTTAATGAAATATAAGTCAGTATAGAGATTATGATTTAGCATTAATATGCTATTTACATAAAAAACGGAACAACATATTATTGATAATGTGTTTTTGCAACGTTTAAGCATGGAAATTGAATGTAATATAAGTTAGAAGAGCAAACAAACATTTGTTGGCGTTGATTAGTTTTGCACAAAAAAATCAGGAACAATCAATTTTAGATACTTAAAACTATTAAGATGTTATGGGAGGAACATTAAAGGGTAAATCAGATTTTCATTAGCTTTTAGAGTTCTAGCTTTTTTAAATCTAATCGTGACGGACAGACCGACCAACAGACAAAACGCACAAAAATAAGCTTCTTTTATTCGGATGGGGGCACTAAACAAAAAATAAATAAAATCTGATTTTTAAAAAAAGTTTAAGGAATTGGTTTAGCACCTGATCATGTTGCGACGTTACGCTACTGCACGAAAATCGCTGCATAAAAATTCCATTTAAAAAAATGTGCGTGATATTTACATACAAAGTGCATTATTAGCCTTTATAAACAAACAGAAATGTTTTCTTTTAATTTTAGCAGCTAGTTGACCAGAAAAAACGTCTTTAACTATTATTTGTATTTGTTGTAAACATTTCCTGTACATTTTAAAAATATATTTGACTTAGTGATACTGAAAATACACAAAAATTGTCCATCTTTGTTAGCATATTGTAACATTGCCTCCCTTACATTTACGTAATTGTTTTAGAATTGGTGTATTTTTATGAAAAAATCGCTTGCATAATTAATTTTATAAATTAAACGGTTTGCTTTTAGAAAACCAAAAGTAGCCGTTGCACCTAAACTTTTCAAGCCGGATTTAATGATGAAATAATATTTTTCATATCTCTTCTAGTTTTCGAGATCTGAGTGTGACAGACGGACAGACGGACAGACGGACAGACGGACATTTTGCACAAACCTAATAGCGGCTTTTTCCCCTTACGGGGGCCGCTAAAAATGATTTTTTTTTTCAAAACCCTTCTTTTTTAAGACAAACTAAACCCTAGACATTTATTTTAAAAAATTCATTTAGTGACATCAGTAGACCGTAAACTAATGAAATATACTATCTCAAAACTATTACTTTTGACAATATTTTAAACATAACTTGCAAAGACCTTCCTTCAGGGAACAGTACCAGGAAAAAGAAGAAGAGGCAGACAGAGAGAGCGATGGGAGCCATTGGGAGGACACCATAAAAGAATGGACAAGCCTGCCTTTGAAAGAGGTTCTAACTAAGGCAAAAGACAGATAGAAATGAAGAAAGACGGTTGACGAGTCTTACATGGTGTCCCAACGGTCCAATAGACTAAGGGATAGGTAAAGGTAATAAAGACTTATAGAGAACTTCAATCGATTACCCTTACTCAAAAAAAAAAAAAAAAGACCGAAAGTATAGAACTACTTTGATAGCATTGGTAATCGTTCAATACGCAGATCCCAGGTTAATCTTTAGTAGTATTATCTTTATTTTATAACATTCTTCGTCTTTCTCTGTCACAGCCTGAGACTCGTCAAAAGGAAACTATTCCTTAATTGCAAAGTCTTCCATTCCGATGCATGCAATGATTCACAAAACCATGCAGACCCAGTTGCGACCTGCATATTTTCCCCCAACTCATGCAGAAAAGGCCGTTTTCCCCTGGCGGTCTATTTAAGTTTCCTTTCCTTCATGATATTCATTATAGTTCCTTTAGTCTACTGAGGAGTTTTCTTATTATATAGTCATAGTAGGTCTGCTGGAGTTCTACCCTAGGACGTCATTGAATCTCTTAAAGAATGTTCAAGGTTTGAAATGAATAGTCTGCGAGGTCAGTTGTCGTCTTAGTCAATTTCCATAGTCCCTTTGTGTTCATTGCAAATCGAGTAGATCAGACCTTATTTATTAATATTATTATTTGTAGTTGTTATATTGGGACATCTTCAAGTAACACAATGCATACAATACAGGATATTGCTAGAATAACTATCAATAATATCTTCACTTTTCCCCTTCCGTTGGCCTGCATCAAATAAACTACTACCAGAATACGTTCCGGAATGACTTTACACATTAGAAAAAAAGAAAAGAGTTTCTTTATAAATTTCTTCGGTGTGGCACTGTTGGTAAAGTAAAAAAATAGTAAAGTTCCCCTTTCAGACCTTGTGGTCTATAGGGCAGATGATGTAAAGGTCATCTGTTTCTGTGACCAACGGTTAACGATGGTGTCATGTGGCCAGCACAACGACCAACCGCTTTTACTTTTCCCCAACTAATGTCAGGTATCCATTAGAGCTGGGTGGACTCAGAGTCGCCCGAGGATACCGAAATTAAAAATCCCGGTCTTTAGCAGGATTCGAACCTCGGATCCCGTTGGACACAGATAATATTAATTATCAAGACATTGAATTTTCGACTCTCTCTCTCTCTTCTCCAGTCTCATTCTTTCTCTCTCAGTTCTTTTTCCTTCTCATTCCATTTCTTTCACATCCTCTCTTTCCCATTCTCTTAGACTCTCCATTCTTTCTTCTTTGCCTCTCTCGTATGAATAGTTTCCCTTGTTGATATGTAGCAGTGAGACAAAACAACCTAAATCAGGTAAACATTACCACACATAAATAAATAGCAGTTCCGGTGACAACCAGAACTCAAACACGAGACCTTCGGATCGGCAGCCAAGTACTACTCGACCACCCAATCACACACACACACTTACACATTTGAACAGAATGTAGACTTGGCAAATTATTGGCTTTTAACTTTTAAGCTCGTTCCCTGATAAAAAAAAATTAACGCGAATCTTCATTGCTGACATGTTCCATTTGCAAGAGACGACATTCGAAATCTTATATTTCTCTCTCTCTCTCTCTCTCTGTCTCTCTCTTCGTCTCTCTCTCTCTCTCTGTGTCTCTCTCTCTCACACACATACAGTTTTTTTCTCCAATTTTTTTTGTTAAGTATAAGAAACCAATTGGTGCCCTTCCAGAAAAAGAGGGGAGGCTACACCACAGATGTTTTATAGCATCTAGAGTTATCTTGGACCAAAAAAAGAATGTTCGAATTCTTGTTATTAACCAAATTTCTGTTTCTGTATGTTTGGATCTAGGGAAGGGGAGGGGGGGCATAAATCAACATGGTGTTAGAAAAACAAGTGTTGAGTAGACATTTTAGAACATTACAGCTCAGCTTCCTGCTCGGATGGGGACACAACAACAGCAGTTATTGCCCTTGATGTTCGGGGGCTAGGATTCACAAGAAGATAGTTTGGAAAGAAATGTGTTAAAAAAAAAGATTTTTTTTTTTTAATGAGACTAAATAAACAGTTGCGCCAAGGGCAAAAAGAGAAAAAAGGTTTTACTGATTCTCTCCCCTTTCTCCATCTCTCTCTTTCTCTCTCTCTCTCTCTCTCTCTTCGCTCTGTTTTAATAATATAGGTAATATTTCTAATACGAATCACCTTAAGAATTGTTTTGTTTTCTTTTGATGGCATGGTCACAAAACTCTCTCTTCCTTTTTTTCTTATTAATTCTCTTATCTCTTCTCAGTCTCTCTAGCTTTTTCATTCTTTCATTCTCCCCCTCTCTCTATCCCTCCCCATCTCTCACTCATTTCTCATTTCTCATTCTCCCGTTCTATACAAGTTTCTCCTTCTCTTTCGCCTTCTCTTTCTCCCTCTCTCCCTCCCTCTCTCTCTCTTTCTCTCTCTCTCTCTCTCTCTCTCTCTCATTGCAGCTATAACTAATACATTTAGTATTTTCAGAAAAAAATAACTATAATTTATAAGTTCTTTTTTTTTTCCTTCTCTTGAATAGGCAGCTACTATGTCAGGAATGTTGTTACTTAATGTTTACCCAATGATTGATCTAAGATTTCTATCAATAAACTAAAGAACGAGAACTCCAATGACTTAAAATTTACATCATCAATGTTCGCAAACTAAAGCTTGATTTACTTAAAAGACAAACAATTAATCAAGGCCGGATTAAAGTTTGTGGAAGCACAGGATATTATATAGTCCGCACTATCAGGCCCTTTTATGGGCTTCTAGAATTTTGTTGTACCTGGAAGAAGCTTTTCTAAAAAAAAAAATGGTGTATAATAATCCAGTAAAACATATAGGGAATAAGTGTCCCCTTTTTTTTTTCTCTGATATCAAACAACTATTTTTAAAGTCTAGGAAGTTTTTATTTATTTTGATTTGAAGGAGGTTTTAAAACTTGTTTTTAAAAGCTTTTTTTTTCTAGCGTGACGCCGTCAGATGGTCGATTTTTTTTAGATTTCTTATACTTCGTTGAAGATAGGGTATATACTCACGTGACCCGTTTCTCAAACACATCATCTACTCATCTTTACACACACACACACACATATTGACACACATTTTTTCCTGACAGCTGTGTGTATTGAGTAGAGAGTATGAGTCTCGTGTGTGTGTGTGAACGTGAGAATCTCTCTTTCTCTCTCCCACACTCTATTATGCTCTCTCTCTCAATGATCTATTCTATCAATCTCATTTTCTCACTCTCCCTAGCTCTCACTTGCTCTCTCGTATTCTCTCTCACTCTTTTTCTTTCTTACACAAGCTCTCTCTCTCTCTCTCTCTTTCATTCTTTTTCATCCTGCTCCCCCCTCTCTCTCTCTCCCTCTCTCTCTCTCTCTCTCTAACTCACTCAGTAGACCACACTTTATTTTTCTCTCTATTCATGTCTTCCTCTCTGTCTCTTTCTCTGACTCTCTTTCTTTCTCTCTCTCTCTCTCTCTCCAATTTGCTTTGACACACTCTGATTGGACGACAAGACCAGTGTATCACATCCTAAAGGCCTTCAAGCCAGCATGACACTAGACCGCATGGGCGTCCACAGGGAGGTGCAAGGGAGTGC